>NC_069500.1:1185877090-1186247090 GCF_027579735.1 Bombina bombina
GCCCCCACTGCTATATGCCTGTATTGGATTCCTGGACAGTAGCAGGGCTCATTATCAGTCAAATTAAAATGTTTAAAAAAAGAAGGAAAAAATAAATATACAGTGAGGCCTCGGTTTACGAATTTAATTCGTTCTCCGAGTCGTTTCGTATTGCGAAAAATTCGTAAACCGAAACACGGTTTCCCATAGGAATGCATTGAAAATCAATTAATGCGTTCCGGAGGTCCGAAAAAATTCAAATAAAGTGTCCAAAAAATGCTCCAAAAGGCTTAACAACTTGCTGCAAATGGCTCCAATGTCTCCAAAAGGCTCCACAACTTGCTGCAAATGGCTCCAAAAGGCTTAACAACTTGCTGCAAATGGCTCCAAAAGGCTCAACAACTTGCTGCAAAATGGCTCCAAAACCTCTCCAACACCTCCACACTGGTACCCAAACTTCAGTAATTCAATCATACTTGAGTATGCAGGGGGCACAGGGGCCACTGGTTTCGTATTGCGAAAAATATTCGTAAACCGAGGGGGGCAAACCGGCATTTTGTTTCGTATTGCGAAAAAAATTCGTAAACCGAGTCAAATTTTCTTCAAATTTCGATTTCGTAAACCGAAATTTCGTATACCGAGTCGTGCGTAAACCGGGGCCTCACTGTATATATATACTCACATACATACATACATACATACATACATACATACACACATACATACATACACACATGTATGAGTGTGTAACTGTGTATGTGATTGTGTGTATGTATATATATATATATATATATATATATATATATATATATGTGTTGTGTGTGTATGTGGCTTACATTGCTTTATATGTTAATCATACCACTGTCCACAGTTAGAATGACTATCCAAGAAAACATGACAATGTTGTGTGTCATAAGCCCTAATAACTGGCTAGTGGCTACTATTTAATCACATCACAGGCCGCAAATTTTATTTTAACTATTTTTTGTTTTTTATTTTTATGCTCTGAGTGTATTGGACATTGGTAAACATGTACATTAAGATTCTGTAGTGTTAAATAAACTTTTTAAGCAAAATGAAGGTGTTATAGTCATTTATAAGAAAATCGTGATTTTTGCCCATATTTGCCCATATCGCCCAGCCCTAATCAATATATATATATATATATATATATATATATATATATATATATATATATATATATATATATATATATATATATATATATTATATAATTATTTTTTTTTATTCTTCTTTTTTTAAACATTTTATCTTGACTGAAAATGAGCCCTACTGCTGTCCAGGAGTCCAATACAGGCTCTTTTCAGAAATGGGTATGGAACATATCAATGTAAATAGTATTAAAGGGACAGTAAACCTTAAAAATAATGTTATATAATTCTGCACATAGTGCAGAATTATATAACATTATTTAGGTGCTATAGCCATAAACGCATTTTTTACCTTTTAATTTGCTAAAAATATGGCGCTTTTACAGACCCACTCTCTGCTGATGGCGCGGTCGGGCCGGGCTGTGACTATACAGCTGGCCCGATGCGCTGACTAAAAATAACAGACCCGCTCAGCAGAGAGCGGGTCTGTAAAAGCGCCATATTTTTAGCAAATTAAAAGGTAAAAAAGGCGTTTATGGCTATAGCACCTAAATAATGTTATATAATTCTGCACTATGTGCAGAATTATATAACATTATTTTTAAGGTTTACTGTCCCTTTAACATAAAACCCTACTTTCATTCATGTTTTTTTTTTATATATTTTAAAATAAAAGTTTTATTACATATAATTGCATCTGATTTTCACATACCTCTTCTCCTCCCGGAGCTGATATTTTCATTTTTCTTTGAGTGATGTTCCTCATCTGCTCAATTGATTTTCTGGCCTTTAGGCAGCAAACTCCCCACACAATACGCCCCTTTGATCTATCGCGCATGCTCTTAATTTTTCGTATGATACCTCGCTCCGTGACAGAGCATGCGCACCACTGCTAATCTCAGGAGGGAGCTTGGATGCCTACGTAGACAGCGGGTGGGATCGTTCTCTACGTCACAGAACTTGGAAATTGAAAGGGGTGGAGGAAGGAGCGCTAAGGAGCTGCAACTAATATACCAAATTTAAATATTTAGCAATAGATTGAAAATTAAATAAACTTAACAATTTTATTATATATATTGTATTTAAGCTAACTACCTATAACACACAGCCCAATTTTACCATCACTTTAACCACGCAGCTAACTAGCAGAGGGGACTGCAGTTTTAGCCTTTTTGGCAGCTGTGGGGTTAACTGCATCTGCTATGTATTTGAGCCGTTTCTCAGAGAGCGTCTAGATGCTGTTATTTCTGCTAAAAGAGGCTCTACTAAATATTTCTGTTGGGGTGCCCAAATTCATGCACCTGTCTAATTTCATTTGGATGCATATTGCACATTTTCTGTTAATCCAATAAACCTCATTTCACTACTAAACTATTACTGTGTCCTTCAGTTATTTGATTGATCAAAATGAAATTGCTGATCCAAACACCCAATTTATAAATGAAAATCATGGAAATTGTCAGGGGTGCCTAAACTTTTGCATACAACTGTGTGTATATATATATATATATATATATATATATATATATATATATATATATATATATATATATATATATATATATATATATATATATATATATATATATATATGTGTGTGTGTCTGTTTCTAGGCTGACAGTGGGGACTGCAATGTGCGCCTCTGGGCTGGACGTTGGTTCTACCACAACACAATACACTGTGCAAAGTACTGTATGATGTAGTACCTTGGTCTATATGGCACAAGGAGTTAATAAAAGGAGTTGGTCGCTGGGTTTAAGGAATTGGAAGGTTGTGTGCTGAGGTTGTTCCACTAATGCTTTGTTTTCTGTGGTCTGACTGGCAACACCATTTGGGGTCATGTGATGTCACTGAGATCGGGCATGCACAGGAAATTAGAAACAATAAACATGGCACAAACCCTAAGAGCTGATGATTAAATGTGCTATTTAGTATTCTATTGTATTCTCTTATTGTATTCTGAAGACTACACACAAGGTGTTAAACAATAGGACCAGCAAGTGTTTTAAAGGGACATACAAATTAAGAATTAAGTTTCACAATTCATATTGTGCTTCCTAATTCTAAACAGCTACCTCCCAGTAGAGCAATGCTGCTCCTTCAACAATGGATGCCAAATGAATAAAGCAAATTTGATAAAGGAAGTAAATTGGAAAGTTGAAAACTGTATGCTCTAATGTAATTTTGAAATTCAAAAATATAAATTTCATATTCCTATAATGAAAACAAATACTTATTTCACTTTTGCAGTAGTATTTTTTATTTGTTGTTAATCTACAGATTGATGTGTTGCAAATCAGCACATCGTTGGGTTCCTAGACAATAAAAAAAGTGTTGCTCTGGTCCTATAAATTAAGATATATCTATATATGTTTAGCATTATGGATAATCCCTAATTTACTTATTCATCAAAATGTATCTTTCTGTTTAAAAGCTTCTGTAATAGGTACTGAATCCTTTTGCAGATTTGCTCAGGTTTAGGTTCTATGAGTCTAGAGATATTTATATCAGACCAGAATCACCAGTTTGAATATCTTATAAACACATAGATACTATACTCAGCATGATACTAAATAATGATGTTGCTTAATGAAGCTGCACAGTCAGCAATGTTCTCTTCTGTTAGGAAAATTTTAGCTATGAGGGAAGCCAATAAGACCAGCTGAGAGGTGATCTGTCTTACTGGTATTGTATAGAGCAAAATAATTGCAGACTTTATTTGGCTTTATTATAAGGAATGTGTGTGTCAGTGCAATTTAATTCATTTTCTTTTGAGATCAACATACACATATTAGGTTTATTAAAAATATTTCAGGGAGTTTCTATTACATATATATTCAGGAAAGCAAAACAATTACTGTCTAGGATTTTAATTAAATTGATGTTGGAGAACCGGATTTGATCAAGGTGAACTGTTATGTAATGAGTTTTGTTGAGAGGCCAGCACAGTTTTGGCAATTTGATTTAAAGGGACATAAAATTTAAAATGTTTATTTCATGATTCAGATAGAGCAAACAATTGTGAACAACTTTCATATTTACTTCTATTTATTTAGAAATGGTATTGTGGGACGACAAGAGTGCGGTGTTTTTAGACTGTATTGCTGTTACAGAGGTTCCTCTCCTTACTTGGAGGTCATTATACACAATAATCTTTGGCTCACAAAGGTCTTGCATCAGTACAACCCTTTCTATACTGTATAATATTATTGTCACTCTCTAAAGGTCCAAGAGTCACCTTTTATATAATTGGATTTCCTCTAAGTGTAATTTATGTTGTATTGGGCCCATAAATTACCCTTTGAGGACTGAGGAATTAACAATCTCCAAAAAGAGGTTCCATTATATAGATGTGCCTTGCTGTCATAGTATAACAATAGATATTGTAGTGTTAGGTTTATACCTATTATCAGGGCTGGACTGGGAATAAAAAGGAGCCCTGGAAAAATATGAAGACTAGCCCTATTTTCCGTTGAGTCGATAGAATGCACATGCCCCATTTTTCTCATAGGGGATTACTGGGACACTCCTTCCCCAATATTGTTTCAGAATTGCATTATATTACTTTGTATTAAATACAAATATCAGATTGATATTATATAGCAGCCCTACAACCCAAATGTATCCATTAATCACCCCTTTAAATTGTAGCTTTCCAGACCCAGCTGCTGCAGCCCACCGGGAAATCTCCTGGTATCCTGGTAGGCCAATCCGGCCCTGCCTATTATCACCTTACTATGTAGTTACATTTATTATGCCACTTATGTACTGCCATAGATCATCCTCCTATTCCCTAAAATCATAAGCTAGATTTACATTTAGATACATCATTCTATGTTTCATGAGTAAAAGTCATTGTCATTATATTCTCTCCCCTGCTTTGTTCAAGATTTCCAGGGTCCATGAGTGTCCCCTTATGTCATTAGTGGAATTATCCTTTAAAATGAGGTTTCAACTTATTATGTAATATAACATTACTACTGTTTTGAATTTTTAGTCTTTTTAGACACCATTTAGTCTTTTGGCCATAATAATTAGAAGTGTGTACCTCCTTACTGACAGTGTCATAGCTAGCAATAAAAAACACTTATCATCTTTGCTGTATATGTGTATATTGTTGTATTTGCTAACAACCTCAATAAAAAAATTAAAAACAAACAACTGTATATTAGCCAGAATTCATATCAAAAAATGACAGACTAGTTGTTTAGTGTTGGTTACATGGAAGTAGAACAGAGTAAAACTGCAGTCTTTGACTCCAATGAAGCATCCGTATTTGAGACACTGGGCAGTACTACTGGCACTTCTGTAAAGAAGTGTGCAGGCATGCTGTGTTTTATTTATTTATATTAATGCTTTTTATCATCAGATAACTACTCCCTTACAAGGAATATTGTCATGGAATAATTTGTTTTAAAGTAACAAACTAGGGCAACATTTATGTGCCCTAATATGGTGGATTTTTTTTATAGTAATGTTTACTTTTAACTGTGTATAACCCTCATACATTTCCTGACTGTATCTGAACAGGACACCACCAATGAGACAGTCATACACATGTAGCTACCAATCATTGACTGTCTCAGGCAGGTGTTAGGCACATAGCTAGTGGTGACAGTATAATGCATTAAAGCATTTTACTTATACACAAGTATCTCCTTTTTATTATTTCTGTTATGACAGAAGTTCTGTGTTTAAAGGGCAGTCTAGTCAAAATTAAACTTTTATTATTCAGATTGGACTTGTAATTTTAATCAACTTTCCAATTTACTTTTATTATCAAATTTGCTTTTGTTCTCTTGGTATTCTTAGTTGAAACTAAACCTAGGCAGACTCATATGCTAATTTCTAAGCACTTGAGGGCTGCCTCTTATCACATGTTTTTTTTAAATTCCTTTTCAACACACAAAGACTGAAAGTACACATGGGCCATATAGATAACACTGTGTTCAGCTACTGGGAGTTATTTAAGATTTAGCACAACACAATGCTAAATGCAAGACAATAGATAATAAACAGTCATAGTCATGTGATCGGGGGCTGTAAGAAGGTTCTTAGATACAAGGTAATCACAGAGGTAAAAAATATATTAATATAACTGTGTTGGTTGTGCAAAACTGGGGAATGGGTAATAAAGGGATTATCTATCTTTTAAAACAATAACAATTCTATTGTAGACTGTCCCTTTGATGCTTATGCACTGTGTTCCTGATATCAGTCACGTAGCCTTATGCTGCTATATCTAAAGCCTGTCCTTTAGGGGTGCCCTCTGTCACCCCTTTTATTTGCCCTCTGTATAGAGCCACTGGCAGCACAAATAAGAAATTCCCCAGATATATCGGGATTTAAAATTAGGTCCACTGAGTACAAATTGATGTTATTTGCAGAGGACATCTTTCTCACAATCACCAAACCGATGCTCTCCCTCCCGAATCTATACCAACTTCTAGATAAGTTCTCATCTATCTCAGGTTATAAAATTAATCTAGAAAAATGTGAAGCTCTCCCCCTTAGGCTCCCACCCCATACACAAAAACTAATTGAAATCAACTTCACCATGAAGTGGGCCACACAAACTATCAAATATTTGGGAATAAACTTAACGACCCAATTTAACCAATTATATAAATTCAATTACTTACCGCTATATAGAGGGATCAGACAAGATCTTCAGAAATGGTCAAAATATTCTTTCTCTTGGTATGGGAGAAAATCTGCGGTTAAGATGAATGTCTTGCCACGCTTACTATACCTTTTCAGAGCTCTTCCACTTAAAATTCCAATCCCAGAACTACTACAGATGCAATCAGACCTTATAAGGTTTATTAGGGGGAAAAAAACTCCTAGAATCCAGACCTCTTGCTTGACGAGACACAGAACACTGGGAAGGATAGGGGTCCCCGATCTCGTCGCCTACTATAAGGCGGCGAGACTAGCTCAAACAGCGCTTTTAGACAACCCCAACATAGATCTTGTCTGGCCGACTCTTGAAGCAGAAATGGGAGGCTGGAACTACCCAGCAGACATTCTTTGGGAGGAGAAACTACAAACTCCGGCCATGCGACATCTCAGGCCCCCTACTTTGGACTCTACAATGGTATCTTGGAATAAGGTAGCCAAGGCTACTAAATTAAAACCAACACAATCCAAAAATATGCCAATTAGATATATGTTACTTCAGGAAAATCGCCCACCAATAGACAAATGGCGCAATAAGGGGCTTTATCTAGTGGCTGATTTAATAAGTAATGATATATTTTTAACATTCAATCAGATCCAAGATAAAATCGCACCTCTAAAGGTAAATTGGTTCCTCTACCTTCAAATAGTCTCCGCCCTTAGAGAATTTCCAAAAAGGTATACAACCCAGAACACCACAACACTAGAACTCATTTGTAAAGCCCCACATAGAACGAAACAAACTATCTCGAGGCTGTACTCCGCCATACAATCATCACAGACATTAGTAAAATCTCAGTTGATCTTAAACTGGGAAAGAGACTTGGGGATGGAGCTGGACATGCAGGAATGGGTCGACATCTTTAGAGAGATAGACAAAGGACTAATAAATGCAGACCTCAGGGAAAATACACTTAAGACCGCATATAGATGGTACCTAACTCCATTGCAGACAGCACATATGTCTCCTATGGGGAACAGATTATGTTATAGAGGATGTGGATCTCTAGGAACATACTTACACTTATGGTGGGAATGCGACAAAATCAGACAGATATGGGACAATCTCTCTCTCCTGATAAGTAATATTCTTGATGTACAAATTCGTCTCGCACAAGCACAGGCCCTACTGCATGTCCGAATTCCTAATTTTAACAAACCAATTAACACATTCATCAAGATCTTGTGCACGATTACAAGATCATGTATAGCTAGATACTGGAAAACTGGATCCTTGGCTTGGCAGGAAGTTTTAAATAAAATCAAAGCCACACATACTATGTATGAATCTGCAGCTTGGATTCTAGATAATAAAGAAGCAATTGACAAAATATGGTTTTATTGGGTATTAAAGGGAGGGGACTATCGCCACACATAATCCCACATAAACGTATAACTTTTTTGATTGGTACCAACGCTGTTTACCCTCAACATCCACGAAACCAAAATACACACTTCCACCTGAATTGTTAGAAATATATGAATATCTACGAACTCGAACATCCTGCATTTATTTTGTATTATTTTTCTTGTTATTTTTATTATGTCTTTATCTTCTTTGAATGAGTATTATTTCATTGTACAAATAATAATGTATGATAAAAACTGTTTAATAAAAACATTTCAACATAAAGCCTGTCCTTTTTGGACAAATACTTGGCACAATATACAGTACTGAAACAATGCACTGTTTAATAATCCCAATAGGAACTATAATATGGGAAGCTTCATCCTGGTTTTATTGTGTAATGGGAATCAATATTTATTTAAAATCAATAGAAAAGAAGAGGCTGAATGTGTTCTAGTCCAGCGAGTGGGCAAAGGTGAACAAAATGTGAAAGTCCATACAAACTGCAATGGTGAATAAAATGTGAAAGTCCATACAAACTGCAATGGTGAATAAAATGTGAAAGTCCATACAAACGTAAATGTCCAAATAAAAAGGCAGCTCTTTGTTGCGAAGATGGTCAATCTCCCAAAGGTGAAAAGCTGTAGAATAAACAAAAACACAAAGGCGCCAAATAGCGTGATACAGTATAATTAATACAATATATTAACGGTTAAAACTCCTTTAATATATTATTTATACTGTTTCACACTATTTGGCACCTTTGTGTTTTTTGTTTATTTAAAATCAACCCTTCTTGTTTTAAAGCTGTGCTTCTAATGTAAGTTTTAGAGCCTTATAAAGTAACTAGAAAAATATCATGATTGTGTGCTGGGGGATGTCAGTTTATATATGTAAACACTTTGTACACATACTTTACCTTTTTCACTATAATGGTCTTTAAAGTTTTCTCATTTGTTAGAACATTTAATTGTATCACTATCAACCCTGCAATGCTCAGGAGCCATGGAAAACTGCTGGTCCTGAGCAGAAACTGCCCCTGACCCAATCAGCAGTGCTAGTCACACAACCCTGCTCTGGACCAGCAGTTCTCTGAGGCTCCCAAGTGGCATTTTAGCTATGTGTTTAACCCTTTCGGAGGGTTGATGGTGCAAAAATTGCATGTTCTAACAATTGAGAGCATATAATGTTTTCACTATAATGTCCCTTTAAAGGGACAATAAAGTCAAAATTTGAGTGACCTGAAACCTAAAACTTTTTCCATCTTAATATCGGAAGAGTTCACAGCTGCATTCCTTACTTGTGGGAAATACTGAACCTGGCCACCAGGAAGAGGCAGACACACCCCAGCCAAAGTCTTAAATACCTCCCTCACTTCCTCATAACCACAGTTATTCTTTGCCTTTCGTCACCCGAGGTTGGCAGAGAAGTGTTAGAAGATTTCGGAGTTGTCTCTTATGGAGGGTAGTACTCTTCAAGATGGGAATGGAGTTTAAGTAGTCCTGTCAGCCTCTCAGTGAGAGCATGGATGAAAGTTATAGTTCAGAGATGCAGGGAGAGTCTTTCTGCGAAACCATCCCGACTCATATTAACAACTTCATAGGCTATCAGCGTTGACGAGTTTCGCTGCCTGCTTTCTTCACTCAAGTCCATGTCAGAAGAGATGCTACTATGTGTCACACTTGAAGGGCCGTGTTCCTGTTCAACGGCGTAGATTCTGGTAAGATTGTTTCATTTCTCCTGTTAAGTGTAGTCAGTCCACGGGTCATCATTACTTATGGGATATTAACTCCTCCCCAACAGGAAGTGCAAGAGGATCACCCAAGCAGAGCTGCTATATAGCTCCTCCCCTCTACGTCACACCCAGTCATTCTCTTGCACCCAACTAATAGATAGGATGTGTGAGAGGACTGTGGTGATTAAACTTAGTTTTTTATATCTTCAATCAAAAGTTTGTTATTTTAAACGACACCGGAGTGTGTTGTTTCCTTCTCAGGCAGAATTTGAAGAAGAATCTACCTGAGTTTTTTATATATGATCTTAGCGGACGTAACTAAGATCCGTTTGCTGTTCTCGGCCATTCTAAGGAGTAAGGTAACTTCAGATCAGGGGACAGCGGGCAGGTTCACCTGCAAAGAGGTATGTTGCAGTATATTATTTTCTAAGGAATGGAATTGACTTTGAAAATACTGCTAATACCGATGTAATGTAAGTACAGCCTTAAATGCAGTAGTAGCAACTGGTATCAGGCTGATATGTATGTATGTTTACACTTAAGTATTTCTGGGGAATGGCACTTCACTGGGAAAATACTGTATGCATATAACTTTTAGCCTAACTTGCAGTGGGAGCGACTAGCAGCAGGCTTTTTAATGACATTTCATATATTAGATTTTAAACGTTTACTGGCATGTTAAATCGTTTAATTATCTGAGGTACTTGGTGAAAATTGTTTTGGGCTTTATTTTCCACATGGCCGTCGTTGTTTTAAATTAAAACAGTTTACTGAGCTTCCCTCACTGTTGTAGTGTGAGTGGGAGGGGCCTATTTTGGCACTTTTACTACGCATCAGAAATTCAGTCACAGTCTGTCTTTTTCTCCCTGCATGATCCAGGACGTCTCCACAGAGCTCAGGGGTCTTCAAAACTAGTTTTGAGGGAGGTAATCACTCACAGCAGACCTGTGAGACTGTGCTTGACTGTGATAAATACGCTTATATTGTCAAATTGTTATACGTTTTTTTCTGATATTAAGGGTTAATCATCCATTGCTAATGTGTGCAATCCTTTGCTAAATTTGGTTTATATAACTAATCCGGTTCATTGTTATTCAACTGTGACAGTTTTTGTGTGCTTCTTAAAGGCACAGTAACGTTTTTTACATATTGCTTGTAAATTTAGTTGAAAAGTATTTCCAAGCTTGCTAGTCTAATTGCTAGTTTGTTTAAACATGTCTGACACAGAGGAAACTCTTTGTGCAATATGTTCAAAAGCCGAGGTGGAGCCCAATAGAAATTTATGTACTAATTGCATTGATGCTACTTTAAATAAAAGTCAATCTGTACATGTTAAGCAACATTCACCAGACAACGAGAGGGAAGTTATGCCGACTAACTTGCCTCACGTGTCAGTACCTGCATCTCCCGCTCAGGAGGTGCGTGATATTGTAACGCCAAGTACATCAGGGCGGCCATTACAAATCACTTTACAAGACATGGCTAATGTTATGACTGAAGTTTTGTCTAAATTGCCAGAACTTAGAGGTAAACGAGATCACTCTGGGATGAGAACAGAGTATACTGATAATGCTAGGGCCATGTCTGATACTGCGTCACAATATGCAGAGCATGAGGACGGAGAGCTTCATTCTGCGGGTGACGGATCTGATCCAAATAAATTGGATTCAGACATTTCAAATTTTAAGTTTAAGCTGTAAAACTTCCGTGTGTTGCTAGGGGAGGTGTTAGCGGCTCTGAATGATTGTAACACAGTTGCAATCCCAGAGAAAATGTGTAGGTTGGATAAATATTTTGCGGTACCGACGAGTACTGACGTTTTTCCTATACCGAAGAGACTTTGAAATTATTACTAAGGAGTGGGACAGACCCGGTGTGCCTTTCTCACCCCCTCCTATATTCAGAAAAATGTTTCCAATAGACGGCACCACACAGGACTTATGGCAAACGGTCCCTAAGGTGGAGGGAGCAGTTTCTACTTTAGCTAAGCGTACCACTATCCCGGTGGAGGATAGCTGTGCTTTTTCAGATCCAATGGATAAAAAGTTAGAGGGTTACCTTAAGAAAATGTTTGTTCAACAAGGTTTTATATTACAACCCCTTGCATGCATCGCGCCTGTCACGGCTGCGGCAGCATTTTGGTTTGAGTCTCTGGAAGACACCCTTGACTCAGCGACATTAGATGAGATTTCACTTAAGCTTAAAACCCTTAAGCTAGCTAATTCATTTATTTCTGATGCCGTAGTACATTTAACTAAACTTACGGCTAAGAATTCCGGATTCGCCATTCAGGCACGCAGAGCGCTGTGGCTAAAATCCTGGTCAGCTGATGTAACTTCTAAATCGAAACTACTTAACATACCTTTCAAGGGGCAGACTTTATTCGGGCCCGGTTTGAAAGAAATTATCGCTGATATTACGGGAGGTAAAGGCCATGCCCTGCCTCTAGACAGAGCCAAACCCAGGGCTAGACAGTCTAATTTTCGTGCCTTTCGTAATTTCAAGGCAGGAGCAGCTTCAACTTCCTCTGTTCCAAAACAGGAAGGAGCTGTTGCTCGCTACAGACAAGGCTGGAAACCTAACCAGGCCTGGAACAAGGGCAAGCAGGCCAGAAAGCCTGCTGCTGCCCCTAAGACAGCATGAAGTGAGGGCCCCCGATCCGGTAACGGATCTAGTGGGGGGCAGACTCTCTCTCTTCGCCCAGGCTTGGGCAAGAGATGTCCAGGATCCCTGGGCGTTGGAGATCATATCTCAGGGATATCTTCTGGACTTCAAAGCTTCCCCTCCACAAGGGAGATTTCACCTTTCAAGGTTATCAACAAACCAGATAAAGAAAGAGGCGTTTCTACGCTGTGTACAAGACCTTTTACTAATGGGAGTGATCCATCCAGTTCCGCGGTCGGAACACGGACAAGGGTTTTACTCAAACCCGTTTGTGGTTCCCAAAAAAGAGGGAACCTTCAGACCAATATTGGATTTAAAGATCCTAAACAAATTCCTAAGAGTTCCATCATTCAAGATGGAAACTATTCGGACAATCTTACCCATGATCCAGAGAGGTCAGTACATGACCACAGTGGATTTAAAGGATGCTTACCTTCACATACCGATTCACAGAGAACATTTCCGGTATCTGAGGTTTGCCTTCCTAGACAAACATTACCAGTTTGTAGCTCTTCCCTTCGGGTTGGCTACGGCTCCAAGAATCTTTACAAAGGTTCTGGGCTCTCTTCTGGCGGTACTAAGACCGCGAGGAATTTCGGTAGCTCCGTACCTAGACGACATTCTGATACAAGCGTCAAGCTTTCAAACTGCCAAGTCTCATACAGAGTTAGTACTGGCATTTCTGAGATCACATGGGTGGAAAGTAAACGAGGAGAAGAGTTCTCTCTTACCACTCACAAGAGTCCCCTTCTTGGGGACTCTTATAGATTCTGTAGAAATGAAAATTTACCTGACAGAGGACAGGTTAACAAAGCTTCTAAATGCTTGCCGTGCCCTTCATTCCATTCAACACCCGTCAGTGGCTCAATGCATGGAGGTAATCGGCCTAATGGTAGCGGCAATGGACATAGTTCCTTTTGCACGCCTGCACCTCAGACCGCTGCAATTGTGCATGCTAAGTCAGTGGAATGGGGATTACTCAGATTTGTCCCCTACGCTGAATCTGGATCAGGAGACCAGAGATTCTCTTCTATGGTGGCTTTCTCGGCCACATCTGTCCAGGGGGATGCCCTTCAGCAGGCCAGACTGGACAATTGTAACTACAGACGCCAGCCTTCTAGGTTGGGGCGCTGTCTGGAATTCCCTGAAGGCTCAGGGATCATGGACTCAAGAGGAGAGTCTCCTTCCGATAAACATTCTGGAATTGAGAGCAGTTCTCAATGCCCTACTGGCTTGGCCTCAGTTAGCAACTCTGAGGTTTATCAGGTTTCAGTCGGACAACATCACGACTGTGGCTTACATCAACCATCAGGGAGGGACAAGAAGTTCCCTAGCGATGATGGAAGTATCAAAGATAATTCGCTGGGCAGAGTCTCACTCTTGCCACCTGTCAGCGATCCACATCCCAGGAGTGGACAACTGGGAGGTGGATTTCCTAAGTCGCCAGACTTTTCATCCAGGGGAGTGGGAACTTCATCCGGAGGTCTTTGCCCAAATACTTCGACGTTGGGGCAAACCAGATATGGATCTCATGGCGTCTCGCCGGAACGCCAAGCTTCCTCGTTACGGGTCCAGGGACCCGGGAGCGGTCCTGATAGATGCCTTGACAGCACCTTGGACCTTCAGGATGGCTTATGTGTTTCCACCCTTCCCGATGCTTCCTCGTTTGATTGCAAGGATCAAACAGGAGAAAGCATCAGTGATTCTAATAGCGCCTGCGTGGCCACGCAGGACCTGGTATGCAGATCTAGTGGACATGTCATCTTGTCCACCTTGGTCTCTGCCTCTGAGACAGGACCTTCTAATTCAGGGTCCTTTCAAACATCAAAACCTAATTTCTCTGAAGCTGACTGCATGGAAATTGAACGCTTAATTTTATCAAAGCGTGGATTTTCAGAACCAGTAATTGATACCTTAATACAGGCTAGGAAACCTGTTACCAGGAAAATTTACCATAAGATATGGCGTAAATACTTACACTGGTGCGAATCCAAGGGTTACTCATGGAGTAAGATTAGGATTCCTAGGATATTGTCTTTTCTACAAGAAGGTTTAGAAAAGGGTTTATCTGCTAGTTCGTTAAAGGGACAGATCTCAGCTCTGTCCATCCTTTTACACAAGCGTCTGTCAGAAGTTCCAGACGTTCAGGCTTTTTGTCAGGCTTTGGCCAGGATTAAGCCTGTGTTTAAATCTGTTGCTCCGCCGTGGAGCTTAAACTTAGTTCTTAACGTTTTACAGGGTGTTCCGTTTGAACCCCTTCACTCCATTGATATCAAGCTGTTATCTTGGAAAGTTCTGTTTTTAATGGCTATTTCCTCGGCTCGTAGAGTCTCTGAATTATCAGCCTTACATTGTGATTCTCCGTATCTGATTTTTCATTCAGATAAGGTAGTTCTGCGTACTAAACCTGGGTTCTTACCTAAGGTAGTCACTAACAAGAATATCAATCAAGAGATTGTTGTTCCATCATTGTGTCCTAACCCTTCTTGAAAGAAGGAACGACTTCTGCACAATCTAGATGTAGTCCGTGCCCTGAAATTTTATTTACAGGCAACGAAAGATTTCCGACAAACTTCTTCCCTGTTTGTCGTTTATTCTGGACAGAGGAGAGGTCAAAAAGCATCTGCTACCTCTCTATCCTTTTGGCTTCGTAGCATAATACGTTTAGCCTATGAGACTGCTGGACAGCAACCTCCTGGAAGGATTACAGCTCATTCTACTAGAGCTGTGGCTTCAACTTGGGCCTTTAAGAACGAGGCCTCTGTTGAACAGATTTGCAAGGCTGCAACTTGGTCTTCTCTTCATACTTTTTCCAAATTTTACAAATTTGACACTTTTGCTTCTTCGGAGGCTGTTTTTGGGAGAAAGGTTCTTCAGGCAGTGGTTCCTTCCGTATAGAGATCCTGCCTGTCCCTCCCGTCATCCGTGTACTTAGCTTTGGTATTGGTATCCCATAAGTAATGATGACCCGTGGACTGACTACACTTAACAGGAGAAAACATAATTTATGCTTACCTGATAAATTCCTTTCTCCTGTAGTGTAGTCAGTCCACGGCCCGCCCTGTTTTTTAAGGCAGGTCTAAATTTTTTAATTATACTCCAGTCACCACTGCACCCTATAGTTTCTCCTTTCTCGTTTGGTTCCTGGTCGAATGACTGGGTGTGACGTAGAGGGGAGGAGCTATATAGCAGCTCTGCTTGGGTGATCCTCTTGCACTTCCTGTTGGGGAGGAGTTAATATCCCATAAGTAATGATGACCCGTGGACTGACTACACTACAGGAGAAAGGAATTTATCAGGTAAGCATAAATTATGTTTTTTTATACATGTATGATAACGCAAGAAGACAGGATCACAGTGTGACTCCTTTTATCTGTATAGAATCAAGGGTTAATATCTCCTTAGGGGGATTATTGAACAGGGGAGGAATGATCTTATATGTTTATATATACATTATCTTCATCCTTGCTAAACATACTATTAAAAATATATTAGGTTTAAGGTGCGCTAGGACAAAAGATATCAAACACCTCCTTTATAGACAATATCCCTAATGATTGTCTGGTATACACAGTTTAAGAAAGAAGGGGTTAAAGGAGAGCGCTGGGAGCCAAAGATATCACAACTAAAAAATTGAAATTAAAATATTTATTTTAAAACATGTATGAAACTCTCAAATATACAAAAGGGACGTCTCCCTGTAGCATTTATGAATTTTAAAAATTAATAACGCAGAATTATTTAATTACTACTAAAATGCGGATAAATCAACCTTTAGATCAAATTAATCCATTACATATACAACTCTTAACAAAACATCATAATGTGAGAGGCCAAATAACTGTTGTAAAGTTGCTAAATAGCGTTATCCTGCTGCTTTGCAACTATATATGCCAAAAAATGGAAACAATGTTTTTGTGGAGATGATTTATAACCACCAAACAGCCAGCATCAAGTGTGTTAGGTTATTTGAAAGAATATCCATATACCTCTTATCTTCCCAATAACAAAGAATGACATATTCTTAAAATATTAATTTGCACAGATTATCTCTCTATTTAGCATGAGAAGTGATGTATTCCTTATAGATATACAGTACGTTACCCTTTTTCTTATCAATGGGCTGAAGTTCACTCGTCGCTCAGTATTTTTCTCGAGCGGGTCAGACTGAAGTTTTTCGGCGTCTGACGTCACCAAAAGATGTTCCGGTTAGGGAGAAAGGCCGGTTCCTCCGCTGTTTCCAGCCATTGTAATAGAGGTCCTCACGGATAAGCCCTGCACTTAGTGCTTTGCACGCAGGGGAAGGGGAGAAGTGTAGTGGGTATCCAATATTTCCTCCAACCACAGATCCCAAGGATTTACTGTATCAGTGATACAAAAACGTTCCAATATATTCAATAACCCGGGTTATGTGTTAAAACAGATGATAAAAGATTGGAATTTAAAACCAATGTGTGCCAAAGTTACACTTCCAACACAACGCGTTTCACCCTCCTATGGGCTTTTTCAAGATAGTGTTATTAATTTTTAAAATTCATAAATGTTACAGGGAGACGTCCCTTTTATATATTTGAGAGTTTCATACATGTTTTAAAATAAATATTTTAATTTAAATTTTTTCATGGTGATATCTTTGGCTCCCAGCGCCCTCCTTTAACCCCTTCTTTCTTAAACGTACTATTATCCCGCTTGAGGATAGTTCTTCATTTGAAGAGCCCATGGATAAAAGATGGAAACTCTGTAAAGAAGGATGTTTCAACATACGGGATATTTGTTTCAACCGGCGGCTGTTGCCGTGGTTACTGACGAAACTACCTTCAGGCATGACTCCTTATAGGATTGATCGGGGTGGAGGGTCCCCTCAACGTTACTCAGAAAAGATTTATGGCCTTGAGGGTTGTTAATTCTTTTATCTGTGCTGCTATTAGGCAGTTTATTTGCTTGAATGCTATGGCTTCAGCCTTTTCTGTTCAGGCCTGTCGGACTCTGGCTGGAGTCATGGTCTGCGGATTTGACTTCTAACTCTAGACTTCTTCCCTCACTTTAAGGGAGTGATTTTGTCTGGTCCAGGCCTGGACTCAATTATCTCCACGGTCTCAGGGGGCAAGGGTGCCCTCCTACCACAAGAGTATATGTACTAATCAAAGGGACAATATTTGTTATTTTTGTTCTGATAAAGCCGATGTCAGCAGTCCTCCGCTAAGCCGAAGCAAACCAAAAGCTCTTGGAATCTGGCTCAGTCCAGGAATAAATCCAAGCAGAGCAAGAAGCCCGCCGAGTCGACGTCGGCATGAATGGGTGGTCCCTGGTCCTCTTCTGGATCATGTAGAGGGCAGTATGTCGCTCTTTTCAGTCATTTGGTTCAGGGATGTGCATGATCCATGGGTCCTGGAGGTCATAGCTCAGGGTTACAAGATGGGTTTTAAATCTCGGACTCCAATGGCAGATTCTTTCTGGGGTGTGTACGGGATTTGTCCTCTAGGAGTTATTGTCCCGGTGCCTTTCGCAGTGAGAGATTTGGGATACTATTCAAACCTTTCGTGGTCCCTCAGAAGGAGGGATCTTTCCGTCCAATTCAGGATCTAAAGTATTTAAGCAGGTTTTTAAATGTCCCCTTGTTTAAGATGGGACAATAAGGTCCTCTCTTTCCCTCGTTTGAGAGGGGTAGTTCATGACCACAATAGATCTGAAGGATGCTCCATTCACGTACCAATCCTCAAGGACCACTTCCAGTTCCTAAGGTTTTCATTCCTGGACCAGCACTTCCAGTTTATTGCCCTTCCGTTTGGTCTAGCTAAAGAAATTTTTTGAAGAGTGGACCATTCGGAATATCTCCTCTGTCTTCTTCGATCCCATAGATGGTAGATAATCTAGAGAGAGTTCTCTTGTATCAAGTACCAGGGTAGAATTCTCGGGTACTATAATAGTCTCCATAGACATGAGAATATTTCTAATAGACCAGAGATGTTGCAAGCTAGCTTCAACATGTCTTTCCCTCCAGATCTCCTTAAGGCCATCTGTGGCTCAGTGTATGGAGGTGATTGGTCTCATGGTGTCCAGCTTGGACATAATTTCATTTACCAGGTTTCACCTCAGACTGTTGCAACTGTGCACGCTGAACTAGTGGAACGTCGATCATTCGGATCTGTCTCAACAGATTTCTCTGGTTAATCGGGAGAATACCTCTCTTGGTGGTTTTGTCCGGATCACTTGTCCTGAGGGACGTCTGTCTCAAGACCATCCTGGGTGATTGTGACTACAGTTGCGAGTCTGTCAGGATGGGGAGCTGTTTGGGGTGCCAGGAAGGCACAGGGCCTCTGATCTCAGGAGGTAAAGCTCCCTCCTGATCTCATTTTGGATCTTCAGGCAATATACAATGCTCTGAAGGCTTGACCTTTGATGGGTTCGTCCCAGTTAATCGGGTTCCAATCAAGCAAAATATCCTTGGCTTACATCAACCACCAGGGGGGGACTAGAAGCTCCCTAGTGTTGAGGGAAGTATCTCGGATTCTGGTGTGGGGGAGACCCGCATTTGGTCGCTGTCAGCGATCCACATTCCGGGTGTGGACAACTGGGAAGCGGATTTCCTCAGCAGACAATCCTTCCATCAGGGAGAATGGTCTCTTCATCCTGAGTGTTTGCAGAGATTTGCAAGAGGAAGATCTTATAACGTCTCAATACCAAGCTACCCAGATAGGGGTTGAGGAAAAGGGATCCTCAGGCGGAGCTAACAGATGCATTAGCGGTGCCTTGGAGGCTCAATCTGATTTATCCTTTCTGACCGTTACCACTACTTCCTAGTGGCTCGAGTCAAGCAGGAGTCAGGGATACTGACCACTCCGTCTTGGCCGCGAAGGATATGGTTCGCGGATCTAGTGGGGATGTCATCATCTCCTCCTTGGAAATTACCTTGACGCAGGGATCTGCTGACCAAGGTCTCTTTGTTCATCAATGTCTAGGTTATCTGAGGCTGACTGCATGGAGATTGAACGCTTAGTCCTAGCCAAGAGAGGGTTTACTGAGAGTTTTTTTATTCTCATTCAAGCTCGTAAGCTGGCTGCTCGTCGCATCTATCATAAGGTGTGGAGGACCTACTTATTCTGTTCTCCAGGATAAACTGGAGAAGGGATTTTCTGCTAAGTCCCTTGACGGGACAGTTTTCGGCCCTGTCTGTGTTACTGCACAAGAGGTTTGCAGAGCTTCCAGATGTGCAGCCATTTGTAAAGGCTCTGCTGGGATCAGATCTGTGTCTATATATAAGGCTTCTCCTTGGAGTTTAAATCTTGTCCTTAAGGTTTTGCAACGGGTTCCATTGGAGCCTATGCATGAAGTGAACATTAAATTGTTGCCTTTTCTACTGGCTATTGCTTCTGCATGCAGAGTATCTGTGATTGCTGCCTTGCAATGCATCCCTCCTTATCTGGCTTTTCATGCCGATAAGGCTGTTCTTCGAACCAAGTTAGGTTTCTTAAGATTGTTCCTAAGATTGTGTCAATTCACAACATCAATCAAGAGATTTTGGATCCTTTCTTATGTACTAATCCTTATTCGTCGAAGGAACGTTTCTAATGTATTCTGGATGTAGTTTGTGCCTTGAAGTTCCATCTTCGGGCCACGAAGGAAGTTGGACAAACCTCTTTCTCTGTTTGTTCTCTTTTCCGGGAAGCGTAGGGGTCGGAGGGCCTCTTCGAATTCCTTATCTTTTTGTCTGAGCAGTGTCATCCTGTACATAAGCCTCCTCTGAGGATTACGGCTCATTCTACAAGAGCAGTGGTTTCCTCTTGGGCCTTAAAAAATGAGGCCTCTATGGATCAGATTTGTGCTTGGGTATATGTTTCCCACAAGTAAGGAATGCAGCTGTGGACTCTGATTCAGATAGAATTTTAAACAGCTTTCAATTTTACTTCTATAATTTGCTTATTTCTCTTGGAAGCATTTGGTTGACAAGCATACCTAGGTAGGCTCAGGAGCAGTAATGCACTGCTGGGAGCTAGCTGATGATTCATGGCTGCACATATATGCCACTTGTCATTGGCTCACCCAGTGTGTTCAGCTAACTCCCAGTAGTGCACTGCTGCTCCTTCAAGAAAATGAAGGAAATTTGTTAATAGAAGTTGGGAAGTTGTTTCTGAATCATGAAAGAAAAATCTAAGAGGAGGTACAAATGTACATTTTTAATTGAATTTAAATGGACATTAAACTGCTAAGTTTAACACTACAGTAGCATGTTTATAATTAGTTAAGCTCTGCTTCTTCACACTGGGCGCTGCCATCTTGGAGCTTTTATTTGTTAGGTTTAAACTGTGCAAAAGACTGTAAAAATTTTAACTCTTCTGCTCACTATTATATGAGCTAAACTGAAGAGAGAGGTACAGTTGTAAAAAAGCTGGTAATACATAGAGAGAGAGAAAAGCATTCAACGGAACGAACAACCAGCTCAATAACGTGAGGCAATGCCTCTCCGAACAAGGAACACAGCAACCCCAGATGATCGTTTCAGCCTTCATTGTGCCACATCAGTGAGGTATCGCAATATTCCTCTAAGCACATTGAGCAAGGAGTCAATGTCTGGTTGCCCCTTTTTCCCTTACAGAGACTAAATGCATATAGAGAGAAGTGCACTTACCGGAACGAACAACAAGCTACATACCATTGTTATCCTGTTCTATGGCGATTTACCACCTGGGTGCAACTTCTTTTAGCCCAGTAATGCTTTTCACAGAGAATAACTTTCCTGTAGTATATCAGTCTGATCCCGCCTATTATGGTCAGTCCAGCGCCGAAATACCAGGCAATTCCACTCTGAACAAGGAACACAGCAACCCCAGACGATTGTTTCGGCCTTCATTGGGCCTCGTCAATGAGGTGTAGCCATGTTTCTCTAAGCACACTGAGCAGGGAGTCAATGTCTTATTGACCCTTTTTCCTTAAAGGAACACTCAATCAAAATTAAATTGTCATGATTCAGCTAGAACATGTCATTTTAAACAACTTTCCAATTTACTTCCATTAACTAAATGTGCACAGTCTTTTTATATTTAAACTTTTTGAGTCACCAGCTCCTACTGAGCATGTGCAAGAATAAGTGTGTATGCATTTGTGAATGGCTGATAGCTGTCACATGGTACGTGTATGCATTTGTGATTGGCTGATGGCTGTCACATGGTACAGGGGGAGTGGAAAAACACATAACTTTTAAAATTGTCAGAAAAAAAATCTACTACTTATGTGAAGTTCAGACAAAGTGCTATTGCATTGTCTTTTTATCTTGCATTTGTTGATTATGCAAATCTACTGTGTTGACTGGTCCTTTAAGGGAGACATAATACACACAAAGAGAATTGCACGCTCAGTAATGAACAACCAGCTCAATAACTTGTTAACTTGTTCTATGGTGATTTACCACCCGGGTGCAGCTTATTTTTAGCCCAGTAATGCTTTTCACAGAGTAGAACTTTCCTGTAGTATATCTGTCTGATCCCACCTATTACTTTCAGCCCAGTGCCGAAATACCAGGCAATACCTCTCTGAACAAGGAACACAGCCACCCCAGACAATCGTTTTAACCTTCATTGGGTTTTGTCAGTGAGGTGCAGCCATATTCTTCTAAGCACACTGAGCAAGGAGTCGATGTCTAGTTGCCCCTTTTTCCATTATGGGAGACAATATACACACAGAGAGAAGTGCACTCTCAGTAATGAACATAACTCAATAACTTGTTAGCTTGTTCTATGGCGTTTTACCACCTGGTTGCAGCTTCTTTTTAGCCCAGTAATGCTTTTCACAGAGAAGAATTTCCTAGTATATCAGTCTGATCCTGCCTATTACGGTCAGTCCAGCGCCAAAATACCAGGCAATTCCTCCCTGAACAAGGAACACGGCAATCCCAGACAAGGGTTTTGACCTTTTAATGGGCCTCGTCAGGTTCAAAGCTGGTAATACCAGTGATCTTGAAAGTCCACTGCTTCTATCACCTGATGCAAAAATATGGGTTCTACAAGATGGCGGCACCCAGTGTAACAAAGCAAAGCTTTACCAACTGGAAAGCTTTAAAAAGAGCTGCAGGTACAGGAGGAATAAGAATAGCATGGTGAGTAGTATCCCTGCTACTGAAGTTGTACCTAGCAGTTTAATGTCCCTTTTATGGTGCTGATTTTTTTTTGGACCCCCCCCCAAAGGTAACTCCGTATAATGATTTTGAGAATATATAGATAAACCTGCAACCTACACTTATCAAAGTCTCCTCTACATTAGGATTGTACAAATTCTGCACACGCCTATGTATAGACTGGCTGTTATGGGCCCCCCAGCACTTGGGTCCCGGTGCCACTGCACCTGTATCACCAATAGTAGTTCTGCCCATGCCTGTGCTCATTTTCCTCACGTGAAATTCAGCCCAGATTCTCTTATAGGGATTGCATTCTTAGAAATAAATGCCCATAAGTTTTAGTTGTAAACATTTTTTTTTATTGTCAAAGAAGTCTCAACATTTGCTAAACAAAGCATTTGCAACAGATAGTTAGGTTACATCACATAATTGAGCAATACATATTAGCCGCCCACCACATAACAGACATGGAATGGTGGTACTGTATACAATATTGTTGCTAAAAGACAATATATATTGGTCTTCTGGCTTTTTATGATAAGCATGAAAAGACCTCCCCAACAATCAATCGCGTTTATAATATAAAGGAGAAGAGACGTAGTGGTAAGAGGACCTCTGGAGAAGAGGAGGAAAGAAGAGAGAGAGAGAGGAGGAAAAGGGGTTTGAGCACCTGAGGGGTAGTTTACCCAGAGAGTCTGGTATTTTATAATACCAGGGATCTCCTGGTTTGCATTCTGACTGAGTCTTCCCATACTGTCCACTCCTCCCATATCTGCAGGAATTCCTGCCTTTTATCTAATAGATTAGATGCTATGCTTTCCATCTGATGGTAGAATCTGATTTTATTTAATATGATATCATAGTGGGGTACAGTTGTTTTCCAATATTTCGCTATTACCGTACTAGCAGCCGTACATATAATATTCACTAATTTTAAGGAGTGTTTGTGTAATCCTGGCATAGGGGCATGTAAGAGAGCCTGCTCCATACTCAGTGTAATCTGCCTATTAAAAATCTTACTCAATAAATCTGAAGTCGCCTCCCAAATTTTAGCACTTTCAGGACACTCCCACCACATATGGGTATATGTGCCCTCTGATGGGCAGCCTCGGTAGCACCTAGGTATACTTTCTAGTTCTGTTGCTGATTGAAGATGATGTAATCTACCCGGGTAATTGTACCATCTGTATGTTACCTTAATATAGTTCTCCTTTAAGTTTGCGCTAATGGAGCAGGCTAAACCTTTTTGGATTATGCTTGCCCATTCTGTTAAGTCCCAAGAAAGGTTAGCTTCTTTTTCCCATTTTTTAATGTAGTAAGGTTTCTCTAACCTTTGTTTAGTGAATAAAAACTGATATAGTCTAGATATAGTACCTCTAGTCCTAATGGTTGAACTGCAGAGTTTCTCATATAATGTAGTGCCGCTTGAGATTCGCGATCTATTTGCTTCTTCTATCTTAGCTCTTAATTGGAAATAGTGAAACCAGGAATGTGGTGTAGAGGGTGGAAGAGAGTTATATTGTTGGAACGAGATCGTCTCAGAGTTACAGGATGTGTCAGCTATCCTATATAGGCCTTTGTTAGCCCAAATCGTGTTAACTTTATCTTTGTTGTTATGTTTGTCTAGAGGTAGGGATAATGGCGTGAGAGGTGAACCCACGGGAATTAATTTATACTTATTTTGTGATCCATCCCAGATCTCTAACGTATGTGCAATTGAAATAAGTCTTTTCCATGAGTCTGGTCTGTCTTTTTTTGAGGTCCAGAAAATCTGATAAATCGGGTATAAATTTAACATGTCACTCTCTATCTGAACCCATGCTAAGTCGCTCTTAGAGTTGTGTAGGAGTGCTGTTTGGGCTAATCTAGCGGCCTTAAAATAAATTTGTAAGTCAGGGACTCCCAATCCTCCTTCAGTTTTAGGCAACAATAAAGTCCTCCTATTTATTCTAGCTTTTTTGTTGTCCCATATAAACTCCAACATCTGTTTTTGGACTTTCTCAAGATCCTTTGAAGGGATAACTATAGGTAGAGATCTAAAGAGATATAATAATTTTGGGAGTATCACCATTTTACTAACTACCATCTTACCATAGAATGAAATTTTATATGTGCTCCATATCTTCATTTCTTTATGTAGGTATTTGTATAAAGGGGGGTAGTTGAGTTTGTATAAGTCATTAAGGTTATAAGGGATTAAGACTCCTAAATATTTAATTGCATTGGGGGCCCATTTGAAATCGAAGTTTATCTCTAATAACTTTTTAGTGTGGGGAGGGAGGTGCACTTCTATGGCTTCACATTTGTCATTATTAATTTTGTACCCAGACAAATTGCCAAAGTTAGTTAGGAGGTCGTATAGGATTGGGAGGGATAGCAGGGGTTTACTTATTGTTAATATAATGTCAGCTGCAAACAGCGAGAGTTTGTGTTCTGTTTTGCCTACCCTAATTCCAGCTATATTGCTCTGGTTTCTGATGCTTGCTGCTAAGGGCTCAATGCACATGGCAAAGAGCAAGGGCGACAGGGGGCAACCCTGTCTGGTGCCATTATGAATATGTATTCTTTTAGATTGGTATCCTGCTATCCTAAGATACGCCGTTGGGTTTGTGTATATGGCTTGAATTGCTTTAACAAAGGAGCCCGATATGCCGAACTGCGAAAGAGTCTCAAGCATATAGTCCCAATGGATCCTATCAAAGGCCTTCTCTGCATCTAGAGAGAGAAACAGAGAAGGCACTTTTTCGTTTGTTGCAAAACTGATAAGATCAATAACCTTCCGCACATTGTCAGGAGCCTCCCTCCCCATAATGAATCCCACTTGGTCATTTACTATTAGTTTGGATATGTGTGAGTTTAGTCTCGTGGCCATAATTTTAGTAAGGAGTTTGAGGTCTAAGTTTATGAGTGATATTGGTCTATAGTTTTTACAATGGAACTTGTCTTTCCCTGGTTTAGGGACCACGCAAATTCTAGCCGTTAATAAATCATTTGGGATTGTGCCTCCCTGCATTATATAGTTAAACATCTCCGCTAAGTGGGGGGCAAGATCCATTGAGAATTTTTTGTAGAAGCTACCTGAATATCCATCAGGCCCAGGAGCTTTGTTGCTTTTAAGTTGTTTGATAGCTATAAGAATTTCTTGGGTTGTAATGGGAGCATTCAACTGGTCTAAGGCTGTTGAGTCAAGGGTGGGTAAATGGCATTCTTTTAAAAACTCCCGTATTTTATTACTTCTAGATTCTGTATGGCACTTTGGTAATTGGTATAGAGACTGGTAAAAGTCCGCAAAGGCGTTGGCGATGCGCTGGGGGTCGTTAGTTATGGAACCTGATTTAGTCTGTATCTGAGGAATGGAAGACGCTCTAGTAATATTTCTGATTTTTCTGGCAAGCATAAATGCCCATAAGTTTTAGTAGTTATTTTGGCCATATCTGGAGAGAATGCAGCTCTTAAATGATGTTGTGCAAAAAAATACAAGTATCTGTATTAATAATATATTTATTAGTGCTGTGGAATCTTTTGGCGTTCTGTAAATAAATTATAATAATATATGTATATGTGTTTGTGTCATGGCTCTGCCCAGCATGAATATATAACGCTGTTTTGAAGATTTGTTCCTACATTACTCCTTACTGTAGGCTATATGTCTCCTGATTGGCTTATAACTCATAGCAGGGCTAGATGTATATTGGGTGACAGTTGCCATGGTGACTATAAATGACAGCCTTACAGTTTCAAGTACTGCTGCCAGATGTCAACAGAGAATGGTTATGCATGGCACAGAAAGCCAAATTCCTTATCTGCTTCCTCACCAACAGCCTCAGATTTCATAACCCTACAGGAAACTTTATATTTTGCTCACCATTCATTACTAACCAGAACAATAGCAAAAAATGACTTTAAGGAAGTAATTAACTGAGAGTCAATAAATAAAGTCCACTCAACCTGTTTCTGAGTTTGTGTGTTTCAGTGTTTTATTGTTCCTGACACTTTATTTTATTGTATTTCGAGACAACCTATTTACTTTTGTTTTTTTATTGTTTAAAAGATAGATAATGCCTTTACTACCCATTCCCCAGCTTTGCATAACCAACATTTGTATATTAATATACTTTATAACCTCTGAGGTTTCCTGTTTCTGCAGGCCGACCCTTATCTCAGTGCTTTTTATTGACTTTTTAAATCATACATAGCTGTTTCATGTGTGCCATTATAGATAACATTGTGCTCACTCCCGTGGAGAATAATAATTATACAAGAACAAACGCTTATTGGCTAAGATTCAAGATTTTAAGAAGCACTGAGATAAGGTTCAGTCTGCAGGGGCTTAGATACAGGCAATCATAGAGGTAAAAGTATATTAATGTAATAGTGTTGGTTATGCAAAACTGGTGAATGGGTAAGATTATGTCTTTTTAAACCATAACAATTTTCAAGTAGACTGTCCCTTTTAATGTCAATTTAAACTTAATAAAATAGCCAAATGATTAACAAAGCAACTATGTTTAACTATGTTGAATTTTTTGTTGCAGAATTTACTTGGAAACTCCCATGAAGCGAGCCAGCTAAGGAGAGTGGTCATCTCTCACAACATGGATAAAGCTTTAAAGGAGGGTAAGTCAGTTTGATTATTTCATTTAACTTTGCAGTCTATCCCGGAAGACTGTTTTGATTTGTTCTTTTCATCAGCCTGCAGACAATTTCTAGCACGTAGGAAATAGCTGTGTTTGCAGACGATAAACTGGCAGTGTGGAACAGGAGACTAATTTGAGGTGGCATTGTGAGGGTTATGAAAATTTGCAAGAAATTCCAAAATTATATTTAACACTTCAAGATCTACATCCCTGAAAACCATTTAATATGCGCATATGCTTTATTTATCGATGAGCGTTTATTAAAGACGATTGTTTGTACATTGCGATTCATAACTTCTTGAACACATATAGCTTTGATTTCTGTGCTATAAAAGGATTATTCAAATCAAAATTTAAATGTGCATTTTAATAAAAGAATGTTCACAATATATAAATATGTTTATTAATGTGTATTTATGTATACAAATAAATTAAATTAGATAAATAAATTAGATAGGAATTTTATTTCATAATACAGTGTATGTAGTGCACAGCATGCTTAACTATTCCTGCATATACATTTAGAAAAACGAAAAACCACCAAAAGTAGTATTATAATTTTTTTTTTTTTTTGGTTGAAATTCTTTTACCCATTTTATTACACTGATGCCTGACAGGCCTGTAGAGAAGTGCTTAATCGAATTACAGATGCAACATGCTGCTTACTGACTCACATATCCTATGATAAAGTCTGTGCAAAGCTGCCATTATATGTATACCTTGCAGACTAATATATACTGACAACCTTGTAAAGCTGCACAAACTGAATTCTTCATCTCTTGTGCTTTTATGGTTCTCAGAGCCTTGTGGCCCTTCCTTCTTATCACTGCACTTCTATTTGAATTGAATACATGCTGTGAGTTAATTAATACTAAATCATTAAGACCTGAAATAATAGTCGAATGCTTTCTGTAAGGAGTACTAGCTGGGGATTCATAGAAAGAAAAAGAGGTACTCGTGTTACTAGCTTAAAAAAAACATGTACTTGTATACAGTATTATTTTTTTGTTTTTATGCCTTACTACCCCGACTTCCCAAATGTGAGCACAGGTGACAAAATACATGCACAGCTCTTCCTTTTTTTCATTAGCTTTGGTATACAAATGCTGCAGTGTACATAATGATGCACGCATATTGTTTTTTGTCTTTTTAGTTATGTATTAACTAGAGGAAAAATAAACACAGTTAACTAATAACAGAAGCTTGGAACGTGTAGAGTGATGAGACAAAACAAACATGCGTTTAAGAAAATACTCTCTAAAGTAGGGTTGAATTAAACTTTGGAGGGGTTTTTCGGCAGGTGTTAAAAAAAAATGCTCTAAGGTAAGAATGTTTTAAAAAAATAGAAAGGTTAGTAGTATTTTTTTATTTTTATCAAATAACAAAATGCAAAGTGAGTGAACAGAAGAAAAATCTAAATGAATTCCAAAACAGAATACTTTCTTCTTGGTACATTTACAAAAACTCGCAGCTAGGTTGTTTGAAACGTCTTGGAGAACTAAACATCTTGGAGAACTAACCACTGTTCTTCTGTGGATTTAGGCAGCCTCCTTTGCTTGTCATGTAATCCTAGATAGACTCGATGATGTTGGGGCCATATCGTCACTTCCATTACTTTTTTTTTTGGGGGGGGGGGGTCGATGTCATTCTGCAGAATAAATTTAGGGCCAATCAGGTTGCACCCTAGTGGTATTGCATGACGGATAAGTATGGACCATGAATTCACAGCATTGGGAAAATGCAGCCCCAAACTTGCAAGGAACCTCCACCATGTTGTCTTTGGCAATAAAACTGCATTCTGCTACAGCCAAATATTTAAAAAAAAAAAAAAAAATGCTTGTCAGTCCAGAACACTTGCTGCACATTTTTCTGCACCCCAGTTCCTGTGTTTTTGTGCAGGGTTGAGGTCCTTAGCCTTATTTCCATATCAGAGGTATGGCTTTTTTTGCTGAAAGTTTATTTTTTTTTATGAAAGCCAGTTCTGACCAGACTTCTCCAGGCAGTAGGTTGTTTGTACCAGGGCCCCACTGGTTTCTACCAATTTTTTTTTACCATTGCCAATGGAAGTAAGCATGATGTGTCTTTCCTTAGTCGACTACTGCGTCTGCAATCCTCAACATTGCCTGTTTCTTTGTGTTTCTTCAGAAGAGCTTGGACAGCACATCTAGAAACCCCTGTCTGCCTTTAAATTTCTGCCTGGAAGAGACTTTGACTATACAGTACAACTACCTTGTGTCTTGTTGCTGTGCTCACTCTTGCTATGGTGCCGGGTGTGAGAGAGACAGATCAAAAGAGAGGGGAGGAGCCAAAGAGAGGGAAGAGAGAGCCAAAGAGAAGGAAGAGAGAGCCAAAGAGAGGGAAGAGAGAGCAAAAGAGGGGGGGGGGGGAGAGAGAACAAAAGAGGGGGGAGAGAGAGCAAAAGAGAGGGGGAGAGAAAAATAGAGGGGGAAGAGTGAGAGCAAAAGAGGGGGGAGAGAGAGAGGGGGAAGAGAGAGATAGCAAAAGAGGGGGGAAGAGAGAGAACAAAAGAGGGGGGTAGAGAGAAAGAGAGGGTGAAGAGCAAAAGAGAGGGGGGGGAGAGAGAAGGGGTAGAGAGAGCAAAAGAGAGGCAGGAGAGAGAGAGCAAAAGAGAGACGGGAGAGAGAGCGCAAAAGAGAGGGGGGGGAGAGGGAGCAAAAGAGAGGAGGGAGGGAGCAAAAGAGAGGGGGGAGAAGGGAGCAAAAGAGAGGGGGGAGGGAGCAAAAGAGAGGGGGGAGAGAGAGCAAAAGAGAGGGGGGAGAGAGAGCAAAAGAGAGGGGGGAGAGAGAGCAAGGTGTGGGACCGCTGTACTGAAAAAATGGCCCGTGTGAACGGGCTTTAGGACTAGTTTGGTATAATTGTTTAATCATGCCCCTTGTTTATGAATAATAATAATAATACAATTATTATTAAATATTAATTTTTAATATTCAATTCTAATTAATAACTAAGTTCTGATTGGTGTAATATTATAAACACAACGAATATTGTTATGCTTTATCTAGGGCTAAATTATGATAAAATATAAATAACTAATTTATTACAATATTAATAAAGTGCAAAATAAGCTATAGAAATATTTAAATTCAACTTCAATTAAATCGTCTTACATTATTGTGCTTATATCCATAATATGTTGGAGACTTCAATCTAAACAAAATGGATATGATATTAGTCACAACAGTTTCTAACCTTCTGGAACAATCCAAAAATAAAATAACAATCGGCTAGATTACGAGTTTTGCGGTATGGGTGAAAAAGCAGCGTTAAGGCTCATAACGCTGCTTTCTTTCATGTAATTGGCAAGAGTCCATGAGCTAGTGACATATGGGATATACAATCCTACCAGGAGGGGCAAAGTTTCCCAAACCTCAAAATGCCTATAAATACACCCCTCACCACACCCACAATTCAGTTTTACAAACTTTGCCTCCTATGGAGGTGGTGAAGCAAGTTTGTGCTAAGATTTCTACGTTGATATGCGCTTCTCAGCATTGTTGAAGCCCGATTCCTCTCAGAGTACAGCGAATGTCAGAGGGACGTGAAGGGAGTATCACTTATGAATACGATGATTTCCCTAACAGGGGTCTATTTCATGGGTTCTCTGTTATCAGTCGTAGAGATTCATCTCCTACCTCCCTTTTCAGATCGACGATATACTCTCAATTTACCATTACCTCTACTGATAACTGTTTATGTACTGGTTTGGCTATCTGCTATATGTGGATGGTTGTCTTTTGGTAAGTATGTTTTTTATTACTTAAGAAACCTCAGCTATGGTTTGGCACTTTATGCATTTATATAAAGTTCTAAATATATGTATTGTACTTATATTTGCCATGAGTCAGGTTCATGTATTTCCTTCTGCAGACTGTCAGTTTCATATTTGGGTAATATAAACATCTTTTATATAATTTTTTTTCTTACCTGGGGTTTAGTCTTTTTTCTTGCAATTAAGGGCAGCATTAGGCCCGTGGGTGCGTCAAATGCAAAACTTTATTGCATCATTCTTGGCGCGGAAAAATACATCTATGACGCAACTTAGTAATTTCCGGCGTCATACTCGACGCCGAGACCTTTCACACGTCATTAGTGACGCGAGTGTGTCATTTCCGGTTATTTTTGGCGCCAAAAAGGTTTACGTTACGTTGTGCGTCATACTTGGCGCCAAACTTTTTCATTATTTCAATACCCCATTGATGTTTGCCTCTTGATTTTTTCTCTATCAGAGGCCTATGCTATTTGCTTTTTTCCCATTCCTGAAACTGTCATATAAGGAAATAGATATTTTTGCTTTTTATGTTGTTTTTTCTCTTACATTTTGCAAAATGTCTTTATCTGATACTGCCTCAGAAGTTTCTGCTGGAACATTGCTGCCTGACATCGGTCCTACCAAAGCTAAGTGCATTTGTTGTAAAATTGTTGAAATTATTTCGCCGAATGTCATTTGTAATAGTTGTCATGATAAACTTTTACATGCAGTTAGTGTATCCATCAGTAATAGCACATTGCCAGTTGTAGATCCTTCAACTTCTAATGTGCATGATATACCTGTAAATTTTAAAGAATTTGTTTCTGATTCTATTTTGAAGGCTTTGTCTGCATTTCCACCTTCTAATAAATGTAAAGGTCTTTTAAAACTTCTCATTTAGTTGATGAAATTTCAAATGACCAACAACATAATTTATCCTCTTCTGATGAGGATCTATCTCATACAGAAGATCCTTCCTCAGACATTGACACTGACAAATCTACTTATTTATTTAAAATAGAGTGTATGCGTTCTTTATTAAAAGAAGTGTTAATTATTTTGGATATTGAGGTAACCAAGTCCTATTGACGTTCAGTCTAATAAACGTTTAAATGCTGTTTTTAAACCTCCTGTGGTTTCTCCAGGGGTTTTTCCTATTCCTGAGGCTATTTCTGATATAATTTCTAGGGAATGGAATAAGCCAGGTATTTCTTTTATTCCTTCTTCAAGGTTTAAAAAATTTGGTATCCTTTACCAGCAAAATCTATAGAGTTTTGGGAAAAAATCCCCAAAGTTGATGGGGCTATTTCTACTCTTGCTAAACGTACCACTATTCCTATGGAAGATAGTACTTCCTTTTAAGGATCCTTTAGATAGGAGGCTTGAATCTTATCTAAGGAAGGCCTTTTTATATTCAGGTCATCTTCTCAGACCTGCAATTTCTTTGGCTGATGTTACGGCTGCATCAACCTTCTGGTTGGAGAATTTAGCGCAACAGGAATTGGATTCTAACTTATCTAGCATTATTCACCTATTGCAATATGCTAATAATTTTATTGTGATGCAATTTTTGATATTATCAAATTGATGTTAGATCCATGTCTTTAGCTATTTTAGCTAGAAGAGCTTTGTGGCTTAAATCTTGGAATGCTGATATGACATCTAAATCTAGATTACTATCTCTTTCTTTCCAAGGTAATAATTTATTTGGTTCTCAGTTGGATTTTATTATTTCAACTGTCACTGAGGGAAGGGAGTTTTTTTCTGCCTCAGGATTAAAAACCTAAGGGTAAATCTAAGGCTTCTAACCATTTTCGTTCCTTTCGTCAGAATAAGGAACAAAAACTCAATCTTCCCCCCAAAGAGTATGCTTCCAATTGGAAGCCTTCCTCAAATTGGAATAAATCTAAGCCATTTAGGAAACCAAAGTCAGCCCCTAAGTCTGCATGAAGGTGCGGCTCTCATTCCAGCTCAGCTGATAGGGGGGAGATTAAGGTTTTTCAAAGATATTTGGATAAAATCTGTCCAAAATCAATGGATTCAGAGCATTGTCTCAAGGGTATCGAATAGGATTCAGAGTAAGACCTCCTGTGAGAAGATTTTTTTTTCTTCTCACGTATCCCAGTAAATCCAGTGAAAGCTCAGGCTTTCCTGAAGTGTGTTTCAGACCTGGAGTCTTCAGGGGTAATCATGCCAGGTCCTCCTCAGGAACAAGGTTTGGGGTTTTATTCAAATCTATTCATTGTACCAAAGAAGGAAAATTTATTCAGATCAGTTCTGGATCTGAACATTTTTTAATCGTTATGTATGAGTACCAACTTTCAAGGTGGTGACTATAAGGACTATTCTGCCTTTTGTTCAGCAAGGACATTATATGACATTATATACCAATTTGTTGCTCTTCCATTTGGCCTAGTAACGGCTCCAAGAATCTTTTCAAAGGTTCTGGGTACCCTACTCTCTGTAATCAGAGAACAGGGTATTGCAGTGTTTCCTTATTTGGACGATATCTTGGTACTAGCTCAGTCTTTGCGTACTGCAGAATCTCACACAAATCAACTAGTGTTGTTTCTTTGGAAACATGGTTGGAGGATCAATTTACCAAAAGTTTCTTGATTCCTCAGACAAGGGTCACCTTTTTAGGCTTCCAGATAGATTCAGTGTCCATGACTCTGTCTCTAACAGACAAGAGACGTTTAAAATTGGTTGCAGCATGCCAGCACCTCCAGTCTCAGTCTTTCCCTTCAGTGGCTATGTGCATGGAAGTTTTAGGTCTCATGACTGCAGCATCGGACGCGATCCTCTTTGCTCGTTTTCACATGAGACCTCTACAGCTTTGTATGCTGAATCAATATACGACACTCTCTGACATGGTGGATAGATCACCATAGTTTAGTTCAAAGGGCTTCTTTTTGTTCGGCCAACCTGGACTGTGATCACAACAGATGCGAGTCTTTCAGGTTGGGGAGCTGTTTGGGGATCTCTGACAGCACAAGGGGTTTGGAAATCTCAAGAGGCGAGATTACCAATAAATATTTTAGAACTCCTTGCAATTCTCAGAGCTCTTCAGTTTTGGCCTCTGCTAAAGAGAGAACCGTTCATTTGTTTTCAGACAGATATTATCACAACAGAGGCATATGTCAATCATCATGGTGGGACTCACAGTCCCCAAGCTATGAAAAAAGTATCTCGGATACTTGTTTGGGCGCAATCCAGCTCTTGTCTAATCTCTGCTGTGCTTATCCCAGGTGTAGACAATAGGGAGGCGGGTTATCTCAGCCGCCAGACTTTACATCCTTAGGAGTAGTCTCTCCATCCAGATGTGTTTTCATAGATTGTTCAGTTGTGGGGTCTTCCAGAGATAAATATCATGGCCTCTCATCTAAACAAGAAACTTCCCAGATACCTGTCCAGGTCCAGGGATGTTCAGGCGGAAGCAGGGGATGCGCTGACACTTTCTTGATGTTATCATCCTGCTTACATCTTCCCGCCTCTAGTTCTCCTTCCAAGAGTGATCTCCAAAATCATCATGGAACAATCATTTGTGTTGCTGGTGGCTCTAGCATGGCCACACAGGTTTTGGTATGCGGATCTGGTTTGGATGTCCAGTTGCCCGCTTTTGCCACTTCCGTTCGGCCAGACCTACTATTTCAAGGTCCGTTTTTCCATCAGGATCTCAAATCATTAAATTTGAAGGTATGGAAATTGAACGCTTAGTACTAAGTCATAGAGGTTTCCCTGACTCGGTGATTAATACTATGTTACAAGCTTGTAAATCTGTTTCTAGAAAGATTTATTATAGAGTTTGGAAGACTTACATTTCATGGTGTTCTCATAAATTCTCCTGGCATTCTTTTAGAATTCCTAGAATTTTACAGTTTCTTCAGGACGGTTTGGATAAGGGTTTGTCTGCAAGTTCCTTGAAAGGACAAATCTCAGCTCTTTCTGTTTTATTTCACAGAAAGATTGCTATACTTCCTAATATACACTGTTTTGTACAGGCTTTAGTTCTTATTAAGCCTGTTATTTAATCAATCTCTCCTCCTTGGAGTCTTAATTTGTTTCTGACGGCTTTACAGGTTCTTCCATTTGAACCTATGCATTTTTTGGACATTAAACTACTTTCTTGGAAAGTGTTGTTCCTTTTGGCCATCTCTTCTGCTAGAAGAGTTTCTGAGTTATTTGCTCTTTCTTGTTAGTCTTCTTTTCTGATTTTTTCATCAGGATAAGGCAGTTTTGCGGACTTCTTTTTAATTTTTTCCTTTGGTTGTGAATTCTAACAACATTAGTAGAGAAATTGTTGTCCCTTCTTCCTAATCCTAAGAATTATTTGGAAAGTTCCTTACATTCTTTGGATGTGGTAAGAGCTTTGAAATATTATGTGGAAGCTACTAAAGATTTCAGGAAGACTTCCAGTCTATTTGTTTTATTTTCTGGTCCTAGGAAAGGTCAGAAGGCTTCTGCTATTTCCTTGGCTTCTTGGTTGAAACTTTTGATTCATCAAGTTTATTTTTAGTCGGGTCAGGCCCCACCTCAGAGAATTACAGCTCATTCTACTAGATCAGTCTCCACTTCGTGGGCTTTTAAGAATGGAGCTTCAGTTGATCAGGTTTGCAAAGAGCCAACTTGGTCCTCTTTGCATTCATTTACTAAATTCTACTGTTTTGATGTATTTGCTTCTTCGGAAGCAGTTTTTGGTAGAAAAGTTCTTGAGGCAGCTGTTTCAGTTTGATTCTTCTGTTTTTTATTTAAGTTTTTTTTCTTTCAAATGAAATAAACTTATATTTTTGGGTTGTAGATTAATTTTTTTCAGCAGATTATGGCTGTTTTTATTTTATTCTCTCCCTCTCTAGTGACTCTTGAGTGGAGATCCACATCTTGGGTATTGATATCCCATATGTCACTAGCTCATGGACTCTTACATAATTTATGTAAGAACTTACCTGATAAATTCATTTCTTTCATATTGGCAAGAGTCCATGAGGCCCACCCTTTTTATGGTGGTTATGATTTTTTGTATAAAGCACAATTATTTTCAAATTTCCTTTGTTGATGCTTTCTACTCCTTTCTTTATCACCCCACTGCTTGGCTATTCGTTAAAATGAATTGTGGGTGTGGTGAGGGGTGTATTTATAGGCATTTTGAAGTTTGGGAAACTTTCCCCTCCTGGTAGGATTGTATATCCCATATGTCACTAGCTCATGGACTCTTACCAATATGAAAGAAATTAATTTATCAGGTAAGTTCTTACATAAATTATGTTTTCTCACTACCGCTGGTATTACGAATCTTGCAGGTTTAGGGGCACTGCCGCTTTTTTGGCCGTAACGCAATGTAATTTCCGCAGCTTTCAAAAAGTCCTTTTTCAATGGGACTTCCATAGCGCCGGTATTACGAGTCTGCCTGGGAGGCCAAAAAGTGAGCGGCACACCCTATACCGCCAAGATCAATACTGTAAACTGAAAGTCAGTAGTTATGAGTGTTGTGCTACAAAACTGTAACATAAAACTCATAACTAAAGTGCTAAAAAGTACACTAACACCCATAAACTACCTATTAACCCCTAAACCGAGGCCCTCCCGCATCGCAAACACTCTGCAGCTCCGGACATCGCCACCACTTTAATAAACATATTAACCCCTAATCTGCCGCACTCCCGCATGGCAAACACTAGTTAAATATTATTAACCCATAATCTGCCGCTGCTAACATCGCCGCCACCGCCACCACCTTCCTACATTTATTAACCCCTAATCTGCCGCCCCTGTACTAAATTTATTAACCCCTAAACCTAAGTCTAACCCTAACACCCCCTAACTTAAATATAATTAAAATAAATCTAAATAAAACCTACTATCATTACCTAAATATTTCCTATTTAAAACTAAATACTTGCTTGTAAAATAAACCCTAAGCTAGCTACAATATAACTAATAGTTAAATTGTAGCTAGCTTAGGGTTTATTTTTATTTTACAGGCAAGTTTGTATTTATTTTAACTAGGTAGAATAGTTACTAAATAGTTATTAACTATTTACTAACTACCTAGCTAAAATAAATACAACCTTATCTGTAAAATAAAACCTAACCTGTCTTACACTAACACCTAACCTTACACTACAATTAAATCAATTACCTAAATTAAATACAATTACCTAAATTACAAAAACAAACAAACACTAAATTACACAAAATAAAAAAGAAATTGTCAGATATTTAAACTAATTGCACCTAATCTAATAGCCCTATCAAAATAAAAAAAGCCCCCCCAAAAATAAAAAAAAAACCCTAGGGCCTTTTGCGGGGCATTTCCCCAAAGAAATCGTCTCTTTTACGTGTAAAAAAAACAATACAACCCCCCCCAACAGTAAAACCCACCACCCCACAACCAACCCCCCAAATAAAATCCTAACTAAAAAACCTAAACTCCCCATTGCCCTAAAAAGGGCATTTGGATGGGCATTGCCCTTAAAAGGGCATTTAGCTCTTTTTCAAGTGCCCAAACCCCAATCCTTATTTGTGGGATTTATCCTTCTGCTAACAGGAAGTGGCAAAGAGCACCACAGCAGAGCTGTATATATAGCTCCTCCCTTCCCTCCACCTCCAGTCATTCTCTTTGCCTGTGTTAGTAATAGGAAGAAGTAAAGTGAAGTGTTAGTTTAGATTCTTCAATCAAGATGTTTTTTTTATTTTAAAATGGTACCAGTGAGTACTATTTTCCTCATGGAGAAATGGATTAAGGAAATGAAGAAATGTTTCTGCCCTGAGGGTGATGATCTTAGCAGATGTTACTAAGATCCATTTTGGTTCCCACAGAACTTCTGAAGGTAGTGCAATAGAAATCTTCAGTGTGGAGAACGGTGTCATGCTACAAGCAGCATTGAGGTATGTTCAGTCTTTTATTTCTGAGGAGACTTGTTATATCAGAACTGGCTGACATTTTTCCCTGCTAGGAAAGGGGTAAGCAGTAGACCTATATGACTGAGGGTGTTACTGAAATTCCTGTTTTCTTTTTTATACATATTGCTATTACGGTTTGCATATATATTGGGGCTTGACACTGGGAGAGGCAGCTGGACATGTATATCTTTAATATTTAAGGTCAGTAGGGCTGCAGTTATACGTTAGAGGATTATAAGTACAGGGGACCACATGGCTTTTTTTCAAACCGCTTCCCATGCGGTTAGGCAGACTTTTGATGTGACGTCCATGATGGGCGGGGCCTATTTCGCACGCTCAGGCACGCAGTTTTCTCTCATAAGGAAGGCAGCAGGCTTTAGCTCCAGTGGGGCCTACAGTTGTTTTCCAGTCACCGGATTGTTGTCGAGTCAATTTTCAGTACCCTGAGGGCAGGTAGGCGCCACAGCAGAGCTGTGGCGAGGTGCAGGGGCCATTTTCATTGTTAAAATATATTTTTTTTAAATTAAAATGTCTCTTTAAAGGGTAATTTCACCTTTACTTATAGGGTGCAATACTTTTTGGAAAAATTGAACTGTTGTATATAATCGTTTAGTGATTTGAAACATTTTTAGTGAGTTGAGAAAAATTGTTGCCCTTTTATTTCTTAAAGGCGCAGTACGCTTTTTTCAAAAAGTTTTTTGAATCAATAAATAAAGTGATTTACGACTATTGTGGCTATTGCTAGTCTGTTTTTTTTTTTTTTTTAAATGATTTTTATTGGAGGTTCAAAATAAAGCATACATGAATATCAAACAATGACAAATGAAAGCAACCCAGTATTTGCATAAAATAAAACAGTTTCGAGCTAACAATTGATACATCAGAAAACAAATTTAAAGAAATAAAATACAAGCAGTATGCCAAGTGATGGACAAACACCCTAAAAAACACAAGAGGCCACTCTTGGGCCCCAGAAGTATAAAACTAAATCACAGGAGGGTACCTTTGATCAAAAGAGACCACTCTTGGGTCACAGATGACTGACCTCATTTTTCAATTTTTATATACATATATATAGATAACAAACAACAACACAGATAGATACTTCTAGTTAGGCTGAGCACATATAGTGTTGTGGGGAACCATTTTGATAACCTTAATAAGTAGCCTAGACACATTGGGTGCAATATAGCTTAACACAAAAGTGACTCCCAGAAAGTAGGAATTGTATTGTAGAGGGCATATAGGATGGTCAACACCTTAAGAAGGCTTATAGGTGTGAAGAATGGGACATGTTTCAGCAGAGGATTCTCCAAATCTATACATTCAGGTTTTAGTGGATTGTATTAATAAGGAGCTCTGTGCATATGCTAATCTTTAACATAGGAGGTCTCAGTGTGTGACATATCGACAGAAAGTGGTAAACTCAAATATATATATAGCATTATGCACAGGAGACTCTAGATATAACTCAAAACTGCACTCCCATATGTGGCTTGAGCCCAAAATATATCTCTGTACATATAGAGAGCCACTGTAACCATTAATTCTATCTCTCTCTTCTGGGAGTTAGCTGTGATCTTTACTGGTATCACTACAATCGGAATGAAGTTGGCGATATGCTTACCTAGTGTCCCCCTAATGGTATGAGGAAATGAAATTAGTAAAACATCAAACACTTCTAGTAACATAAAAAAGATATTACCTACATGGGAATAACTGTATACATATACACTGTAAACATGAGGGATATATTGCAGCAACATAATAGAGCTCAGTATAGGCTAAAATTAAAACTACATTAGGTATACTAGAGCTTACAATGGGTGGGCAACACGGAGGACGTTCAATGCGTGGCTAGAAACTTATATACACTTGACACGTAGCAGGAGTAAGGCGTTTGAGCTGATGTATTATAGGGATTTGTGTGACACGTTAAGAAAGCTTTTAGACACAGTCCTGAGAAAATATGGCAGTCTTATGTCTAAGCCCTTACAGCTCAAGTTAGTTGGGGCAATACGCCCCCCCCTCCTTGTTATGTACAAGCTCGATATAACAAACCAGGACTTCATGGTTACTGCAGTGGTGAATAAGTTGTTCTTATGTATGTCTCTTTTAACCCACTCCGTGACGTTCAGTGCTAGGGACTTTGAATATGATATTGTCCCCTAAGCGAGTGAGTTGCCTGCACCATGGCCACAGTGTTTTCATTTGGGACTGGCTCTCTGAGGCATGGCAAAGTCCTCTGCCTATTTTGACCCTGGCAGTTAGTGATGTTAGAAATCCGTGGGAGGTGACGGTCTCCGAGTTTATGCACAGGAACTCCGGCTCTGCATTTGCCAAGAGGGTGAGGGAGGGGGGCACTCTCCATTTTTCCTCTGTCATACTTTCTATTAGATAGGCACCCTGCAATGAGATGTACTCCTTCGGAATGCCCCCTTCTGAATGCCTAGTAAGAACGGACATAGTGGTAGCTTGGGAGGTTAAGAGCTCTACTTTGCGAAACTTTTCCCCTAGAAACCCGAGCTCCACAGTCGAGTGCTCCGGGGTGCGTCGGGTTCTGTCAACATCCGGATGCACAGGACTAGTGGAAAGGGTAATCTTGCTGCTTGCTATATCCCCTCTGGGAGGAGAAAGGTTGGAGCCACCTTCTGGATACCGGACAAAGTGCTGCCGATCGGATTTCTCAAGTGGATGCGGTCCACAGATAATTTTGCGCAGCTCCGTCTCTAGGCTCTGGAAGTAATCTTGTGTGAGCCGGATTAGCTCGGCTTCCCATCTGTCTATAGCCGCCTCCATTTGCGTAGGATAGATCAGGTATAGCCTCCTAAGCGAAAATATATGTGCCGGTAGCCCACCAGTAGCACCAAACGGATCCCCTTATAAGGTGAAGAGTGGCAGTCGTCAAATACTGCTATACCCAGCCAGAAAGCTGGGGGGAGTTCTGAGGCTTATTAGGCCGCCACCATAGGCCTCAAAGGTCCGGATCTGCGCTCTGCGGTTATTAATACACTGGAGAGAAGTTAGCAGGATCCACAAGGGAACAGATGTTTAAGATCACAAAATGAATTCAATAGGTGACCAGTGTTCCAATAATAATTAGCCGATTATCAGGATCTCGGCAGGAGCTTCAGATATTGCAACCATTCATTGCCGCCGCCCGGACACGCCCCCGCTAGTCTGTTTTAACATGTCTGAACTTGAGGAAACAACTTGTTCTATGTGTTTAGAAGCCATTGTGGAACCCCCTCTTACTTTGTGTACCTCTTGTACTGAAAGGGCCTTACAATGTTAAAAGCATATTTTATGTAAGGAAAGTGTGCCTAAGGATGATTTTCAGCCTGAAGAGAATCAGGATATGCCATCTAATTCTCCTCAAGTGTCACAACCATTAACACCCACACAAGCGACGCAGAGTTCCTCAAATGCGTCTAATTCCTTTACTCTGCAGGATATGGCTGCAGTTATCTCAACTACCCTTACAGAGGAATTATCTAAGTTACCAGTGTTACAGGGTAAACGCAGTAGGACAGAAATTAATGTGAATATTGACCACCAGAGAAATTGTGTAAAATGGACAAATATCTAGAAGTACCCGCTTACACTGATGTTTTTCCGGTTCCTAAGAGAATTTCGGAGATTATAAAGGAGGAGTGGGACAGACCGGGTTTACCGTTCTCCCCTCCTCCTAATTTTAAGAAAATGTATCCCATATCAGACACCATTCGGGACTCTTGGCAAACTGTCCCTAAGGTGGAGGGAGCTATATCTACCCTGGCTTAGCGTACAACTATTCCTATTGAGGACAGTTGTGCTTTCAAAGACCCTATGGATAAGAAGTTAGAGGGTCTTCTAAAGAAATTATTTATTCATCAGGGTTTCCTATTACAACCAACAGCCTGCATTGTTCCAGTTACTACTGCTGCAGCTTTTTGGTTTGATGCTCTAGAAGAGTCTCTGAAGGTTGAGACCCCTTTAGAGGAAATTTAAGATAGAATTAAGGCTCTCAAGCTAGCTAATTCTTTTATTACAGATGCCGCCTTTCAAATTGCTAAGTTGGCGGTGAAAATGCAGGATTTGCCATTTTAGCGAGTAGAGCGTTATGGTTAAAATCGTGGTCTGCTGATGTGTCATCTAAATCAAAGCTCTTAGCTATTCCTTTCAAGGGTAAGACCCTATTCAGGCCTGAGTTGAAGCAAATAATTTCTGACATTACTGGAGGTAAAGGTCATGCTCTACTTTAGGATAAGTCTGTTAAGATAAGGGGTAAACAAAATAATTTTCGTTCCTTTCTGAATTTTAAAGGAGTACCCTCTTCTTCCTCTTCCTCCACAAAGCAGGAAGGGAATTTTGCTCAGGCCAAGTCCGTCTGGAGACCCAACCAGGCTTGGAACAAGGGTAAGCAACCCAAGAAGCCTGCTGCTGCTACAAAGACAGCATGAAGGGACGGCCCCCGATCCGGGACCGGATCTAGTAGGGAGGCAGACTTACTTTCTTTACCCAGGCTTGGGTAAGAGATGTTCAGGACCCCTGGGCACTGGAAATCGTGACCAACGGGTATCAACTGGAATTCAAAAATTTTCTCCCAAGAGGGAGTTTTCTTCATTCACGATTGTCTGTAAACCAGATAAAAAGAGAGGTGTTCTTACATTGTGTAAAAGACCTCTCTACTATGGGAGTAATTCGTCCAGTTCCAAGATTAGAACAGGGACAGGGATTTTACTCATATCTTTTTGTGGTTCCCAACAAAGAGGGAACGTTCAGACCTATTTTAGACCTCAAGAGTCTAAACAAGTTTCTCAGAGTTCCATCCTTCAAGATGGAGACCATCCGAACAATTTTACCAATAATCCAGGAGGGTCAATATATTACTACCTTGGACTTGAAGGATGCATACCTTCATATTCCTATCCACAAGGATAATTATCAGTACCTAAGGTTTGCCTTCCTGGACAAACATTTTCAGTTTGTGGCTCTTCCCTTCGGGTTGGCCACAGCTCCCAGGATCTTAACGAAGGTTCTAGGGTCCCTTCTGGCGGTTCTCAGGCCGAGGGGCATAGCAGTGCACCTTATCTGGACGATATTTTGATTCAGGCGTCAACTTATCATTTGACAAAATCTCATACAGACACAGTGTTGTCCTTTCTGAGAACTCACGGATGGAAGGTGAACCTAGAAAAGAGTTCACTAATTCCTCAGACAAGGGTTCCCTTTTTGGGAACTCTGATAGATTCTATAGACATGAAAATATTTCTGACGGAGGTCAGAAAGTAAAAAATTCTAAATACATGCCGAGCCCTTCAGTACAAACCTCGGCCATCAGTGGCTCAGTGTATGGAGGTAATTGGATTGATGGTGACGGCAATAGACATCATTCCGTTTTCTCGGTTTCATCTCAGACCATTACAACTGTACATGCTCGGACAGTGGAACGGGGACTATGCAAATTTATCTCCTCCGATAAATCTGGATCAAGAGACCAGAGACTCTCTTTCTCTTGTTAAGTGTGTTCAGTCCACGGGTCATCCATTACTTATGGGATATATTCTCCTTCCCAACAGGAAGTTGCAAGAGGATCACCCAAGCAGAGCTGCTATATAGCTCCTCCCCTCACATGTCATACCCAGTCATTCTCTTGCAACCCTCAACAAAGAAGGAGGTCGCGAGAGGAGTTGGAGTTTTTACTTAATTATTCTTCAATCAAAAGTTTGTTATTTTAAAATGACACCGGAGTGTGCCGTTTTTTGTATCTCAGGCAGTATTTGGAGAAGAATCTGCCTGCGTTTTTCTATGATCTTAGCAGACGTAACTAAGATCCGCTGGCTGTTCTTGACATTCTGAGGAGTAGGGTAACTTCAGAAAGAGGGGAATAGCATGCGGGGTCCCCCGCAAATGAGGTATGTGCAGTACATTATTTTCTGGGAATGGAATTGACTAAGAAAATACTGCTGGTACCCATATGATGTAAGTACAGCCTTAAATGCAGTAGTAGCAACTGGCATCAGGCTGATAAATGTATTTTCTACGGACTAGAATTTGACTGAGAAAATACTGTTAATACTGAAATAATGTTTAAGCCTTATCTGCAGTGGAAGCGACTGGTAGCAGGCTTAGTGATAACTTTGTATGACATTCAAAATGTTGTTTTTAAAACGTTTACTGGCATGTTATTCGTTTTGTGAGGTACTTTGGTGATAAATCTTTTTGGGCATGATTTTTTTCCACATGGCTAACATATTTTCTGCATAGAAACCGTTATATCAGGTCTCCCACTGTTGTAGTATGAGTGGGAGGGACCTTGTTTTAGCGCCTTGTTGCGCAGTTAAAATTCTAGCACAGTCTTCCTGCTTCTTCCTCCTTGATCCAGGACGTCTCTAGAGAGCTCAGGGGTCTTCAAAATTCGTTTTTGAGGGAGGTAATCAGTCACAGCAGATCTGTGACAGTGTGTTTGACTGTGATAAAAGCGTTAAATCTTAATTTGATATCCGTTTTTGGGTATTGAGGGGTTAATCATCCTTTTGCTGCAATCCTCTGCTAATTAATACATTTCTCGTTAAGAATTGTTGACTATAACTGAATTAGTTTTCTTTGTTATTCAACTGTGTTTTTAAAAGCGCTGCAGCGTTTTTTATATTGCTTGTAAACTTATTGAAAGTGATTTCCAAGCTTGCTAGCTTCATTGCTAGTCTGTTTAAACATGTCTGATACAGAGGAATCTGCTTGTTCATTATGTTCAAAAGCCGATGTGGAGCCCAATAGAAATATGTGTACCAATTGTATTGATATTACTTTGAATAAAAGTCAATCTGTACCGATAAAGAAATTATCACCAGACAACGAGGGGGAAGTTATGCCGTCTAACTCTCCTCACGTGTCAGTACCTGCGTCTCCCGCTCGGGAGGTGCGTAAGATTGAGGCGCCAAGTACATCAAGGCCCTTACAAATCACTTTACATGATATGGCTAATGTTATGAAAGAAGTATTATACAATATGCCCGAATTAAGAGGCAAGCGCGATAGCTCTGGGTTAAGGACAGAGCGCGCTGATGACACGAGAGCCATGTCTGATACTGCGTCACAATTTGCAGAACATGAGGACGGTGAGCTTAATTCTCTCGGTGACGGTTCTGATCCGGGGAGACCGGATTCAGAAATTTCAAATTTTAAATTTAAGCTTGAGAACCTCCGCGTGTTACTAGGGGAGGTGTTAGCGGCTCTGAATGATTGCGACACGGTGGCAATCCCAGAGAAATTATGTAGGTTTGATAGATACTATGCGGTACCGGTGTGTACTGACGTTTTTCCTATACCAAAAAGGCTTACAGAAATTATTAGTAAGGAGTGGGATAGACCCGGTGTGCCCTTTTCCCCTCCTCCGATAATTAGAAAAATGTTCCCTATAGACTCCACCACACGAGACTTATGGCAGACGGTCCCTAAGGTGGAGGGAGCAGTTTCTACTTTAGCCAAGCGTACCACTATCCCGGTGGAGGATAGCTGTGCTTTCTCAGACCCAATGGATAAAAAAATTAGAGGGTTACCTTAAGAAATTGTTTGTTCAACAAGGTTTTATATTGCAGCCTCTTGCATGCATTGCGCCTGTCACGGCTGCAGCGGCATTCTGGATTGAGTCTCTGGAAGAGGCGATTCGCACAGCACCATTGGATGAGACTTTGAGCAAAGTTAGAACGCTTAAACTGGCTAATGCGTTTGTTTCGGATGCCGTAGTGCATTTAACCAAACTTACGGCTAAAAATGCCGGATTCGCCATACAGGCGCGCAGGGCGCTATGGCTTAAATCCTGGTCAGCAGATGTAACTTCTAAGTCTAAACTACTTAACATTCCTTTCAAAGGGCAGACCTTATTCGGGCCCGGCTTGAGGGAAATTATTGCTGACATTACTGGAGGTAAGGGCCACACCCTTCCTCAGGACAGGGCCAAATCAAAGGCCAAACAGTCTAATTTTCGTGCCTTTCGTAACTTCAAGGCAGGAGCAGCATCAACTTCCTCCGCTCCAAAACAGGAAGGAACTACTGCTCGTTACAGACAGGGTTGGAAAGGCAACCAGTCATGGAACAAGGGCAAGCAGGCCAGAAAGCCTACTTCCGCCCCTAAGACAGCATGAAGACAGGGCCCCCTCTCCGGAGACGGATCTAGTGGGGGGCAGACTTTCTCTCTTCGCCCAGGCCTGGGCAAGAGATGTACAGGATCCCTGGACGTTGGAGATTATATCTCAGGGATACCTTCTGGATTTCAAAACTTCTCCTCCACAAGGGAGGTTTCATCTGTCAAGGTTATCAACAAACCTAGTAAAGAAAGAGGCATTTCTACAATGTGTACAAGACCTCTTAGTGATGGGAGTGATCCACCCAGTTCCGCGAACGGAACGAGGACAAGGGTTTTACTCAAATCTATTTGTGGTTCCCAAAAAAGAGGGAACCTTCAGACCAATCTTAGACTTAAAAATCTTAAACAAATTCCTAAGGGTTCCATCGTTCAAGATGGAAACCATTCGGACCATCCTGCCCATGATCCAAGAGGGTCAATATATGACCACAGTGGACTTAAAGGATGCCTACCTTCACATACCGATTCACAAAGATCATTATCGGTATGACCTTTCGCAGACCAGATTGGACGATTGTAACAACATATGCCAGCCTTCTAGGCTGGGGAGCAGTCTGGAACTCCCTGAAGGCTCAGGGATCATGGACTCAGGAGGAGAAACTCCTACCAATCAACATTCTAGAATTAAGAGCAATATTCAATGCTCTTCTAGCTTGGCCTCAGTTAGCAACACTGAGGTTCATCAGGTTTCAGTCGGACAACATCACGACTGTGGCTTACATCAATCATCAAGGGGGAACCAGGAGTTCCCTAGCGATGTTGGAAGTTTCGAAGATAATTCGCTGGGCAGAGTCACACTCTTGCCACCTGTCAGCGATCTACATCCCAGGTGTGGAGAACTGGGAAGCGGATTTTCTAAGTCGCCAGACTTTTCATCCGGGGGAGTGGGAACTACACCCGGAGGTATTTGCTCAACTGATTCGTCGTTGGGGCAAACCGGATCTGGATCTTATGGCATCTCGCCAGAACGCCAAGCTTCCTCGTTACGGATCCAGGTCCAGGGACCCAGGAGCGGTGCTGGTAGATGCACTTGCAGCCCCTTGGGTTTTCAACATAGCTTATGTGTTTCCACCTTTTCCGTTGCTACCTCGACTGATTGCCAGGATCAAACAGGAGAGAGCATCAGTGATTCTGATAGCGCCTGCGTGGCCACGCAGGACCTGGTATGCAGACCTAGTGGACATGTCGTCCTGTCCACCATGGTCTCTACCTCTGAGGCAGGACCTTCTAATTCAGGGTCCTTTCAACCATCCAAACCTAATTTCTCTGAGGCTGACTGCTTGGAGATTGAACGCTTGATTCTATCAAAGCGTGGGTTTTCGGATTCGGTTATTGATACATTGATACAGGCTCGGAAACCTGTTACCATAAAAATTTACCATAAGATATGGCGTAAATATTTATATTGGTGTGAATCCAAGAGTTACTCATGAAGTAAGGTTAGGATTCCTAGGATATTGTCTTTTCTACAAGAGGGTTTAGAAAAGGGCTTATCCGCTAGTTCACTAAAGGGACAGATTTCTGCTCTGTCTATTCTTTTACACAAGCGTCTGGCAGGGAATCCAGACGTCCAGGCTTTTTGTCAGGCTTTGGCTAGGATTAAGCCTGTGTTTAAGGCTGTTGCTCCTCCGTGGAGCTTAAACTTGGTTCTTAAAGTTCTTCAGGGTGTTCCGTTTGAACCCCTTCATTCCATTGATATTAAGCTTTTATCTTGGAAAGTTCTGTTTTTGATGGCTATTTCTTCGGCTCGAAGAGTCTCTGAGTTATCTGCCTTACAATGTGATTCTCCTTATCTGATCTTTCATTCAGACAAGGTAGTCCTGCATACTAAACCTGGGTTTTTGCCTAAGGTTGTTTCTAACAGGAATATCAATCAAGAGATTGTTGTTCCATCATTGTGTCCTAATCCTTCTTCAAAGAAGGAACGTCTTTTGCATAATCTAGACGTGGTCCGTGCCCTGAAGTTCTACTTACAGGCAACTAAAGATTTTCGACAAACTTCTTCCCTGTTTGTCGTTTACTCTGGACAGAGGAGAGGTCAAAAGGCTTCGGCTACCTCTCTCTCTTTTTGGCTTCGTAGCATAATACGTTTAGCCTATGAGACTGCTGGACAGCAGCCTCCTGAAAGAATTACAGCTCATTCCACTAGAGCTGTGGCTTCCACTTGGGCCTTTAAAAATGAGGCCTCTGTTGAACAGATTTGCAAGGCTGCAACTTGGTCTTCACTTCATACTTTTTCCAAATTTTACAAATTTGACACTTTTGCTTCTTCGGAGGCTGTTTTTGGGAGAAAGGTTCTACAGGCAGTGGTTCCTTCTGTTTAATGTTCCTGCCTTGTCCCTCCCTTCATCCGTGTACTTTAGCTTTGGTATTGGTACCCCATAAGTAATGGATGACCCGTGGACTGAACACACTTAACAAGAGAAAACATAATTTATGCTTACCTGATAAATTTATTTCTCTTGTAGTGTGTTCAGTCCACGGCCCGCCTTGTCTTTTTGAGGCAGGTTCTAAATTTTAAATTATAACTCCAGTCACCACTGCACCCTATAGTTTCTCCTTTCTCGTCTTGTTTCGGTCGAATGACTGGATATGACATGTGAGGGGAGGAGCTATATAGCAGCTCTGCTTGGGTGATCCTCTTGCAACTTCCTGTTGGGAAGGAGAATATATCCCATAAGTAATGGATGACCCGTGGACTGAACACACTACAAGAGAAATAAATTTATCAGGTAAGCATAAATTATGTTTCTTTTGTGGTTGTCGCCGGATCAGCTGTCCCAAGGGACGTGTTTCCGCAGACCCTCATGGGTGATAGTGACAACGGACGTCAATCTACTGGGCTGGGGTGCAGTCTGGAATTCCCTGAAGGAATTGAGAGCAATATTCAATGCGCTTCAAGCATGGCCTCAGTTGGCTTCGGCCAAATTCATTAGATTCCAGTCAGACAACATCATAACTGTGGCTTACATCAATCATCAGGGAGGAACGAGGAGTTCCTTAGCAATGACAGAGGTATCCAAAATAATTTGATGGGCGGAGACCCACTCTTGTTATCTGTCAGCAATCTACATCCCAGGAGGGGACAACTGGGAAGCGGACTATTTAAGCCGCCAGGCTTTTCATCCGGGGGAGTGGGAACTCCATCTGGAGGTAATTGCATCACTGATTCTCCGATGGCGCAGACCGGAATTGGATCGTATGGCGTCTCGACAGAATGCCAAGCTCCCAAGATACGGATCCAGGTCGAGGGATCCTCAGGCCGAACTAGTAGATGCCTTGGCAGTGCCTTGGTTGTTCAACCTAGCTTATGTGTTTCCACCGTTTCCTCACCTTCCCCGGGTTATTGCTCAGATCAAACAGGAGAGCGCTTCGGTAATTCTAATCGTGCCTGCGTGGCCATGCAGGACTTGGTATGCAGATCTAGTGGACATGTCCTCTTTGCCTCCGTGGAAACTCCCAGTGAGACAGGACCTTCTCATTCAGGGTCCTTTCCAACATCCAAATCTAATTCCTCTGCAGCTGACTGCTTGGAGATTGAACGCTTGATTTTATCTAAGCGGGGGTTCTCTGATACGGTCATTGATACTTTGATTCAGGCACGTAAGCCTGTCACTAGAAAGATCTATCATAAGATATGGCGTAAATATCTTTTTTGGTGTGAATCTAAGGGCTACTCATGGAGTAAAGTTAGGATTCCCAAGATTCTGTCTTTTCTCCAAGAAGGATTGGAGAAAGGGTTATCAACAAGTTCCTTAAAGGGACAGATCTCTGCTTTGTCAATTTTACTTCACAAACGTTTGGCAGATGTTCCAGACGTTCAGTTTTTTTGTCAGGCTTTAACCAGAATAAAGCCTGTGTTTAGACCAATTGCTCCACCCTGGAGCTTAAATTTAGTTCTTAATGTTCCGTTTGAACCTATGCATTCCATAGATATTAAGCTGTTGTATTGGAAAGTTTTGTTTTCGGTTGCTATTTCTTTTGCTCGTAGAGTTCTGAGCTTTCAGCACTACATTGTGATTTACCTTATCTTCCATTCTGATAAGGTGGTTTTACGTACCAAACTTGGTTTCTCTTGCAAGATGTATCGAGTCCACTGATTCATCCAATACTTGTGGGATATTCTCCTTCCCAACAGGAAGTGGCAAAGAGAGCACCCACAGCAGAGCTGTCTATATAGCTCCTCCCCTAACTCCACCCCCCAGTCATTCTCTTTGCTGGCTCTAAGCAAGAGGAAGGGTGAAGTGATTGTGGTGACAAAATGTTAGTTTTTATTTTCTTCAAGCAAGTTTTTATTTTAAATGGTACCGGTGTGTACTATTTACTCTCAAGCAGAAAATAGATGAAGATTTCTGCTTGGAGGATGATGATATTAGCATTTGTAACTAAGATCCACTGCTGTTCCCACAGAAGCTGAGGAGTACAGGAAAACTTCAGTGTGAGGAACGGTTTGCATGCTATGCTGCACTGAGGTATGTTCAGTCATTTTTTTCTAGAAAAGGCTGACAGTATCCCCATGAGGGGAAGGGTAAGCTGTAATCAGAGACTTATTGTGGTATTACAAGCTTGCATAAGGGCTAAGTTACTTTCTGGTTGACACTTATATTTATAATAGAGCAAACGTTTTTATTGTGAGAAATATGGAAAAGGTTTTTGGGGACTATTATTTGGAGGGTTCATTTGGCTCATATTAAGGTTTTATAACCCACATGGCTGTTTGAAACACATTAGTGTGTTACTTTAAGGCCCCACAGACATTGAGTGAGGTGAGTGGGGCCTATTTTCGTGCCTTAGATGTGCAGTTGTTTTTTCACTACTGGACAGCAAGCTGCAACACAGGAGGGTTCTGACTCAATTTTGGGGCCAAAACGAAGCCTTGTCAGCTGATGTGTCATCAAAATCTAAGCTTTTGACCATCCCTTTCAAAGGAAAGACCCTATTCGTGCCTGTACTGAAGGAGATTATTTCAGACATCACTGGAGGGAAAGGCCATGCCCTCCCTCGGGATAAAACAAATAAAATGAGGACCAAACAAAATAATTTTTGTTCTTTTCAAAACTTCAAGGGTGGTCCTGCTTCCTCTTCCCCTGCTGCAAAGCAAGAGGGAAACTTTGCTCAATCCAAGTCAGTCTGGAGACCTAACCAGGCTTGGAACAAGGGTAAACAGGCCAAGAAGCCTCCAAGACAGCATGAAGGGGTAGCCCCCGATCCGGGACCGGATCTAGTAGGGGGCAGACTCTCTCTCTTCGCTCAGGCTTGGGCAAGAGATGTTCAGGATTCCTGGGCTTTAAAAATTGTTTCCCAGGGATATCTTCTGGACTTCAAAGATTCCCCCCCAGGTGGAGATTTCACCTTTTCTCAATTGTCTGCAAACCAGACAAAAAGAAAGGCGTTCTTACGCTGTGTAGAAGACCTACATACCATGGGAGTGATTCACCCAGTTCCAAAAGCGGAACAAGGGCAAGGGTTTTACTCCAATCTGTTTGTGGTTCCCAAAAAAGAAGGAACTTTAATACCAATCTTGGATCTCAAGATCTTAAACAAATTCCTCAGAGTACCATCTTTAAAGATGGAGACTATTCGGACTATTCTGCTACTGATCCAGGAGGGTCAATATATGACCACTGTGGACTTAAAGGATGCGTATCTGCACATCCCTATTCACAGAGATCATCACCAATTTCTCAGGTTCGCCTTTCTGGACAGGCATTACCAGTTCGTGGCCCTTCCCTTCGGGTTGGCCACGGCTCCCAGAATTTTCACAAAGGTGCTAGGGTCCCTTCTGGCGGTTCCAAGACCGCGGGGCATAGCAGTGGCACCTTATCTAGACGACATCTTAATTCAAGTGTCAACTTTCCAACTAGCCAAGTCTCACACGGACATCGTGTTGGCTTTTCTGAGATCTCATGGGTGGAAGGTGAACATAAAAAAAAGTTCTCTCTCCCCCCTCACAAGAGTTTCCTTCCTAGGGACTTTGATAGACTTGGTAGAAATTAAAATATTTCTGACGGAGGTCAGGAAATCAAAACTTGTAACCACCTGCCGAGCTCTTCATTCCATTCCTCGGCCGTCAGTGGCTCAATGTATGGAGGTAATCGGACTAATGGTAGCGGCAATGGACATAGTTCCGTTTGCTCGCCTACACCTCAGACCACTGCAACTATGCATGCTCAAACAGTGGAATGGGGATTATGCAGATTTATCTCCTCAGATAGATCTGGATCAGGAGACCAGAGATTCTCTTCTCTGGTGGTTGTCACAGGTTCAACTGTCTCGGGGAATGTGTTTCCGCAGACCAGAGTGGGTCATAGTTACGACAGATGCCAGCAAATCTATCATAAGATATGGCGTAAATATCTTTACTGGTGTGATTCCAAGGCTTACTCATGGAGTAAGATCAGGATTCCTAGGCTATTATCTTTTCTCCAAGAAGGATTGGAGAAGGGATTATCAGCTAGTTCCTTAAAGGGACTAATATCTGCTGTGTCTATCGTATTACACAAGCGCCTGGCGGATGTTCCAGACGTTCAGGCATTTTGTCAGGCTTTAGTTAGAATCAAGCCTGTGTTTAAACCTGTTGCTCCGCCATGGAGTTTGAATTTAGTTCTTAAAGTTCTTCAAGGGGTTCCATTTGAACCTATGCATTCCATAGATATTAAGCTTCTATCTTGGAAAGTTCTGTTTTTAGTAGCTATCTCTTCGGCTCGAAGAGTTTCTGAATTATCTGCTTTACAGTGCGACTCACCTTATCTTGTTTTCCATGCTGATAAGGTGGTTTTGCGTACCAAACCTGGATTCCTTCCTAAGGTTGTTTCTAATAGGAATATCAATCAGGAAATTGTTGTTCCTTCTCTGTGTCCTAAACCTTCTTCCAAGAAGGAATGTCTGTTGCACAACCTAGATGTGGTTCGTGCTTTAAAGTTCTACTTATAAGCAACTAAAGATTTCCGTCAAACATCTTCATTGTTTGTTGTCTATTCTGGAAAGCAGAGAGGTCAAAAAGCTGCGGCAACCTCTCTTTCTTTTTGGCTGAAAAGCATCATCCATTTGGCTTATGAGACTGCAGGCCAGCAGCCTCCTGAAAGGATTACAGCTCACTCTACTAGAGCGGTGGCTTCCACATGGGCTTTTAAAAATGAGGCTTCTGTTGAACAGATTTGTAAGGCGGTGACTTGGTCTTCGCTTCATACTTTTTCCAAATTTTCCAAATTTGATACTTTTGCTTCTTCGGAGGCTATTTTTGGGAGAAAAGTTCTACAATCAGTGGTGCCTTCCGTTTAGGTACCTGTCTTTTCCCTCCCTTCATCCGTGTCCTAAAGCTTTGGTATTGGTATCCCACAAGTATTGGATGAATCCGTGGACTCGATACATCTTGCAAGAGAAAACAAAATTTATGCTTACCTGATAAATTTCTTTCTCTTGCGATGTGTAGAGTCCACGGCCCGCCCTGTCTATTTAAGGAGAATATCCCACAAGTATTGGATGAATCCGTGGACTCGATACATCGCAAGAGAAAGAAATTTATCAGGTAAGCATAAATTTTGTTTTCCTTCCTAAGGTTGTTTCTAATAAGAATATTAATCAGGAAATCGCTGTTCCTTCATTGTGTCCTAATCCTTCTTCTAAGAAGGAGCTTAAGTTGCATAACCTGGACGTGCAGTTTTACTTGCAGGCGACTAAGGATTTCCGTCAATCATCTTCATTATTCATTGTTTATTCTGGAAAACGTAAGGGTCGGAAAGCTACGGCTACCTCTTTCTTTTTGGCTGAAGAGTATCATCCGTCTGGCGTATGAGACTGCTGGACAGCAGCCTCCTGAAAGAATTACGGCTCATTCTACTAGGGCTGTGGCTTCCACATGGGCAAGCGATGCTTCTGTTGAACAGATTTGCAAGGCTGCAACTTCGTCGTCTCTTCACACTTTTTACAAATTTTACAAATTTGATACTTTTGCTTCTTCTGAGGCTGGTTTTGGGAGAAAAGGTTCTTCAAGCAGTGGTGCCTTCTGTTTAGGTCTCTGTCTTGTCCCTCCCTTTCATCCGTGTACTGTAGCTTTGGTATTGTATCCCACAAGTAAGGATGAAATCCATGGACTTGTCATATCTTGTAGAAGAAAAGTAAATTTATGCTTACCTGATAAATTAATTTCTTCTACGATATGACGAGTCCACGGCCCACCCTGTCATTTTTTAAGACAGATTTAGATTATATTTTTTATCAACATTAGTCACCTCTGCACCTTTGGCTTTTCCTTTCTCTTCCTAACTTCGGTCGAATGACTGGAGGTGGAGGGAAGGGAGGAGCTATATATACAGCTCTGCAGTGGTGCTCTTTGCCACTTCCTGTTAGTAAGGATGAAATCCGTGGACTCGTCATATCGTAGAAGAAATTAATTTATCAAGTAAGCATAAATTTACTTTTTTGAAGACCCGACATCCATCCTCAAGAAGCGGCAGAAGTCCTCATCGAAGCCGGCAGAAGTCTTCATCCAAGCGGCCGAAGTCTTCATCCAAGCCCTGCAGAAGTCTTCATCCAGACGGCATCTTCTATCTTCATCCACCCTCGGCTCCATCTTCAAGACATCCGGCGTGGAGCATCCTCTTCAATCGAATGTCTTCTTGCAGAATGAAGGTTCCTTTAAGTGTTGTCATCCAAGATGGCGTCCCTTGAATTCCGATTGGCTGATAGAATTCTATCAGCCAATCAGAAGTAAAGGTGAAAAAATTCTATTGGCTGATGCAATCAGCCAATAGGATTGAGCTTCAATCCTATTGGCTGATTCAATCAGCCAATAGGATTGAACTTCCATTCTATTGGCTGTTCCAATCTAGTATGTTGCTAGTTTGGATAGTTGACAGCATTTTGAAGTTCAGAATATTTGCTTTTTTGGCCTCTCCATTGCATGTGAGACAAGCACAAATTTACAGTGAAAGCAAGCAAAATAATGAATCAATATTGCTTTTTTTTTTTTTTATAATATTTCTATATTTGCTTCCTCCTCGACTTAACAGGTCACTTTTGGACCTATGGAGACTAATGTAATCTATGCTGAGGAAATTAGCTTCTGGTGTGGTCACTTTTGGACCTTGGTATAGAAGGGTGGGGGGAGGAGATCAGCAGGCAATAGCTGCTCTGTAAGAAGATATAGCGGTGGGGGGGGGGGGGAGATAGGGCTTTAGTAGTTGATAAGGCGTATTGGCTCTGGAAGTTAGCTAATCCTATATGACATATATAAAGAAGTACATTCTTAGAGGGATGTCTTACTGAAAAACACGGTAATATAGAGGTTTCAACAAAGTCACATTACTACTTGATTGACAGATGCAATAGATATAAGAGATACAAGGGGCTGAATAACAAATAATATTACAGTAGTATTCAAATAGTAGTAAACTATAGAATTCAAAACCTTTTAATTTAAATAATAATTATTATCCTGTAGGACCGTTAGATGCAGCTGGAGATGGGCTACATGCAGTAATTACTTAAAAAGACTTATACCAGTTATGTGGGTATGCAAAGGGATTCCATGCAAAATTAATGCAAATCTTTATATCATGAATTGGTCTCTAGACTACTTGTACTGTTTAAAATCTATACGATGGCAGAGTAAGCTTAGTAGCAGCACATTAGGATACCAATGAGAACTTGTAAAAAAACAGCAGCAAGACACACCAAAAAGAAAAAAACAAAACAAAAAACAAAGGAAATCTACACATCATGTGAATAAAAAGTTGCTATAGTCAACAGTGTCTATGGGTGCATCTATAATCAGGCAAACCAAAGTGTATAGGAATTATAATAGAGAACTTATCATTTTCTGAACATTAACCCCTTAAGGACAAGGCCATTTTTCAATTTCTTTCCCTTAAGGACCAGGGCTATTTTTACATTTCTGCGGTGTTTGTGTTTAGCTGTAATTTTCCTCTTACTCATTTACTGTACCCACACATATTATATACCGTTTTTCTCGCCACTAAATCGACTTTCTAAAGATACCATTATTTTCATCATATCTTATAATTTACTATTAAAATATTATAAAATATGAAGAAAAAAATGGAAAAAAACACACTTTTTCTAACTTTGACCCCCAAAATCTGTTACACATCTACAACCACCAAAAAACAACCATGCTAAATAGTTTCTAAAATTTGTCCTGAGTTTAGAAATACCCAATGTTAACATGTTCTTTGCTTTATTTGCAAGTTATAGGGCAATAAATACAAATAGCACTTTGCTATTTCAAAACCACTTTTTTTCAAAATGAGCGCTAGTTACATTGGAACTCTGATATCTGTCAGGAATACCTAAATATCCCTTGACATGTATATATATTTTTTTTAGAAGACATCCCAAAGTATTGATCTAGGCCCATTTTGGTATATTTCATGCCACCATTTCACCGCCAAATGCGATCAAATTTTTTCACAAACTTTAGGTTTCTCACAGAAATTATTTACAAACAACTTGTGCAATTATGGCATAAATGGTTGTAAATGCTTCTCTGGGATCCCCTTTGTTCAGAAATAGCAGACTTATATGGCTTTGGCGTTGCTTTTTGGTAATTAGAAGGCTGCTAAATGCCACTGCGCACCACACGTGTTTTATGCTCAGCAGTGAAGGGGTTAATTAGGGAGCATGTAGGGAGCTTGTAGAGTTAATTTTAGCTTTAGTGTAGTAGACAACCCAAAGTATTGATCTAGGCCCATTTTGGTATATTTAATGCCACCATTTCACCGCCAAATGCGATCAAATTTAAAAAAAACGTAATTTTTTTCGCAATTTTAGGTTTCTCACTGAAATTATTTACAAACAGCTTGTGCAATTATGGCACAAATGGTTGTAAATGCTTCTCTGGTATCCCCTTTGTTCAGAATTAGCAGACACATATGGCTTTGGCAATGCTTTTTGGTAATTAGAAGGCTGCTAAATGCCGCTGCACATCACACGTGTATTATGGCTAGCAGTGAAGGGGTTAATTAGGGATCTTGTAGGGAGCTTGCAGGGTTAATTTTAGCTTTAGTGTAGAGATCAGCCTCCCACCTGACACATCAGACCCCCTGATCCCTCCCAAACAGCTCTGTTCTCTTCCCCCACCCCACAATTGTTTCCGCCATCTTAAGTACTGGCAGAAAGTCTGCCAGTACTAAAATAAAAGGTATCTTTTTTTTTTGTAGCATATTTACATATGCTGCTGTGTAGGATCCCTCTTAGCCTCAAACCTCCCTGATCCCCCCCCCAAACAGCTCTCTAACCCTCCCCCTCTACATTATTGGGAGCCATCTTGGGTACTGGCAGCTGTCTGCCAGTACCCAGTTTACAAAAATTTTTTATATTTTTTTTATTTTCCCCCCACTTTTTCTGTAGTGTAGCTTCCCCCCCAAAACTAAACCCCCACCCCCTCCCAGATCACTTTGATTAACATATTTATTCCCCCTCTCTCCCTCTAAATAGAAACCACACTGTTCCATAGTGTAACGGTTCCCACCCGCTCCCTCCCCGTGCACGCGCCCGCCCGCCTCCCCTGTGCACGCACGCGCGTCCCACGTCTGCTCCCACCCACCAACGATCGCGGCATCGATGTCCGGTGCAGAGAGGGCCACAGAGTGGCTCTCTCTGCATCGGATGGGGAAAAATGTTATTGCAGTGATGCCTCGATATCGAGGCATCACTACAATAACCGGAAAACCCCAACGTCGTTAAGGGGTTAAACATAACATAGTAATCCAAGTTCTATTACCCTGTGCCAAATGCATATCGTATATAAGTTACATACATTAGCCTCTATATTTTTCTTCGTGTTTTAGCTGCTATCAATGACTAAGTATAAGAGTTCTGTCACATACTTGGGTGGCCAGGGCAAATCTTAATATAGCACAATAAAACCCAGCAACATATGAAAAATGAGAAGGATTTGAATAGTCCACAGTTCGATTGTATTCTAAGAAATTATAGCAGAGTATATTCTAAACATAGGGTGTCATCCACATGGAGATCAAGAGTCTGGTAGTGGTCATTTAATGTTTGTTTCACAGTCAGCCGACTCCTCTCTTCTGTAGTGGAGCAGAATGAGAGATATAGCAATTGAGGAGGCCCAGGTGATAAAGTTGAATCAGCATACATGAGGAGGTTTCTTGGGTGCAAAGCATGGGGGATAGTATGTCACTATTGGGCCCATAGGTTGTGGGTATGAGAGTCTCTGTTTTACCTGATACACGCTGAGAATTACTTCTGCCTTCACTTACTGTAACCGCCTGTACCGCAATCTTCTCGCCTCTCAAATAATGTAGATCCCATGTGTTATAGCTGGCTCTTCCAACATGGATCTCAGCTGTGGGGGGCTTGTCGAGTAAGTCCACTGCCATATTGGCGATTTCAGGGCCAGGTGGAGCAGATGGGCGCAATGGATCTCTATAGTCGGCTATGGTTTCCTGCTGCCTCAGTGACTTCTCCATATCTAGCGCGGGATCAGTCTTGGGAGATGAGCAGTCTTCACGGACTTCGGCCATGGCAAATGAGAGGACCTCTTTCTGGTAATCCGCCTTAACAATTGCGGCACTAGGTCCCTGAGTTCTCGCAGCTCTAAGTATATCAGTGAGATCTCCAAAATCGCGGGACATTTTACGGTCTAAATCCATAAGTAGTTCTCTCATCTGTGCAACGAAACCCCTCTCCATAATTAGATAGAAATAGTAGGATCGGCTTGTAAGATACTGCTCTGTTTGATAGGTTCCAGAGATTAGTACCGCTCTCCCGGCTTAGCCCTCAAACCGGGTGAGGGGGGGGGGGGTAGATGGAATTGTGAGGTAGGCCGCAGCAACACTTCGTAGCGAGCTGATAGATGTCCTCCGGTGGGTAAAGGTACTATGTAAATAGCTCTGTCAAGGTTAGATGTGGCTCATAGTAAGATAGGAAGAGTTATAATAGTAAAAAGCTGTAGATATAGTAGATAAATAACTCTATTTTTGAAGGTAGTAAGGAGAGCCAAATAGATATGCGTCTGGTCCTGTCTGCAGCTTAGTCACGCCCCCTCGCATAGTTTGTTTTTTAACCCCTTAGTGACCAGACCGATTTTCAATTTTCGTACCATTAAGGACCTGGGCTATTTTTACATTCCTGTGGCTTTTGTGTTTAGCTGTAATTTTCCTCTTACTCATTTACTGTACCCACAAATATTATATACAGTTTTTCTCGCCATTAAATGGACTTTCTAAAGATACCATTAAAATATGATGAAAAAACTGAAAAAAACACACACTTTTTCTAACTTTGACCCCTAAAATCTGTTGCACATCTACAACCACCAAAAAACACCCATACTTAATAGTTTCTACTTTTTGTCCTGAGTTTAGAAATACCCAATGTTTACATGTTATTTGCTTTTTTTGAAAGTTATAGGGAAATAAGTACAAGTAGCACTTTGCTTATTTCCAAACCATTTTTTCCCCCAAAATGTGTGATAGTTGCATTGTAACACTGATATCTGTCAGGAATCCCTGAATAACTCTTCACATGTATATATCTTTTTTTTAGACAACCCAAAGTATTGATCTAGGCCCATTTTGGTATATTTCATTCCACCATTACACCGCCAAATGCGATAAAATAAAAAAATAGTTAACTTTTTTTTACAATTTTAGGTTTCTCACTGAAATTATTTAGAAACAGTTAGTGCAATCATGGCACAAATGGTTGTAAATGCTTCTCGGGTATCCCCTTTGTTCAGAAATAGCAGACCTATATGGCTTTGGCGTTGCTTTTTGGTAATAAGAAGGCAGCTAAATGCCGATGTGCACCACACTTGTATTATTCCCAGCAGTGAAGGGGTTAATTACGTAGCTTGTAGGGTTAATTTTAGCTTTAGTGTAGAGATCAGCCTCCCACCCCCTGATCCCTCCCTGACCCACCTCAAACAGCTCTCTTCCCTCCCCCACCTCACAATTGTCACTGCCATCTTAAGTACTGACTTTCCAAACATTTATTCTCCCTCCATCCCTTTCACTTTTCTGTAGTACAGCAGTCCCAGCCGTGTTACAGACACAATCATCCGGCCTGACAGGAAGTGGATCAGCGATAGGCCGCCAATCTGCTTCCCTGCTTAGGCAACCCACCTACCCACCAACGATCGGCACCATCGCTGGCCAATGCAGACAGGGCCACAGAATGGCTCTCTGCATCGGTGGCTAAAAAAAGGGTATTGCAGGATGCCTCCAGCGCTTGAAACCCCAGAGGACATTCCAGGCACGTCCTTGGTCATTAACTGACACTTTTTGGAGGACATGTCTGGCACATCCTTGGTCTTTAAGGGGTTAAACTATGTGTAAGACATGTCTCCTTGCCTACACCCATAGAGCAGTGTTAAGTCTCAGTTATTAATTCCCTGCAGTTATGGCTAACCTGTAACATGGTTTTTGGCACAATATTGCATCATATGTGACCTGGCCCTCTATGGGGAATTCATTTTTTTTTAGTTTAAAGTGATGGTGAAGTTCATTACTCTGCACAAAAGCCTTATAGGTATCATCAAAAATAAACATCACTTTCATTCATAATTTCCAGCCAAATGAACCTCATATCACCAATACTGCCTCTGTATTGGTAATGCCACTCCTCCGCCTGCCGCCGATGTCTGTCTTTTCTTTAAATTGTATATCTGATATCGAGTTGATCTCTGGGCTGTTAGGCGCTCAACCGTCCAGAATTTTTTTTCATTTGGAAGTAATGCACATGTGCTACTTTTCATCCTGATCCGAGTACACCTGGATTCCTATGTAGAGAGTGGATGGGACTACTCTCTACGTCACAAACAGTCGAAAGACGGAACTTTAAGAGGGTGGAGGAAGGACTGGTAAATACTGAGATATAAAATATATAATTTCTTTCTAATGACACGGTGAGTCCATGGATCATCTAATTACTGTTCGGAATATCACTCGTGGCCAGCAGGAGGAGGCAAAGAGCAGCACAGCAAAGCTGTTAAATATCACTCCCCTACCCACAACCCCCAGTCATTCTCTTTGCCTGTGCAAGGAGGTAGTACAGTTTTTTTTAGGTGTCTGAAGATTCTTCAAACAAGAGTTTATTTTCAAAGAAGAGCTGGCTGTTCTGTTATTTTTTTTTTCCTGGGGTCTAGCTGTGTTCCACATCAGTCTCTTTAGTAGAGCTGTGGTGGCTTTTGAGCATTTGGAAACTGGTGGGGTTTCTCTTTCTCACTGTGCCTTCCATATCTGGTGCTGCCCTATCCTGTATGCCTGATTAGGATTAGTCAGACTTTCTTTGTTCCACGGGTCTCTGGGGGGAGGAAGCCTTTCCATATCTGTGTGCTGCCCTGCTGCAGATTGGTCTCAGGTAAGTGCCTATTTATTATTTTCTTTATTGTCAGAAGAAAAGGTTATGGCACTTCTCTGGGAATTGGGACTGTTAATCCTATGTGTTTTTTTTTTTATTAATGGCAGTATGTTGGGCACTGTGTGACACTTTGGAGGAGAGGCTCTTAGTTTAGCAGCGGTGTTTGCTGCGTGTGTTTTTGTTTTTGAAATTGGCTTTTTTTCTTGCATAGTTATGGCGACTGGTCTTTTTGTCACGTCCAGGAATAGGAGGGGCTGTGTTCTGAGGTGGCAATTAAGTTGCGTGCTTTTCCGGAGCTCTTGTGTTTCGGTCTGTTTGGAGGTTGCTTGTGGCGTTGTCGGTTAAAACACCTTGGGTTTTTCTTTGCGCTGCAGTTTTTTTGAGTCCGGATCGTTGGGGAAGCTCCCGAGGTATGGGTTAAGGGATCCTCAGGCGGTATTGATAGATGCTCTGGAAGTTCCTTGGTAGTTCAATCTGGCATATGTGTTTCCTCCGTTTGCTCTTCTTCCTCGGGTAATTGCTATGATCAGACAGGAGAGGGCGTCAGTGATCCTCATAGCACCGGCGTGGCCTCGCAGGATCTGGTATGCAGATGTGGTGGAGATGTCATCTATTCCACCTTGGAGACTTCCATTGAGGAAGGACCTTCTACTTCAGGGGCCCTTCCTTCATCCAAATCTCATTTCTCTAATGCTGACTGCTTGGAGATTGAACGCTTGATTTTATCTAAGCATGGGTTTTCCGAGTCGGTTATTGAGACTATGATTCAGGCTTGTAAGCCGGTGACTAGAAAGATTTATTATAAGATATAGCGTAAATATCTTTATTGGTGTGAATCCAAAGGTTATTCTTGGAGTAGAGTTAGGATTCCTAGGATTTTGTCTTTTCTCCAGGAGGGTCTGTAGAAGGGTTTATCTGCAAGTACCTTAAAAGATCAAATTTCTGCTTTATCTATTTTTCTGCACAAGCGTCTGGCGGATGTGCCAGATGTTCAGTCTTTTTGTTAGGCCTTGGTTAAAACTCGGCCTATGTTTAAGTTTGCTTCTCCTCTTAATTTGTTTCTTAGAGTTCTTCAACATGCTCTGTTTGAGCCTATGCATTCTTTGGATATTAAAATGTTATCTTGGAAGGTTTTGTTTTTGGTTGCTATCTCTTCAGCTCAAAGAGTTTCGGAGCTTTCAACACTGCAGTGTTATTCTCCTTACCATATTTTTCATTCTGATAAGGTGGTCCTCCGTACTGCCTTAGGTTTCCTTCCCAAGGTTGTTTCAGATAAGGATATTAAACAAGAGATTGTTGTTTCTTCTTTGTGTCCTAATCCTTCTTCTCATAAGGAGTGTTTGTTGCACAACCTGGATGCGGTTCGTGCGTTGAAATATTATTTACAGGCAACTAAGGAGTTTCGCCAGTCTTCTTCTTTGTTTGTTGTCTCTTCTTTGTTTGTTGTCTCTGGGAAGTGCAAGGGTCAGAAAGCTACGGCTGCTTCTCTTTCTTTTTGGCTACAGAGTGTTATTCACTTGGCATATGAGACTGCTCGACAGCAGCCTCCTGAGAAAATCACGACTCATTCCACAAGGGCTGTTTCTTCTTCTTGGGCCTTCAAAAATGAAGCTTCTGTGGAAAAGATTTGCAAAGATGCCTCTTGGTCATCTTTACAGACTTTTTCAAAATTTTACAAGTTTGATACTTTTGCTTCTGCTAAGGCTTCTTTTGGGATAAAGGTTCTTCAAGCAGTGGTGCCTTCCATTTAGGTTACCTGCCTTGTCTCTCCCTTATCATCCGTGTCCTCTGGCTTGGGTATTGGTTCCCAACAGTAATAAAGATGATCCGTGGACTCACCGTGTCATTAGAAAGAAAAATAAATTTATGCTTTCCTGATAGATTTATTTATTTCTGGACACAGTCCACGGTCCGCCCTGTATTTTTCAGACAGTTTATTTTTCTATATACCTCAGGCACCTTTGCACCTTATGTTGCTTTCTTTCTCCTTTCCCTTTGGTCGAATGACTGGGGGTTGTGGGTAGGGGAGTGATATTTAACAGCTTTGCTGTGGTGCTCTTTGCCTCCTCCTGCTGGCCAGGAGTGATATTCCCAGCAGTAATTAAGATGATCCGTTGACTCACCGTGTCAAGAAATAAATACATTTATCAGGTAAGCATAAATTTCCTTTTTTAAAAACTTAGGGATAATAAAAAAATAAAAGGGTTTTCAGAAAACTCAAATTTGCCATCACTTTAATTTGCCTCTAATGGATATGTTTGTTTAGCAATACCTTACCACTGTGTGTATGTACTCATAACAGAAAGATGCCAACTGAAGACAGCATATAAGTAAAGTTCTAAAAATAATGCCATGCTATGTTGTCTCCAGTTTATATGTGCTGTTTGTTTGTGTGTAAATCTATTGTTGCATATAAGACAAGAGCGCTGTTAAATCTGGAGAGTGCAGGCGGCATTTCTCTGATTGTATGGACCTATTTTGGCACCTAGATGGCTGTGCTTATTTTTGGAGGGTTTCCATTATTTATAAAGTTTATGCTCTGTGTGTGTCTGTTCTATTTAGCACCTTAATGTAATTTTCTTAAGAATAGCTCTATTAAATCCTTCATGTTAAATCACTGAAAGTGCAGATCTGCCCATCTTTTTCTAGTTTTGTGCATGTACAATATTTTGGATGCGCATGGTTACAGATGGTGATTACCCAGATCTACAAGCTGCAGTAACATTTGTACTTTGCTGTTGGATATTATTATATGAACATTGCCATCTAAAGGGGAGGAGAGTCCACAGCTTCATTCATTACTTTTGGAAATAGAGAACCTGGCCATGAGGAGGAGGCAAAGAAACCCCAGCCAAAGGCTTAAATACCTTCCCTACTCCCCTCATCCCCCAGTCATTCTTTGCCTTTTGTCACAGGAGGATGGCAGAGACGTGCTGAAGATTCGGAATTGTCTCTTATGGAGTGTAGTACTCTTTGGAATGGGACTGGAGTTTTAAGTAGTCCTGTCAGCCTCTCAGTGAGAGCATGGATGAAAGTTATAGTTCGGAGATGCAGGGAGAGTCTTTCTGCAAAACCATCCCGACTCATATTGACAGCTCCACAAGCAGTCAGCGTTGACAAGTTTCGCTGCCTTTTTTCTGCACTCAAGTCCATGTAAGGAGTGATGTTTCTACCTGTCACACTTGAAGGGCCATGTTTCTGTTCCACGGCATTGATTCTGGTAAGATTGTTTCATACACAATGATAACACAGAAGACAGGGTCACAGTGTGGCGCGTTTTATCTTATGGAATCAAGGGATAATATTCCTAGTAAGGGGATTATTGAAAGGGGGGGGTTTATACATAATATTGTTTATTGTGTTATTGCTGCGTTATGTGTGAGATGTGGCTCTGGCAATGGTGGAACTTCAGGTTGACTTCCGGGAGTATTTGCGCGGACGGTTTTGGCGCATTTTCTCCTTAATGCAGGGGCGGTCCTGCGAGGCATCCCAGGTGACTGGGTCACGGCGTGTCGGTCTCCACTTCCTATGTTGATCAGCGGCATAGGAGACAAAGCGGTTTCTGTAGTCCGGGTCGTAAGAGGTGGTGAATGTCCCGGCCATTGGATATGAAGGTGCCTGTTTATTCAGCTACTCTAGTCCATAATAAAAGCGCAAGTTATGGAGGACTCTGATGCGTTAGAGGGTACTCCCTCTTTAACAAAGTCTCATTCCTGTGTTTATTATGAGGAGGTTCTTGTAGATCAGCCTGCTCAGCTATCTTCCACATGCCTTGATAAAGTTGTGACATCTAAAGCTAAAGGGATGTCTAGTACTACTGAGCTGTCCACCTCTGAGGGTTCTCTGTCCCGTGAGGTGCGTTGCCTGCTTTCATCTTCGAGTGCACATGCAGCGCCCCAGTGTCCAACCATTACTCCTATGGGAGACATTCGTTGACCGTCAGATTTTGCGGATCAACTGCAAACGTCTGTATCAAAAGTGATCTATGCCTTACAATGTTCTGCTAAGTGCAAGCGTAGGGCATATCATGGCGGCCCGGCCCAAGGGTTGTCTATGCCTATGGAAATATCAGAGGCATATTCTCTGGAGGTCCCCGAACCGAAGCTTCCGGAACAACCTTCGATTCCTAAGTTTTATAAGATATACAAGGACAGGGTGGTGTGATATGGTTGAGAGGGAGACCTCCATCAACGAGATACAGGATAAGATTAAGATGTTGAAGATCTCCAATTCTTTAATTTGTGACGCCAATATGCAAATTATTCGCCTGAACGCAATGGTTTCAAAATTCTCCGTTTTAGCTTGCAGGGCTCTGTGGCTAAAGTCTTGGTCTGCGGACATGACCTCTAAGTCGAGGCTGTTGTCCCTGCCTTTTCAAGGAAAGATTCTTTTCAGTCCTGGATTGGATTTGATCATTTCCACGGTTACGGGAGGCAAGGGAGCTTTCCTACCGCAGGAAAAGAAGGCTAAGCCTAAAGGATCTACTTTTCGTCTCTTTTGTGCGGACAATTCCCAGCACCAGCAACCCGCCGCGAAAGCGGCCAAGTCCAAGGGAACTTGGAAACCTGCTCAGTCTTGGAAGAAGTCCAAGCAGAACAAGAAGCCCGCCGATACTAAATTGGCATGAAGGGGAGAGCCCCGACCGGTCAGATTGTCTGTCTCTCTTCTCCGAAGCCTTGTTGCAGGACGTTCAGGACCCTTACGTTCTGAAGGTTTTCGCCCAGGGTTACAGGATAGGGTTCAGGTCCCATCAGCCCAGGGGCAGATTCCTCCTGTCAAACCTGTCTTCAAGACCGGAAAAGAGAGAGGCCTTTCTAGAATGTGTGAGGGATCTCTCCTCTCTAGGTGTTATCGGACCAGTACCCCGAACAGAAAGTAGTCTAGGGTACTTTTCAAATCTCTTTGTGGTTCCAAAGAAGGAGGGCACGTTCCACCCGATTCTGGACCTAAAGTGTTTAAACAAGTTTGACGGACAGTTCATGACGACAATAGATTTGAAGGGGATGCTTACCTTCATGCACCAATTCACAGGGACCACTTCAAGTTCCTAAGATTTGCGTTTCTGGACCAACACTTCCAGTTTGTGGCCCTTCCTTTCGGTCTGGCGACGGCCCCGAGAGTCTTCATGAAAGCTCTGGGGGCACTTCTTGCAGTGGCCAGATCCAGGGGCATTGCTGTGGCGCCCTATTTGGACGACATCCTAGTCCAGACGCCGTTGTTCAGCCTCGCAGAGGATCATTCGAGGGCTCTTCTTTTATTGCTCCAATCTCACGGTTGGAAAATCAACTCAGGAAAGAGTTCCCTGGTTCCCAGCAACCGGGTGGAGTTCCTGGCTACGATAATAGACTCTATGTCCATGAAAATATTTCTCACAGAGCGACGATGCAGGAAAATTGCGTCCACCTGTCTTGCCCTTCTGTCCTCCTCGAGCCCTTCGGTGTTTCAGTGTATGAAAATGATTGGGCTCATGGTTTCCAGCATAGACGTTATCCCTTTCGCAAGGTTTCATCTCAGACCGCTTCATTTGTGCATGTTGAGACAGTGGAACGGCGATCATTCAGATCTATCACAGCGGATATCCATGGATGCTTGGACCAGGGACTCCCTCTCTTGGTGGATCCAGCCAGAGCATGTGTCCCTGGGGACATCCTTCTTGAGACCGTCCTATGAGATTGTGACCATGGACGCGAGTCTGGCAGGATAGGGAGCTGTTTGAGGTGCCAGAATGGTACAAGGAAAATGGTGTGGTTAACTGGAAAGCAGATTTTCTCAGCAGGCAATCCTTCCATCCGGGGGAATGGTCTCTTCACCCCGAAGTGTTTGTGGAGGTTTGTCTCAGATGGGGAACACTGGAGATAGATCTCATGGAGTCCAGACTCAATTGCAAGCTACCCCGATATGGGTCGAGGTCGAGGGTTCCCCAGGCAGAGCTGATAGATGCCTTAGTGGTGCCTTGGGGATTCAACCTAGCTTACATTTTCCCACCATTACCACTTCTACCTCGTGTAGTGGCACGCATCAAGCAGGAGTGAGCTTCGGCCATCCTGATTGCTCCATCGTGGCTGCAAAGGATGTGGTTTGCGGATCTGGTGGTATGTCATTCTCTCCACCATGGAGGTTAACCTGTCGTAGGTATTTGCTGGAACAGGGTCCCTTTCAATATCAAAATCTCGTTTCTCTGAGGCTGACTGCGTGGAGATTGAACGGTTAGTCTTAGCCAAGAGAGGTTTTTATGAAATTGTGATTGACACTCTAGTTCAGGCAAGAAAGCCAGTCACTCATCGCATCTACCATAAGGTGTGGAGGACTTACTTTTCCTGGTGTGAGAAGCACTGATATCCTTGGCACAAGGCGAAGGTATCCAGCATTTTTTCTTTTCTCCAAGAGGGTTTGGAGAAGGGTCTTACCGCAAGTTCCTTAAAGGGACAGATTTCGGCATTAGCAGATTTTGTTGCACTGGAGACTTCCTGAGTTTCCTGACATTCAATCTTTTGTTCAGGCTCTCTAGAAATAGGCCTGACTTTAGGCAGTCTGCTCCTCCATGGAGCTTAAACTTGGTCCTTAAGGTATTGCAGAGGGTTCTGTTTGAGGCTATGCATTCTATTGACATTAAGATTCTGTCTTAGAAGGTTCTCTTCCTGTTGGCTATTGCATCGGCACGCAGAGTATCTGAGCTGGCTGCCTTGCAATTCGAGCCTCCTTATCTGGTTTTTCATGCGGATAAGGCTGTTCTTCGCACCGGTTTGGGGTTTCTTCCCAAGGTGGTGTCTAACCGTAACATCAATCAGGAAATAATTGTTCCTTCTTTGTGTCCTAACCCTTCTTCTTCCATGGAGAGTTTACTTCATAATCCTGATGTGGTTTGTGCCTTGAAGTGCTATCTTCAGGCTACAAAGCATTTCAGACAGTCTACATCTCTTTTTGTGGTGTATTCAGGGAAGTGCAAGGGGCAGAGGGCCTCTTCTACTTCTTTGTCCTTTTGGTTGAGGAGCTTGATTCGCTTGGCCTATGAGACAGCGGGACATACGCCTCCTCAGAGGATCATGGCTCATTTAACTAGAGCTGTGGCTTGGTCTTGGGCCTTCAAGAATGAGGCCTCTATAGAGCAGATTTTTAAGGCGGCTACCTGGCCCTCCTAACACACTTTTACAAAGTTTTATAAATTTGATATTTTTGCTTCTGCGGAAGCTGTTTTTGGGAGAGGTTTTACAGGCTGTGGTGTTCGCCTTTTTACCCTCCCGGTTTCATTCTATGTCCTCTAATGCTTGGGTATATGTTTTTCCAAAGTATTGAATAAAGCCGTGGACTCTCCTCCTCTTTAGATGGAAAACATAAATTATGCTTAACTGATAATTTTGATTCCATCGTGGGGAGGAGAGTCCAGTGTTCCCGCCCGTAACTCCGGTGGGCGGACCTAAATTTAATTTATCTTCTGGCACCATTTAAACCCTGATATTTCTCCTAATGTTCCTTGTTCCCTGGGCAGGATGACTAGGGGAGTGGGGGAGGTATTTAAGCCTTTGGCTGGGGTGTCTTTGCCTCCTCCTGGTGGCCAGGTTCTTTATTCCCAAAAGCAATGAATGAAGCCGTGGACTCTCCTCCCCACGATGGAAATAAAATCATCAGGTAAGCATAGTTTGTTTTTAGTGTAAAATTCAAATTTAATTGCATTATCTGTTGCATGCAATAAGTTTTAGATTTTAAAAACCCTAAAAAGTTAACTCATCTTAAAAAGAACCACACAAAATCATTCTTTAAAAAGAATTCTAGTTTAAAGTAAAAATCCTCTTTTTTTTTTTATTTCTTTGGAATGTTTTTTTAATAAGTTCCCTTTATTCATTTAACCAGTGCATTGCGAGTCCCATGCAGATTAGGATGTGACTTCTTTATCCGGAATGCCATTGCTACTGCTCTATAGTCTACAGCTTTGTGTGTTTAACCCTATGCAGGGGTAATGGGGCCATTATGGTGGTTAAATGACACACTAATCCAATCAGCAGCGGTAATTGCATGACCCATCTTGATTAGATCAGTGACGGCTTCTATTCGTGACCTGCATGACTTGTGGCTCACAAGTGTTGCTTTAAGTATGGTTTTAATCCTGTTTTTGGAGTTAAAGGACCAGTCAACACATTAGATTTGCATAATCAACAAATGCAAGATAACAAGACAATGCAATAGCACTTTGTTTGAACTTCAAATGATTAGTAGATTTTTTTATAACAAATTTCAAAGTTATGTATATTTCCACTCCCCTTTTACCATGTGATAGCAATCAGCCAATCACAAATGCATATACGTATAGTCTGTGAATTCTTGCACATGCTCAGTAGGATCTGGTGACTCAAAAATTGTAAATATAAAAGACTGTGCACATTTTTTTTAATGGAAGTAAATTGGAAAGTTGTTTAAAATTACATACTGTATCTCAATCATGACAATTTAATTTAACCTGAGTGTCCCTTTAAATACATAATGTTGCTAGTTGTAAAACCAGTTATAACTATCATAGCCCATTAAATACATTGTGAAAAAAGGAACATTTAAAAAAAAAAAAAAATGCAATAGAGCATTTTAATTTTTCTCCATACCCAACTGCTGATTCAGGTTATGGATTTAAATGCTGGTAATTTATTATTTAAAGAGAGATGGAAGTCAATATTATTATTATTATTATTAGGTATTTGTAGAGCGCCAACAGATTCTGCTGCGCTGAAACTTTCAAGCGTGTATAATTAAACAAATTATTTTTACTTCTATTACAAAATTAGGAACATGCATGTGTCTTGAGAACAATATGTATAACATTGTTACAAGCACTGTGTACTAATACATGGGAAGCATGTTCACCTAATATAACCTTTTTCATTCTTAATCGTACAACATCATGAGCACTCAATGGTGTGACCTCTGGAGCTGTGCTGTCATTATTTTTATCCTGTGTGACTAATATACGCATGCTGGATGCACACACAACAATACTTTAACGCTGGCTTTTTCTGGGCAGTCAGGTTGTATATCTATATGATTGACAATACATTTGTTATGCTGTGCTGTAACAAAAATATGAATACAAACATGTTTTTTTATTGTTTGGAGTTTTATTTATAAATCTATTTACAGTGCTAGTTCTAGCAATTAAATGGGTAATTGCAGTTTCACTGTTAAGAGGAAATTGTGATGGGAGAATTTGGGTGGGGGGGGGTCTTAACAGGTTATAGTTAGCTTGTGCCAGAGGGAGGTCTGATAAGGTTTAATTGTGCTGGGCTGGTTTGAAATAGTTAACTTTTAGGGGTTAAAGGATTAATGGCCTGTTGGGCAATTATGCATTAAAACAAATAAATCTACTAACCAATTTTAATGTTAAATTGAAGCAGGATATTAGTCCTAGCTAAGCTATATCAGCTGGACATTCACAGTAACACAGTGCACTGAAATTAGTTTGCTGTTTGGGGCCAACATATACATAGGTAAAGTGCTTGTTTTATGTGTTCTTTGATCTTTTCTATAGACCGAACAGCAAATAATGCAGCTGTAACGCTGTGTAATTATGTATTAGATAATCACATAATATTAATACGTGGGGAAGTAATGACCCACATTAAATGCAGTTAAGCACTTCATTGTGATCCTTGGGCTTGCTAAGAATGTAGTATTATAACTAACATTATGCTGCAGTTATATAAAAATCAGTCTTCAAATAAAAATCTGATAAATAAAAATGAGGATGTAAACCCTTTTTTTCTACTGGAATGTTAAAAATCTGTATCTGTACACTGTCAGTGCACATCTTGAAAATGAAGCTCGTTTTATTTGTGTAAATTATTTGTGTTGTATAGAATAATATATTTGACCAAATAAATCATGATCATATGAAAAATATTGAACCAACTCTCAACTATATTCTGTGATTTACAACTTTTTTTTATCGTCTTTTATTAGTTTCCTTTTAAAGAAATAGGTGTTCTTTCACAAATTAACTTGACAGTACCACGATCATAGTTTAGTTAGTGAGAGATTTAGCAATAGGATTTTGATGAAGATTCAACTCTTCCGTTCCTATTCATTTGTACAAAAAATGTTGAAACTACCACAAACATGTGTTGTGTGACTTCATTCCACACACTGACTTATTGTGTTTTTGTTTTTTGTTTCCAAACATCCTTGAAAATATTTAGTCTTAGCAAAACTCTACTGCTATTACTTTGCTATTTGCTGATATTGTAGTGTAAAAATAAAATGTTCTGGTTTTATGTTTAAAGTGAATGTAAAGTTAAATCTAATTGATAAAGTCAAACGATAGAAGTTAAAAAATGAATGACACTTTCATTCATAAAATTGTTAGTATATACTTATCGTCAGAGATATTTAAAATGAAACGCTATACGTTTAAGAGCTGAAGCTCCAGCCCCATTGCACAGACGTCACAGTCCGGGGAAAACGAGGATTAGTTAATTGCAGATGAGTCATCTGTCAATCAATTGCTGAAAATGGCAACCGGAGCTTCAGCTCTTAAAGTGAAGGTCCATTTTGATGAATTAGTGCCCGGTTTTTAATAAACACTGTAATTCATCAAAATTGACATTTCACTGTTTTCTTCAAAAACTTACCTTTTAATCCTGGCAGCCGCTTCAGCACTTCCTCCGTCCGTCGCAAGCCGTCTTTTCGCAGTCCAAAATGACGAATCCGGCTTCCTCCAATCACAGCGTTGCATCAGGCCAAGATTCCCCCGGGTGGGGAAGCTGTCATTGGAGGAAGCCTGGTTCGTCATTTCTGATGTCTGCAGACGCTTCCGACGGCCGGGGGAATCGCTGGAGCGGCATTCAGGATTAAAAGGTTTGAAGAAAACAGTGAAATGTCAATTTCGATGAATTAAAGTGTCCTTGTTTTTAATAGGTTTAGTAAAAACCGGGCACTAATTCATCAAAATGGACCTTCACTTTAAACGTATAGCATTTCATTTGAAATATCTCTGAAGATAAGTATAGTGTCATTCATTTTTTAACTTCTATCGTTTGACTTTATCAATTAGCCTTAACTTTAGATTCAGTTTAACTCCTGCAAATCAATAGATGTCATACAGGGGTGAAAACGTTCATAGTCTACTCAATGTTAAAGAGGAAAAAAAAGTCAATTTTTTTACTTATCTGCTGCAATTTCTTACTCACCTGGCACATATAACATAGCCAACGCCAAGGGCTGTACTTTGAGGTGCTCATCCTATGCCCCTGGCAGCATTCTAAGGCTAAACAGTCTGGGTACACTGTCAGAGTAAAACTGAGTTTGCACCCAGTAACACGGCGGCTAATCGTGCAAACACTGCTAGAGCTTTACCACAGATCCTTATACTTGCAAGGCTGTGCAGAGGACTTATCATCTCATGGCCAATAGCTGTAACTAATCTTCCATTTTATGTATTTAGCAAAAAATATATCAAATAGGTCAAGGCATATTTGCATTTTTATGCTTGTTAAAAGGAAATGCAACAGAAGCACATGACCAGTATTTAATGTATTTAATGCATATGGAGACACGCTGTACACCAACAAAGAACTTAGTGTTTCTCTTGAAAACCATATAAAAGTTTCCAACTTTTTTCAGACATTTTACAGAAAATAATCTCTTCTATGAATGTATATAAAATCGATAAAACTGTACCCGTGAAGAGGGTAATTAGTTAGCTGGTAAGGGTGATAGTATTCTAGTTTTAAGATTACCCTCCAATCCTGACATCTCCTACCTCCCTGATTCTTTCCAAACAGCTCCCCAACCCCCACCCATATTCCAGTTTAAGGGATTTTTTTACCCTCCCACTCCCTGATCCCTTTCAAAGATCTCTCTAACCCTCCCCCATCCCAGTTACCTCCACCATCTTAGGTACTGTTTTAATAGTTTGTTTATAGACTTTTTCCTTAAAATGAGGAGAGTCCACGGCATCATTCCTTACTGTTGGGAAATACTGAACATGGCCACCAGGAGGAGGCAAAGACACGCCAGCCAAAGGCTTAAATACTCCCCCTACGTCCCTCATATCCCAGTCATTTTTTGCCTTTCGTCGAAACCGCAACATGTGGGACTCAGAGTGAGTCATTGGTGTGGCGGTTATTGCTTGAAACGCTCGACTGTTTGCCAAGGGACTGTGATTTTTTGAAGTGTCTGTTTCATCACAGAAGGTTGGCAGAGAAGTGTCAGAAGATTCGGAGTAGTTCCTTAGGAAGGCTTTCACTGCCTGCTTCCATCACTCAAGTCCATATCAGGAGCGATGCTACAAGACTGTCAAACTTGAGAGGCTGTGTTTCTGTTCCATGGCATAGATTCTGGTAAGATCGTTTCATTTTTTACACATATGATAATGCCAGAAGACAGGGTATCAGTGTGGCTCCTTTTATCTGTATGGAATCAAGGGTTAATATCTCCAGAGGGGGATTATTGAACAGTGGGGATTAATATCATAAGTTTATTTGATGCTGCTGCGACGTGTGAGATGGTTTTTTGGGCTCAGGCAGATGTTGGAACGTACAGGTTTTTACTTTTGTTTGGGAGCTGCGCAGCCTGAAAGGCTTGGCGCTTTTTTTTGCTCTTATTGCAGGGGCTATCCTGCATTGCGCACCATGTGACCGAGTGTGGCCACACTTTTTATTTACTCTTTCCTTACCGTGCGGTTTACCGGAGAAGAAGCGATTTTGGCAAATTAATGCTGAAACGCGTAAGACTGTTATCTTACCTACTACTTGAATTTTATTTTTGATGCTGCTCTGCTATATTTTCTATTTTTAATGTTTTTGTACTATGTGTACTTAATAAATTGGACTTTTATCCTTTTTTACATAATTGAGGGTCGAAGCTTTTTTGAAACTTATTTTTTACCTATACGTGAAAGAGTGGTAAGCTCCTTTGTTCCCATTTTTCAGACCCTACCTTGGTTTTGTTACGGATCCCTAAGCCAATATTATAGCATACAGGATATTGCCTAGACGTGGGAGTGTGATTAGGCAATCTGCAGTCGAAGGTTGTATATGGTGAGTGGCTACGGGACTGTGCGTAGGAGTATGCAGCACTGATGAAGTCGGAGAACGCCGGATAAGTGACGTCATCCGGAGGAGCCGGGCACACGAGCTGCGTTTGTAGCGGGAGCAAAGGAGGCTCCAGGAGTGAGCCCGGTTTTGGAAGTCGGTGGAAGAGGATAACGGGAGCAATAAGAGCTCTGTAAAGGCAAGTCCTCTGGATAACCCCGAGAGAACCTTTACCTCGGAGTGGTGAGTTACACAGCGCTGATTATTATATACAATTGAAGAAACTGCATTTAAGCTGTACATACTATATATATATGCATATACGAGCCACTTACCTTTACAACCTATCGAACTTGAGATATATATGCCACAACCCACGAGAATCTTGATATCAAAACATTATATATTTTGGCTAAGATCGACTAAACAGAAATGACTCTTTACTTTGCTTTTTTGAGGTTTTTACTTTTGTTTGGGAGCTGCGCAGCCTGAAAGGCTTGGCGCTTTTTTTTGCTCTTATAGCAGGGGCTATCCTGCATTGCGCACCCTGTGACTGAGTGTGGCCACACTTTTTATTTATTCTTTCCTGACCGTGCGGTTTACCGGAGAAGAAGCGATTTCTCTGTTTGGCCTGGGTCATAGGAGGTGGTGAGTGCCCCAGCCATTGGGGGTATACAGGTGGCATTTTTCCTTATTAATCAATAGACTGCTTTGTAAGCGCAAGCTATGGAGGATTCTGATGCGTTAGAGGGTACTCCCTCTTTACCTAAGTCTTATACCTGTCTATATTGTGAGGAGGCCGCGGTATACCCACCCGTTCAACTATGTTCCACATACCTTAATAAAGTAATCATGTCAAAGAAGGTTAATATGTTTGATACCACTGAGCCATCCACCTCTGAGGAGTCTCTGTTCCGTGAGGTGCGCACCCTACAGTCATCTCCTAATACACATGCAGCCTCCCGTAGCACTCCTGATGCTTCATCTGATGGGGGCCTTTTACTGCTCAGTTACTGCTCCGTTACAAACAGCGGTGTCTGCAACCTTTAGTGTTTTACCTCACCCTGTTAAACGCAAGCAAAATGTCAAATATTGCTATCCTTCCCAGGGGTTATCAACTAGTTTATTGTATTTATCTGATGCAAGATTATCCGATGATGAAGGCACCTCTGATCCTTCAGAGGGCGCTCTTTCTGGGTCTGAATCTGCTGCCTCTAAACCTCTAGCTGCGTTGGAACCATAACCTTTATCTTCCTTTAAGAAATTGTTCCTGGTCCCGGACTCTCAATTGAAGTTGTGGGGTTCCATCCCCAAGGTGGATGGCGCTATCTCCACGCTTGCTAAACGCACTACTATCCCACTTGAGGATAGTTAGTTGTTTAAAGAGCCCATGGATAAAAAGATAGAAACTCTGTTAAGAAAGATGTTTTAACATACCGGATATTTGTTTCAACCGGCAGCGGCTGTTGCTGCAGTTGCTGGAGCGGCCACCTACTGGTGCGACTCCTTATCTGAGTTGATCGAGGTGGAGGGTCTCCTCGACGTGATCCAGGAACGAATTAAGGCCTTAAGGGTGGCTAATTCTTTTATTTGTGATGCTAATTGCTAATTATTCGCCTGAATGCTAAGGCTTCAGGTTTTTCTGTTCAAGCCCGTAGGGCACTCTGGCTGAAGTCCTGGTCTGCGGACATGACTTCTAAGTCCAGACTTCTTTCCCTCCCCTTTAAGGGAAAGATTTTATTTGGTTCAGGCCTGGACTCCATTATCTCCATGGTTACTGGAGTCAAAGGTGCCTTTTTACCACAGGATAAAAAGAACAAGCCTAATAGACAAGGTCCTAATTTTCGTTCCTTTCGTTCTGATAAATCCCAACGTCAGCAACCTTCTGCAAAGCCCGAGCAATCCAAGGGTACTTGGAGCTTAAACTTGGAGCTTAAAGGGATATTCCAGCCAAAATTGGAAACCACATGGGTGCATTTCGGTATGGAACAGAAGCAATTTTGTAATATACATGCATTAGCAAAAATGCTTATAATAAAAGCTATAGCTGTTTCAAAAGTGTATTTAAGTATGCACCGTGCACCAGCATTTTAAACATAGCACTTACTCAGAGAGCCTAAGCTGCTTGTACCATCTGTTAATGACTCAATTTGTTAATTGCTGACCTGATACAAGCCCCAGTTAATGATCTGAGCAGCTGCAATATTTAAAATGTGTGCAGTGACAATATCTAGCTATGCTTCACATGCACGTGCAGCGAAAAATGTCAACACTAAAACAGTGATAACTTTTACTAGAAGAATTTTTGCCAATACATTTATATTGCAAATATGTTTCTATTCAAAGATGTAATTAATCTATGTACATTTATATTTTGACTGGAATGTCCCTTTAAGGTTTTGTAGAGGGTTCTGTTTGAACCAGGGACATAGCTTAATTAAATTTTAATTAAAGCAAAAAAAAGTCCAAAAAAAAAATATTTTCCCCCCATGTAATGCTACGGAGAGGCAGGTACAGGAACGCTTCTCTCCATTTCAGTACATGAGTCAAAGGAAAAGCTGTGCTCCAGCGCCACCTGTGTTCTGTCAATATATTAGCAGCAAAAATTGGGACCAATAGGAGTCACCCCTCTTGATGCCTCCTAGCAAGTCAAGGATATATAGATTAATCAGAAGGAGGATGCAGTGAGCAGGGTCATGTGACACAACTGGAAACTGAGGTAACCTAAGAACAGATGACACCAAGCAGAAGAGTAAAGTAGTATTCTACATCTCTTGTGATTCACGAATTGTGTTCAGACACAGCTCATTAGCAGGGGGGACAGTAAGTGTGCATAACCCAATACTAACAGGAAGTCAAAGGGTCAATTAAAATTTAAATACATAATTTAAAACCCAGAGTTTGAAGTTAAGTGTGCAGTGTCCACATTATTTAAACTAAAGTTTTTGACATTGAATATTGCTAAGCCTCCCTTTTTCATGGTTATTTGATTTAAAGTGATGGTAAACTCTCCCCTTTATAAAATCAGATCTAGAATGTAAGTGCTATTTTAGATGGGGTTTTATTCATCATGTGCAATGAAGATGCGCTATAACTTAGTTATTAATATAGATATGAAATTCAAATACCCCACGTTACACCACCCACTTCAAAAGTCAATCTTCCTTTCAGCTAAATGATTGAATTACTCTCCAATCAATGCTCTAGCTACAATAAAAGTGCCATATGGGGAGAGCGCTGATTGGACAACAATTCAATCTGTTAGCTCACAGAAAATGTTACTTTTGAAGTGGGCGGAGGAGCATGCAGTATTTGAATTTCATATCTATATTAATAACTAAGTTATACTGCATCTTCATTACAGCTAATGAATTAAACTTCATCTAAAATAGCGCTTACATTCCAGATCTGATTTTATAAAGGGGAGAGTTTACCATCACTTTAATTAGGTACAAACTCCATATATGTTATGTCTGTTCAGTCAGAGGATGCAGTATCTATTTTTCTTTTTCTCTGTGTTTTTTAAAGACTGCTGTTAACTTGTAATTCACAAATCAATTGAAAGCTGTTGCATTGTGTTTTTAATATGTGCTGCTTGTATACAAGTTTATATTAATAAAAAGGAGATAATGAGTCATTTAAAAAAATATATGTTATTATTGTAGTTAAATGTTTTTAGAAATAATGACACTGTAAAGTAACTGGTTAAACACATAGTCAAAGGGAGACATTTAAAATTAAACTTTCATGATTGAGGTAGAGCATGCTATTTTAATAGACTTTTCTAGTTATTTATATTTTGAGAATTGGCATCAACTGTTACTGGCCCTATGTCAGCAAATCAAATTAGTTTTTGAAAGGAACATGAGTCATTATTACATTTCCATCATTCAGATAGAAATTGCACAAAAAAATAAATAAATAAACTTTATATTTTACTTTTATTATGTACTTCATAGTTTTGGTATCCTTTGGTGTCCTTTGTTGAAGAGTATACCTAAGTGGGATGTGCATGTGCGTTTCTTGAACACCATATTGCAGCAGCTGTGTTGGCAGTATTTATAACTTGTCCTTTGTGTAAAACTTGTATGGTAAATTATTTCTATTTTTACAATACAGTAGTGAGTAGAGAAGAGATTGTGTATCATTCTAATTGCTTAGTATCTGGCACTGTGCCACAGAATTGTGTGAGTGTGTATGTGAGCAGAGTGTGTGTGGGTGTCAGTGAGCAGAGTATGTGTGCTTTATTCTCCAGGTAATCAATACATTTCCGATGAGCTGGTGCTTTAGTTCAGTGTTTCTCAACAATGGTCCTCAAGTACCCCCAACAGGCCAGGTTTTCATTATAGCGGAATCCGTGCACAGGTGAAGTAATCAGCTGATCAGTAACTCAGTGGTTACTAACTTGCTCTCACCCATCACCTGATTATGTCACCTGTGCACTGGTTCAGCTATCATTTAAACCTGCCCTGTTGGGGGTACTTGCGGCCCTCTGTACACGTGTTTCTCTGGCGTATCATATCTAGTGCCTCACCAGCCTCTGACCTCACTGCACGTCACTGGTTTGAACCTATGCATTCCATAGACATTAGGATTCTGTCCTGGAAGGTTCTCTTCCTGTTGGCTATTGCATCGGCACGCAGAGTATCTGAACTAGCTGCCTTGCAATGTGATCCTCCTTATCTGGTGTTTCATGCGGATAAGGCTGTACTTCGCACTGTGTTGGGGTTTCTCCCCAAGGTGGTGTCTAACCGTAACATCAATCAGGAAAAAGTGGTTCCTTCTTTGTGTCCTAACCCTTCTTCTTCAAAGGAAAGGTTACTTCATAACCTGGATGTGGTTCGGGCCTTGAAGTTCTATCTTTAGGCTACAAAGAATTTGACAGTCTACATCTCTTTTTGTGATGTATTCTGGGAAGCGCAAGGGGCAAAGGGCCTCTGCTACTTTTTTGTCTTTTTGGTTGAGAAGCTTGATTCGCTTGGCTTATGATACAGTGGGACATAAGCCTCCTCAGAGGATCACAGCTCATTCAACTAGAGCTGTGGCTTCGTCTTGGGCCTTCAAGAATGAGGCCTCTCTGGAGCAAATTTGTAAGGCGGCTACCTGGTCCTCCTTACACACTTTTACAAAGTTTTACAAATTTGACGTCTTTGCTTCTGTGGAAGCTGTTTTTGGGAAAAAGGTTTTGCAGGCTGTGGTGCCCTCAGATTAGGGTCCGCCTTTTGCCCTCCTGGTTTCATTCCGTGTCCTCTAGAGCTTCGGTATATGTTCCCAATAGTAATGAATGAAGCTGTGGACTCTCCTCCCCTTTAGATGTAAAACATAAATTATGCTTACCTGATAATTTCATTTCCATCGAGGGGAGGAGAGTCCACGGCTCCCGCCTGTATCTCCGTTGGGCGGCCCTAAATTTATTCATCTTCTAGCTTTTTCCCCCCCCTGATATTTCTCCTACTGTTCCTGGTTCCCTCTGCAGAATGACTGGGGGATGAGGGAAGTGGGGGAGGTATTTAAGCCTTTGGCTGGGGTGTCTTTGCCTCCTCCTGGTGGCCAGGTTCTTAATTCTCAATAGTAATGAATGAAGCCGTGGACTCTCCTCCCCTCGATGGAAATTAAATTATCAGGTAAGCATAATTTATGGGTTTTTTATTATTATTATATGCATAAAATGATGTAGTTGACAATGACTTTTAATTTTAAACGGTAAAATGATTTATAATCATAATAAAATAAACAGTCTGCATTTAAACCCTACCATTCCCTGCACATTAGGATCAAGGCCTATTTGATCCTGCTAGTATATTAAAATAATTTCCATCAATGGCTATTAATATTTTCTGTTACCAGGTACAGCTCTGCTGAATAACACCAATTGCATTTAGCTAAAAGTAGTTAATTATATGATGATTTTCACTGTGCGAGGGCAGACTGCATATTTCTTCAGTTGGTTTATCTCAAGTGCCTTACAAGATCCACTTACAAGCTTTTCATTCTGACCTCTGCTAATCTTTTGTGGCTAATATAAAAATAAGTCCATCACATTGGAAATATATTGAGTTATGTTCTTGAGAGATTTACTTATTTATTCTTCCTGTTCTTGGCATCATTCCTGATTGTTAGCACAAAGCTTGGTTATTGTAGTAGGGACACACACCTGCATGGTATGTATGTAATTTGGATGATTGGTGCCTACCACAGCATAGTTTGCTCTTTATTACCTCATCCTAATACGCAACCGTAAGGGTTGACAATCTACAAATTTATCTCCAGTGCCCATGGTACTTTTCCATCTAAAGAGGAGGAGAGTCAACTGCTTCTCTCATCACTTGTGGGAAATAAGAACCTGGCCACCAGGAGGAGGCAAAGACACATCAGCCAAAGGCCTAAATACCTCCCCCACTTCCCTCATCCCCCAGTCATTCTTTGCCTTTCGTTGCAGGAGGTTGGCAGAGAAGTGTCGGAAGATTCAGAGTAGTCTCTTATGGAGGGTAGTACTCTTCGCAATGGGACTGGAGTTTTAAGTAGTCCTGTCAGCCTCTCAGTGAGAGCATGGGTGAAAGTTAGAGTCCGGAGATGCAGGGGAAGTTCTCCTGCAAAACCATCCCAACTCATATTAACAGCTCCTTAAGCAATCAGCGTTGACAAGTTTCGCTGCCTGTTTTTCTTCTCTCAAGTTCATGTCAGGAGCGATGCTACTAACCTGTTACACTTGAAGGGCCGTGTTCCTGTTCCACGGCGTTGATTCGAGTAAGATTGTTTCATTTTATATATATATGTGATAACGCTAGAAGACAGGGTCAGAGTGTGACTCCTTTTATCTGTACAGAATCTAGGGTAATACCCTCGGAAGGGGGTTATGGAACGGGGGATTTTTATATATATATATATATATATATATATATAATGTTTATTGTGTTTTTTGTTGCACTTGTGTGAGATGAGGCTCTGTCAGTGTGGAACAGTTAGAGAGATTGAGACAGGCTTTTTTGGCGCGCCTCTCGCTCAGTGCAGGGGCTGTCCTGCATGGCACGCCATGTGACCGGGTGTGGCCTCAGTAACTTCCTCTTTCTCGACCTGTGTTCGGAGGAGACGAAAGCTGTTTCTTATAGTCCGGATAATAGGAGGTGGTGAGTGCCCCGGCCATTGGAATATAAAAGTGCCATTTAATCTATAATCAAGTCCGTAATAAAGGTGCAAGCAGTGGAGGACTCTGATATGTTGGAGGATACTCCTTCCTTATCTAAAACTACTACCTGTGTATACTGTGAGGAGGTTAAAAAGAATAAAGTATTTAGTACAACTGAGCCGTCCACCTCTGAGGGTTCTCCGTCCCGCGAGGTGCGTTCCCTACAAGCATCTCCGATTAAACAAGCACAGGGTACTACTAACCCTCCCGCGGGAGGGACCTTTGGCCTCCAAATTTCGCCGATCAATTGCAGACGGCGGTCTCTGCGGCCATAAATGCGATGCCTCGTCCTACTAAGTGCAAGCAGAAGGTCTTTGACTCCGCTGGATATCTCGAACAGATTATCCGCGGTGGAGGACAATTCCGACTTGTTGGAGGATGTCGCTTCTGAGCCGGAATCTGCTACTTCTAGGCCTCTGTCCATGTAGAATTCAGATTTCAAATTTAAAATGGAGCATTTGTGTTTCTGCTGAAGGAAGTGCTTGCTACGCTGGAGGTTCCGGAACCGAAGCTACCGGAGGAACCTTTGATCCCTAAATTGTATAGGGTTTACGAGGACAGGGTAGTGCCCCAGGCCTTCCTGGTTCCTATCAAAATGGCGAACATTATTAAAAATGAATGGGAGAAACTAGGTTCGCACTTTCTCCTTCGTCTTCTTTTTATTTTTTTATTTTTTTTAATTTATTTATCACACAGCAATAAATGATATTTACAGAAATCACATAGAGCATCACACAGGACCTCTAAGGCAACAACAAAGGTTAGCTAATAGCAGCCTTTATATTCCACAATTATTGCATTTTACAGTATATACATAAAAAAAATAAGGGAAAGATCCTTCTTAGCATCCACCCTCTCCATACCCCATCCCCCCTGACCCTCAACCTCACCTCCAGTATTATCCAGCCATATACTGGGTAAATGGCCAGCAAGTACTTGTAATTGAACATATATAGTTTCCCTAAAAGGTTTAACTAGGATAATTTGGGCTGACACTGGAAGCGATAAGATAAGGCTTTTCCAATGTTTAAAAAATAGTGCTAATTCGGGGTCAGTTGGATTTTGTAAGTTACCCTGTTCGAGCAGACATTGAGAGACCATGGCGCTCTTAAGTTCTCTTAGGCTAGGTGCTGATTTAGCCTCCCATGATCTCAAAATTAAATTACGTCCGAGGAATATAATTATATTAATTAATTTGAAATTTCGCAGCGCTCCATTGGGCTTAGTTAAAAAAAAGATTTCCCTCGACTGAAAGTAATAATCCAATTTCAATATTGTATTCATCCAATATAATACTTTAGTCCAGAACTGTTGAATCTTTGGGCAAGCCCGGAAACAGTGTAGCAAATCCGCAGTAGGAGAACTACATCTAGAACAAACCATGCTGGTCTTATACCAGCTAGCTAATCTTGCCGGAGTCAGATATGTCATTAGTGTTTTTTTGATCTGCGTTTTTCTCCATGTAGTTAGTACCCAACTTTGCTCAATTATCTTAAAGGTGTCTATTATATCCTGGCTGTCTATCTCTGGAAAAAATCTAGTCCATTTTGAAACTATATATTCTATTTGTTCTGAAGCAGGCCTTTGGTTAAGAAGAGAGTAAAGAGGGGCTATGGAACATAAGCCCGTTTGATAGACATTGATCCTAATTTGTAGGTATAGAAGTTACCAATCGCTACCATACCTTTGTTTTAATTCAGACATCAAATGTCTAATCTGCAAATAGGCATAAAAATCTCTATTTGAGAGTCCTAACTTGCTTACACAACTCAGAAAAGGATACCGGAGCCAATTCTGAATCTAATATTTGAATAATATATTCCAGTCCTTTTGCCTCGTCTTCTTTTAAGAAGCTTTTCCCCATCCTGGATGCGCAGCTTGAACTGTGGGGAACCGTCTTTAAGGTGGATGGTGCCACCTCCACGCTTGCTAAAAGAACGACCATTCCGCTTAAAGATAGCTCTATTATTCTATTATATCTACAGTCACGGGTGGCAAGGGCGCCTTTTTACCTCAGGAAAAGAATGCCAAACCTAAGGGATCTACTTTTCGTCCCTTTAGGGCAGACAAGTCTCAGCGCCAGCAGCTTTCCGCAAAATCTGAGCAATCCAAGGGATCTTGGAAGCCAGCAAGCTCTTGGAATAAGTCCAAGCAGAACAAGAAGCCCACCAAGTGTACAGTAAGTCAGCATGAAGGGGCGGCCCCCGACCCGTCCTTGGACCAGGTAGGGGGCAGACTATCTCTTTTTGGGGGTCCAGGAGGGGAGACGTTACAGACCCTTGGGTCCTGGAGGTCGTCGCCCAGGGATACAGTATAGGTTTCAAGTCCTATCCACCCAGAGGCAGGTTCCTCCTGTCAAACATCTCTTCAAAACCAGAAAAGAGAGAAGCCTTCCTGGGATTTGTGAGGGATCTCTCGGGGTAATCGTCCCAGTTCCTCATTGTCAGGGTGCCAGGAATCAGACTGAGACGAGAAGTGTAAAAATAATCACACCTTTATTAATAGCAAAAAATAATAAAAAGTCCACAAGTCAAATAACAAGCCAGGAATCAAAACCAGAGCTGGTAGTCAGACGAGCCGAGTCAGGAGCCAAAGCGAATAGTCAGACGAGCCGGAATCAGGAACAAGCCAGGGATTAGGAACCAGGAAGGACGTCAGGCAGCCAGCAATACACAGGAACTCTCACAAACAGGTCTGAGACAACGCAAAGGCAAAGCATACTGAACAGAGGCCCTTTAAATAATAAGTGATGACATCACAATTCTGAGACTGCATCCTGTCTCACATGGATGATGCACACCAGTCTGGCCATAAAAGGAAGTGCAGGAATTGAGCAGCATCCCCCACAATGCACCATAGTCAGGTAGAGGGTTGAGTAAAATGGCTGCCAGCAGCACATGGCAAACACAACAGGGAAAAAACCCTGACACTCATGCAGAAAGAGGTTTGGGGTATTATTCAAACCTTTTTGTGGTCCCAAAGAAGAACATTTCGTCCAATTCTGGACTTAAAGGCCCTAAACAAGTTTTTGTCAGTCCTATCGTTCAAGATGTAGACGATTAGGTCAATTCTGCCTCTGGTTCAAGAGGGGCAATTCATGATGACTATAGACCTGAAGGATGCTTACCTTCATGTTCCAATCCACAAGGATAATTTCCGATTCCTAAGGTTCGCCTTCCTGGACCAGCACTTCCAGTTTGTGGCCCTTCCGTTTGGTCTGGCGACGGCCCCAAAAATCTTTACAGAGGTTCTGGGAGCTCTTCTCGTAGTAGCGAGAGCCAGAGGAATTGCAGTAGCTCCATATCTGGATGATATCCTGGTCCAGGCTCCATCTTACAGTCTGGCGGAGGACCATTTGAGAGCTCTCCTACTTCTACTTTGGTCCCATGGGTGGAAGATAAACAAAGTAGAGAGTTCATTGATCCCCAGCAACAGGGTGGAGTTCCTGGGTACGATAATAGATTCTTCTGCAATGAAGATATTCCTGACAGATCAGAGACGTTGCAAGCTGGCGTCAAACTGTCTAGCCCTGCAGACATCCTCCAGGACATCTGTGGCCAGGTGTATGGAGGTAATCGAGCTCATGCTATCCAGCATAGATGTCATTCCATTCGCCAGGTTTCATCTCAGACCTCTGCAGCTGTGCATGTTGAGACAATGGAACAGCGATCATTCAGACTTGTCGCAACAGATATCTCTGGACTGACCGGTGAGGGAGTCCCTCTCTTGGTGGACCCGACCGGGCCAGTTGTCCCAGGGGACTTCTGTCCTAAAACCATCCTGGGAGGTTATAACCACGGATGCGAGTCTATCAGGTTGGGGAGACGTTTGGGGTGCCAGAAAGGCACAAGGCAGATGGACTCGAGAGGAATCAAGCCTACCTCTGGGGTTGTCCCAATTCATCAGATTCCAGTCGGACAACATCACCTCGGTGGCTTGTATAAACCATGAGGGGGGGACGAGAAGCTCCCTAGCAATGAGGGAAGTATCTCGGATTCTGGAGTATGCAGAGACTCATAATTGTTCGCTCTCAGTGATCCACATTCCTGGGTGTGGACAACTGGGAACCGGATTTTCTGAGCAGACAGACGTTTCATCCAGGGGAAAGGTCTCTCCACCCAGAGATGTTTACGGAGATCTGCAGCAGATGGGGGATGCCGGAAATAGATCTCATGGTGTCCACACTCAATTGCAAGCTACCCAGATTCGGTTCGCGATCCAGGGATCCCCAAGCAGAACTGATAGACGCCTTGGCGGTACCCTGGAACTTCAACCTAATCTACATATTTCCACCGTTGCCTCTTTTACCTCGAGTAGTGGCCCGCATCAAGCAGGCTTTGGCTATTGCTCCATCCTGGCCGCGGAGGACGTAGTTTGCAGATCTAGTAGCGATGTCGTCTAATCCACCGTGGTAGTTACCTTGTTGCAAGGACCTTCTAGTTCAAGGTCCTTTTCTACATAAAGATCTCGACTGCGTGGAGATTGAACGCCTAGTCTTAGCCAAGAGAGCTTTTTCAAAGAAAGTGATCCACACGCTCGTCCTGGCCAGGAAGCCGGTCACTAGACGCATCTACCACAAGGTGTGGAGGACCTACTTGTCCTGGTGTGAGGAACGAGGATACCCTTGGTACAAGGTCAAGGTATCCAGGAATTTTGCCTTTCTCCAGGATGGCCAGGGGACAGATTTCGGCTTTATCGTTACTGTTGCACCATAAGCTCGCGGAGCTTCCTGATATTCAGTCCTTTGTTCAGGCTCTGGTTAGGATTAGACCGGTTTTCAGGAATCCGGCTCCTCCCTGGAGCTTAAACTTGGTGCTTAAGGTCTTGCAGAGGGCTCAGTTTGAGCCTATGCATGCTCTGGATATTAAGATTCTCTCATGGAAGGTCTAGTTGTTATTGGCTATTGCTTCGGCACACAGAGTCTCTGAGTTGGCGGCCTTACAATTTGAGCCTCCTTACTTGGTTTTTCATGCTGACAAAGCTGTTTTGCAAACTGCTTTAGGATTTCTTCCCAAGGTAGTGTTGAGTCGTAACATTAACCAGGAGATAGTGGTTCCTTCCTTGTGTCCCAACCCATCCTCTTCAAAGGAGAGGTTACTTCATAATGTGGATGTGGTTCGGGCCTTGAAGTGTTATCTTCAAGCCATGAAGGAGTTTAGACAGACGTTGTCCTTTATTTGTTGTGTATTCTGGAAGGCGCTGGGGGCAGAGGGCCTCTGCAACTTTTCTATCCTTTTGGTTGAGGCTTATGAGACAGCGGGACACAAGCCTCCTCAGAGGATTACTGCTCACTCGACTAGAGCTGTGGCCTCTTCTTGGGCCTTTAAGAATGAGGCGTCTATGGAGCAGATTTGTAAGGCGGACACCTGGTCATCCTTACATACTTTTGCAAAATGTTACAAATTCAACGTTTTTGCTTTGGTGGAAGCAGCTTTTGGGAGAAAGGTTCTGCAGGCTGTGGTGCCCTCAGTATAGGGTCCACCTCCTTTACCCTCTCGTTTTTTTTCATTCAGTGTCCTCTAGAGCTTGGGTATTCCCACAAGTGATGAATGAAGCAGTGGACTCTCCTCCCCTTTAGATGGAAAACATAAATTATGCTTACCTGATAATTTCATTTAAATTGTGGGGAGGAGAGTCCACCGCACCTGCCCGTTCTCCAGTGGGCGGACCTAAATTTGTTTTTTGTTTCTCTGGCACCATTTATACCCTGATATTTCTCCTACAGTTCCCTTGCTAGATTGCCTGGGGGATGAGGGAAGTGGGGAAGGTATTTAAGCCTTTGGGTGGGGTGTCTTTGCCTCTTCCTGATGGCCAGGTTCTTATTTCTCACAAGTGATTAATGAAGCAGTGGACTCTCCTCCCCACGATGGAAATGAAGTTATCAGGTAAGCATAATTTATGGGGGGTTTTAAATTTGAAGGGGTTTTAATTTTTTTTCTTTTAAATTCATAATATATATCAATAACCGAAGCTTAGTTGCTGCTAAATAACATGGGTTTACATGAAAACATATTTACTAAGGATTAAAATTGCAGCCAATAACACCAAGTTGTTGAGGTAGTCCAAGAGTGACAGCAAATTTGTGGTCCATCGGTTCACTATTCCACCCCCGGTATATATCTCTTTCTTTTGAATGATTATGATGGTACCATTTAAAAGTGTCCAATCTTTTCAAATGAGGGACCATAATGGAATACATCTCTAGTATTGGTAAACCAAATTTTAGCAATCCTGCTAAAACAAAATATTCTCTAAAAATGCCATCTAGATGAGAAGTTCTTAGAAGGGCTGCAACCCTATATGTGCATATACCTGTATATGTACATAACAGAAGTGTCTTGATGAGACCCAGCTTAAAGAAATGCGGAGCAAGTGACTTCCCCATCTACATTTGTTACATAACTGAGCGTTTTCCTTGACATTTAGAGATGGCTTGCAGAGGAATGTAAACGTGCTGTAGAACAAATTTATGTTTCAGACCAAATAACATACTATATAAGGATGTTAAAGTCATATTATGGGTCTTAAGATAGACAACCCTGAATTATAACTAATTGTATGCTCTTTATTAGAGATTTTATTAGAGATTTCCTTTAAAAATAGCAAATATATTTGTACTGTAATTCTTTAATAAATATATAATAAATATATATAATAAATATATAATTATGAATTGTAATTAGGTTTAAATTTACTTTCCACTTTTCCCCCCCACAGTATTTGACTACAGCTATAGAGACTACATTCTGTCGTGGTACGGGGATCTCAGTAAAGATGAAGGTCAGCTCTATCACCTGCTTTCTGATGACTTTTGGGAGCTAGCCAGACAGATGCGGAGCCGGCTTGCTCATGTTGATGTTGTCAGAGTGGTCTGCAATGATGTAGTGAAAAACCTGTTCACACACTTCTGTGATCTCAAGGCTGCAAACACTAGGTAAAAACCAGGAGTTAGTGCCTTCAAGTGTTGTATATCTGTGTGAACCTTTTAGTTTCCAGTACTGTGTATATGACCACCTCCTCAAGAACAGCATAAAACATGTGGCTGAACCTTTAACAAATGCCTAAAAGCTTAGTGTGGTGGAATTAAGTGGCAAGCATACTACTGAGTAAGGATTAGCTGGTGACTTATCTGCTAAATAAAAAAGTAGACTCCTTATCACCTACCTATTACCTGTGTATAAGTTCTTGCAAGGGTACCTACCTTAAACAGAAAATATGGCTTTATATATATATATATATATATATATATATATTCAGTTTTATGGCATCTTCTGTGTGACACCATACCCATGAATTGCCTATAACTATTTGTATTTTTTGTGTCGCAAGCCCCTGGTCATTAGAAATATAGTAGGCAAATATGAACTAAAGTTGCTGGGGCAGGTGATATACCTGATGCCTAGAATAGCACAAAGACTAAATACAACAATGAAAATGGGGGAATATTGCTAGGAGAATACAATATACAGTAGCAATATACAGTAGCAGCGCACATGTTGATTTTAACAGTAATACATTATTTCCATCTTACACGAGGAGAGTCCACAGCTTTTATTCATTACTTGTGGGAATACAGAACCTGGCCACCAGGAGGAGGCAAAGACACCTCAGCCAAAGGCTTAAATACCTCCCACACTCCCCTCATCCCACAGTCATTCTTTGCCTTTCATCACAGGAGGATGGCAGAGAAGTGTCAGAAGATTTCTGAGTAGTCTCTTATGGAGGGTAGTACTCTTCGGAATGGGACTGAAGTTTTAAGTAGTCTTGTCAGCCTCTCAGTGAGAGCATTGACGAATGTTAGGGTCTGGAGATGCAGGGTGAGTCTTTCTGCAAAACCATCCAGACTCGTATTAACAGCTCCTTAAGCAATCAGTGTTGACGAGTTTCACTGCCTTCTTTCTTCACTCAAGTCCATGTCAAGAGCGATGCTACACACTGTCAAAGTCGAGATGCTGTGTTCCTGTTCCACCGCATTGATTCTGGTAAGATCGTTTCATTTTTTATATCTGTAATGATAATGCAAGAAGACAGGGCCACAGTGTGACTCCTTTATCTGTATAGAATCAAGGGTTAATATCTTCGGAAGGTGATTTTTAAACAGGGGGGATATATACATGATTGTTTTTATTGTGTTTTTTGCTGCAACATGTGTGAGATGTGGCTCTGGCAATGTGGAACAGTCAGGTTTTTTTTCCTTTTTTCGGTTCTCCATGTGATTGGGTGTGGCCTCTTCCCTTGCTTTTCCTGACCGTCGGATGCAGGAGACGAAAAATAGTTTCTCTGTGGGCCTGGGTCATAGGAGGTGGTGAGTGCCCGGCCATTGGAAGTATAAAGGTGCCATTTACTGTTTTTCTGTAGTCCTTATTAAAGCGCAAGCTATGGAGAACTCTGATATGTTAGAGGGTACTCCCTCTTTACCTAAATCTAATACCTGTGTTTATTGTGAGGAAGTTTCGGTATACCTGCCTGCTCAACTATGTTCCACATGCCTTGATAAAATAGTGATATCTGAAAGAAATAAGATGTTTAGTACCACTGAGCCGTCCACCTCTGAGGGGTCTCCGTCCCGTGAGGTGCGTTTCCTACATTAATCTCTGATTACACATGTAGCTCCCCAGTGCACTTCTAATCCTCCTGCAGGAGGGGCCACGCTTTCGCCCGATTTTGATGAGCAGTTGCAAACGGCGGTATCTGTGGTCATTAGTGCTTTATCTCGCCCGTCCAAGCACAAGCGAAAGGTTAAACATTGCTATCCTTCCCAGAGGTTATCTACTGCGTTGGATGTATCTGAGACTATATTATCCGCTGATGCTGAGGATTATGATACTTCGGAGGACCCTCTCTCTGGGTCAAAATCTCCGACCTCTAAACCTCCGGCTGAGGAGGAACCAGACTTTAGGTTTAGGATGGAGCACTTACGCTTTTTGTTAAGAGGTGTTAGCGAAGTTACTGGAGGAATCTTCTATTTCTAGGCTTGATAAAGTTTGAGGACAGGGTAGTGCTCCAGAATTTCCCGGTTCCCGTAAAGATGGCAAATATTATTAAGAATGAGTGGGAGAGACTTGGATCGTCTTTCTACCTTTCTTCATTTAAAAAATTGTTCCCGGTTCCAGATGCTCAGCTAGAATTGTAGGGATCTGTCCCTAAAGTGGATGGAGCTTGAGGATGGTTTGTCGTTTAAGGAACCCATGGATAAGAAATTAGAGACCCTGTTAAAAAAAATGTTTTAGCACACAGGGTTCGTTTTTTTAACCTGCAGCCGCGGTTGCAGGAGCCGCTACCTATTGGTGCGACTCTCTGTCAGAAATGATCGAGGTGGAGACTCCCCTTGATGAGATACATGAAAGAATTAAGGCCCTGGGGGTAGCTAATTCCTTTATTTGTGATGCTTATATGCAGTTATTTGCTTGAATGCCAAGACATCAGGCTTTTCTGTTCTGACCCGGAGGGCCCTGTGGTTGAAGTCGTGGTCTGGTAACATGACGTCCAAATCTAGATTGCTTTCCCTTCCATTTAAAGGAAAGATTATTTTCGGTCCAGGCTTGGACTCGATTATACCCTCGGTCACAGGGGGCAAGGTTGCCTTTCTCCTGCAGGATAAGAAGAATAAACCTTAAGGTCCTAATTTCGTCCTTTTTGTTTGGACAAGTCCCAACGACAGCAACCTGCCGTGAAGACCGATTAATCCAAGGGATCTTGGAAACCCTCTCAGTCTTGGAATAAAGCCAAGTAGAGCAAGAAGCCCGCCGAGACAAAATCGGCATGAAAGGGCAGCCCCTGATCCGTCTCTGGATCTCGTAGGAGGCAGACTCTTTCTCTTTTTTTTGCTGAGGTTTGATTGAGAGACGTACAGGATCCTTGGGTTCTGGATGTTGTTACCCAGGTTAACAGGATAGGTTTCAAGACTCATCCTCCCAGGGGCAAATCTTTCATCATTTTCAGAGAAAGGGATTGCCTTTCTAGAGTGCGTGAGCGATCTCTCCTCTCTAGAATAATTGTACCGGTATGTCTAGCAGAAAGGGGTCAAGGGTACTATTTAAACCTTTCTGTGGTACCAAAGAAGGAGGGTACGTTTAGCCCGATTCTAGACCTAAAGTGCTTAAACAAGTTTCTGTCGGTTCCATCGTTCAAAATGGAGACGATAAGGTTTATATTGCCCCTAGTTCAAGAGGGTCAGTTTATGACTATGCTAGGCTTGAAGGACACTTACCTTCATGTGCCAATACACAAGGATCACTTCAGGTTCTTAAGGTTTGCCTTTCTGGATCAGCACTTAAAGTTTGTAGCGCTTCCCTTCGGGCTGGCTACTGCTCCAAGAATCTTCACAAAAGTTCTGGGATCTCTGCTCGCTGTGGAGAGATCCAGAGGGATAGCAGTGACTCCTTATTTGGACGACATTCTGTTTCAGGCTCCATCCTGCCAGCTGGCAGAGGACCACTCTAGTGCTCTTCTCCTGCTTCTGCAATCTCATGGATGGATGGTAAACTCAGCAAAGTGTTCCCAGTACCAGAGTGGAGTCCCTGGGCACGATAATAGACTCCATTGCCATGAAGATATTTCTAATAGACAAGAGATGTTGCAAGATTGTCTCCAGCTGTCTTGCCATTTAATCCTCCTTGAGACCATCAGTGGCCCGGTGCATGGAGGTGATTGGGCTCATGGTATCCACTATAGATGTTATTCCATTTGCCAGATTCCGTCTCCGGCCTCTTCAGCTGTGCATGCTGAGGCAGTGGAATGGTGATCATTCAGACCTGTCCCAACTGATATCTATGGACAAAGGGTTGAGGGAGTCTCTCTCTTGGTGGCTCTGTCCAGACCAGCTGTCCCAGGGGACGTCCTTCCTCAGACCATCTTGGGAGATAGTGACTACGGACGTGAGTCTCTCAGGTTGGGGAGTGGTTTGGGGTGCCAGGACGGCACAGGGCAGGTGGAATCGGAAGGAGTCTCTTCTTCCAATCAACATCCTGGAACTTCGGGTGATCTTCAATGCTCTGGGGGTTTGGCCTCTCCTGGGTTCGTCAAAGTTCATCAGATTTCATTCAGACATTACCTCGGTGGCCTACATCAACCACCAGGAGGGAACGAGAAGCTCCCTAGCCATGAAGGAAGTATCTTGGATTCTGGAGTGGGCGAAGGCCCACGAAAGCTCGCTATCAGCGATCCACATCCTGAGTGTGGACAACTGGGAAGCGGACTTTCTCAGCAGACAATATTTTCATCCGGGGAACGGTCTCTTCACCCTGAAGTGTTTGTTTGCAGAGATTTGCAACAGTTGGGGGACTCCGGAGATAGATCTCATGGCGTCCAGACTCAACTTTAAGCTACCCAGATATGGGTCGCGGTCCAGGGATACCCAGGCAGAACTGGTAGATGCCTTAGCAGTGCCTTGGGGATTCAACCTAGTGTCCATATTTCCACTGTTACAACTTCTACCTCGTGTAGTGGCACACAGCAAACAGTAGCAAGCGTCAACTATTCTGATTGCTCTATCGTGGCCTCGGAGGACGTGGTTTGCGGAGCTAGTGGGGATGTCATCGTCCCCTCCATGGAGGTTCCCTGTCGCAGGGATCTGCTGGTACAGGGCCCCTTTGTGCATCAGAATCTAGATTCTCTGAGGCGGACTACATGGAAATTGAACGCTTAGTCTTAGCCAGAAGTGGATTTTCTGAGAGGGTGATTGATACTCTCATTCAAGCCAGAAAGCCGGTCACCTGTCGCATCTATCATAAGGTGTGGAGGACCTACTTACTCTGGTGTGAATCTCGTGGATATTCCTGGCATAAGGTCAGGAGATCCAGAATTATTTTCTTCCTCCAGGACGGTCTGTAAAAGGGACTTGCCGCCAGTTCCTTAAGGGGGCAGATTTCGGCTCTATCTGTGCTGTTACACAAAAAGCTTGCTGAGCTTCCTGATATTCAGTCTTTTGTTCAGATTCTTCCCAGGATCAAGCCTGTGTTTAGACATTCTGCTCCTCCTTGCAGTTTGAATTTAGTTCTGAAGGTTTTGCAGGGGCCCCCGTTCCAGCCTATGCATTCTCTTGACATTAAGACCCTGTTATGGAAGGTTATTTTTCTACTGGCCATTGCTTCGGCCCGCAGAGTCTTAGAATTAGCGGCCTTCCAATGTGAGCCTCCTTACCTGGTTTTCCATGCAGGTAAGGCTGTTCTTCGCACTGGACTGGGATTTCTCCCTAAGGTTGTGTCTGATCGCAACATTATTCAGGAAATTGTGGTTCCTTCTTTGTGTCCTAAACCACCTTCTTCGAAGGAACTGTTACTTCATAACTTGGATGTGGTTCGAGCCGTGAAATTCTATCTTCAGGCTACGAAGGATTTCAGACAAACTTCAGCTTTGTTTGTTGTCTATACGGGGAAGCGCAAGCAGCAGAAGGCTTCTACAGGGAGTGCAGAATTATTAGGCAAATGAGTATTTTGACCACATCATCCTCTTTATGCATGTTATCTTACTCCAAGCTGTATAGGCTCGAAAGCCTACTACCAATTAAGCATATTAGGTGATGTGCATCTCTGTAATGAGAAGGGGTGTGGTCTAATGACATCAACACCCTATATCAGGTGTGCATAATTATTAGGCAACTTCCTTTCCTTTGGCAAAATGGGTCAAAAGAAGGACTTGACAGGCTCAGAAAAGTCAAAAATAGTGAGATATCTTGCAGAGGGATGCAGCACTCTTAAAATTGCAAAGCTTCTGAAGCGTGATCATCGAACAATCAAGCGTTTCATTCAAAATAGTTAACAGGGTCGCAAGAAGCGTGTGGAAAAACCAAGGCGCAAAATAACTGCCCATGAACTGAGAAAAGTCAAGCGTGCAGCTGCCAAGATGCCACTTGCCACCAGTTTGGCCATATTTCAGAGCTGCAACATCACTGGAGTGCCCAAAAGCACAAGGTGTGCAATACTCAGAGACATGGCCAAGGTAAGAAAGGCTGAAAGACGACCACCACTGAACAAGACACACAAGCTGAAACGTCAAGACTGGGCCAAGAAATATCTCAAGACTGATTTTTCTAAGGTTTTATGGACTGATGAAATGAGAGTGAGTCTTGATGGGCCCGTGGCTGGATTGGTAAAGGGCAGAGAGCTCCAGTCCGACTCAGACGCCATCAAGGTGGAGGTGGAGTACTGGTTTGGGCGGGTATCATCAAAGATGAGCTTGTGGGGCCTTTTCGGGTTGAGAATGGAGTCAAGCTCAACTCCCAGTCCTACTGCCAGTTTCTGAAAGACACCTTCTTCAAGCAGTGGTACAGGAAGAAGTCTGCATCCTTCAAGAAAAACATGATTTTCATGCAGGACAATGCTCCATCACACGCGTCCAAGTACTCCACAGCGTGGCTGGCAAGAAAGGGTATAAAAGAAGAAAATCTAATGACATGGCCTCCTTGTTCACCTGATCTGAACCCCATTGAGAACCTGTGGTCCATCATCAAATGTGAGATTTACAAGGAGGGAAAACAGTACACCTCTCTGAACAGTGTCTGGGAGGCTGTGGTTGCTGCTGCACGCAATGTTGATGGTGAACAGATCAAAACACTGACAGAATCCATGGATGGCAGGCTTTTGAGTGTCCTTGCAAAGAAAGGTGGCTATATTGGTCACTGATTTGTTTTTGTTTTGTTTTTGAATGTCAGAAATGTATATTTGTGAATGTTGAGATGTTATATTGGTTTCACTGGTAAAAATAAATAATTGAAATGGGTATATATTTGATTTTTGTTAAGTTGCCTAATAATTATGCACAGTAATAGTCACCTGCACACACAGATATCCCCCTAAAATAGCTATAACTAAAAACAAACTAAAAACTACTTCCAAAACTATTCAGCTTTGATATTAATGAGTTTTTTGGGTTCATTGAGAATCCTCAAAAATACAACTTGCCTAATAATTCTGCACTCCCTGTAGTTCCCTATCCTTTTAGCTGAGGAGCATGATTCATTTGGCTTATAAGACAGCGGGACATAAGCCTCCTCAGAGGATTACGACTCACTCAACTAGAGCTGGGCTTCTTCTTGGGCCTTTAAGAATGAGGCCTCTATGGAGCAGATTTGTAAGGCAGCTACCTGGTCCTCCTTACATACTTTTACAAAGTTTTACAAATTTGACGTTTTTCCTTTGGCTGAAGCAGCTTTTGGGAGAAAGGTTTTGCAGGCTGTGGTGCCCTCAGAATAGGGTCCGCCTCCTTTTTACCCTCTCATTTTTCATTCAGTGTCCTCTAGAGCTTGGGTATTTGTTTCCCACAAGTAATGAATGAAGCCGTGGACTCTCCTCGTATTAGATGGAAAACATAAATTATGCTGACCTGATAATTTCATTTCCATCGTTACGAGTAGAGTCCATGGCTCCTGCCCGGTTCTCCATTGGGCGGACCTAAATTTCTTTTGTTTCTTCTTCTGGCACCTTTTATACCTTTGATATTTCTCCTACTGTTCATTGTTCCCTGTGCAGAATGACTGGGGGATGAGGGGAGTGTGGGAGGTATTTAAGCCTTTGGATGGGGTGTCCTTGCCACCTCCTTGTGGCCAGGTTTTGTGTTCCCACAAGTAATAAATAAAGCCGTGGACTCTCCTCGTAACGATTGAAATTAAATTATCAGGTAAGCATAATTTATTTTTTTGTATTTCTTTTTAAGTGGATGAGAAGACAGAGTGGTAGATTTCACTGATTTGTCTGTATTACATAGAAGATACCTTTGTGCACTACCAAAATCCTGATAATACCTTTTTATGCTTAACTTCCAAGTTCCCTCTGGTTTTCTTAAGGTCTTTTCTATAACTATTGATTCAGTGGCATTGATTTGTTTCTTCATTGTTTGCTTTTTTTATTTTTATACATTTCATATTTAGCTTCAAATTTAGCAACACAAAACTTAGTTTTAGGATGATAAACTTTTTTCCTTATTTTGACAAAGCATTGCATAGATTATAACTGTTTCTTAGACTATTGGAATATACCTCTTTTGCATCATATGTAGCTTCCGCTCACTTAAACATACAACCATAGAGCTCATGCATGAACAGAGTTGTACTCCATAAGCATTTGTACTAATTTAACTTGCCAATGGCACTCGTGTCTCATGTGCAACACGTGAAGACACATGCACAGCGGACAACGCATATGCTTAAAGGGACATGAAACCCAATTGTTTTCTTTCATGGTTTGGAAAGAGCATGCAATTTTAATTAACTTTCTAATTTACTTCTATTATCTAATTAGCTTCATTCTTTTGATATCCTTTGATGAAAAACATATCTACATAGGCTCAGTAAGCTGTTATTGGCTTATCTTGTGCATTGCTATTTATTCAACAAAGGATATCTGAAGAATGAAGCAAATTAAATAATACAAGTAAATTGGAATTTTGTTTAAAATTGTATTCTCTATCTGGATCATGAAAGAAAATTTTGGGCCTTAATGTCCCTTTAAAGGAATAGTCTAGTCAAAATTAAACTTTCATGATTCAGATAGAGCATGCAATTTTAAGCAACTTTCTAATTGACTCCTATTATAATTTTTCTTCATTCTCTTTGTATCTTTATTTGAAAAAAATGGAATGTAAGCCTAGGAGACGGCCCATTTTCTTCTTAAACGGGAGGAGTCCACAGCTGCATTCATTACTTTTGGGAATTCAGAACCTGGCCACCAGGAGTAGACAAAGACACCCCAGCCATAGGCTTCAAATACCTCCCCCACTTTCCTCATCCCCCAGTCATTCTTTGCCTTTCGTCACAGGAGGTTAGCAGAGAAGTGTCAGAAGTTTGAAGAGTCTCTTATGGAGGGTAATACTCTTCGAAATTGGACTGGAGTTTAAAGTAATCATGTCAGCCTCTCAGTGAGAGCATGGATGAAGGTTAGAGTCTGGAGATGCAGGGAGAGTCTTTCTGCGAAACTATCCCGACTCTTAACAGCAGCTCCTTGGCAATCAGGGTTGATGAGTTTCGCGGCCTGCCTTTATTCACTCAAGTCTATGTCAGAAGCGAGGCTACTATCTGTCACACTTGAAGGGCCGTGTTCCTGTTCCACAACTGAGATTCCGGTAAGATCGTTTCATTTTGTTTCGATATGTTAATGTAATGTTAACGAAAGAAGGTAGGGTCCCAGTGGGACTCCTTTTGTCTTAAAAAAGGAATCATGGGTTAATATCTCCTGAGGGGAGTTATTGAACAGGGGGTGGCTTTAATCATGTTTGTTATATGGTTCTATCTACTAATGTGTAGTAATACTTAGGGTCATGGCCTTTCGGAACATAACGGCCTTATCAGTTGGCGCAATCTCTTTAGATTTGCGTGCTCTTTTGGTGACCTGCACGGTGCACCTCGTGACCGGGTGCGGTTACGTTCTTTTTCACTTCCGTACTCTGACTGTGTGGCGACAGAGAGAGTCTGCTCGTTGGTTGTCTGGTTCACAGGAGGTGGTGAGTGCCCCAGCCATTGGGGGTATAAAAAGGGTGCTGGTTAGTGTTAGTTATTTTTGTAGTCCCAAAGTTATGGAGGATTCTGATTTTTTTTTTAGACACGGATATCTCCGATTCGGAGAATGCGTCTTGTGATGAATATGAAATGGCCCGGGTTATCCATGTCCATCAGTTATGTTCCGATTGCCGTTGTAGAGTACTCTCTCCTCCCGAATCAGGGAACTTGGAGTGCGTTGAGCTATCTACCCCCAAGGATTCCATGTCCTCTGAGGCGCGTGCCCCAGAACCTTCCTTTGCTACGCAAGCAGGTGACCCTATGGCCTTTACTCCTCCGGAAGGTGGTTTGTTTCCTCCAGAGGTGACTGCACGGTTCCGCATGGCCATATCTATGGCGCTGGCTCATTTATATTTCCCAAGTGAAATATTTTTAAGGTACTGTCCATGTTCTGTCAACCTTGCCCCATGGGGCGTGGGATCACCTGATTCAGTTCGGCCTTCTGGGGAAGCGTTGGCCCCTGAGGCTTCAGGGACCCCAACCTCGGGGCCAGGGTCGCTTATTGATCCGGCGAGGGATAATTTTGCTTTCTGTTATAGGCTGGCACGTCTTGTTATAGGCTGGCACGTGTCCTGTTTTGGCAGTGCTGGAGGATTCCAGTCCTAATGGGCCGAGGGGTTAGACGTTTGGGGATGAAGCTAATCTCCTTGACGTCTGTTTTTTCTTTCTTTCTTTTATGTATCGGTTTCAGTTCTGAGCTTGGGAGAATGGGTCCTCTGATCGGCTGGTCCTTTTGGCGTACTCATTCTCCTTGGGCGTTCACCCGCAGGTGCTGCCTTAATTTTATTTTGATCCGGATAGCATGTATTTGATTTGTTTTCATAAGCTCACATCTGATATAACTTCCGTTTTGGGAAAATTCTTTCTCTGGAACTGATACTTGCGATTTTGTGGTTGCATGGGCACTTTCTTGGAAGTTGCGCACTTTCAGTTAAGAAAAAAGTTATGTTTCTAGTTCATATTATCGGACCTTCGGGTCGATTTTTCTTGGACCTTAGACAGTTTTTGAGTGTACCACTTTTGTACCAGGAAGGTATTGGTCGAGCGCTATCTGCTGTTCCTTGGGTTCATGTCACCCTCGTGGTGCTGATTATCCTTTCGGATTCTGAATGTCACTTTGGCCTATTGATATGGACTCCGGTCTCGGATCCTACTATGAAGTATGGAGGCCTAGTGCGTAGTTCCAACGCTTCTGGAAGGAAGGTTGTGAGCTTAGGTTTAAGTTGGTCTTTTTCAATTTGCTTGGAATTAGTGACCGACTTGTTAAGACATCATCATGGTTTCTAAGGTCCCAGTGGACTTTGAACCGTAGTTTCACATTCCTTTTAGGTTGGAGATGTGTATGACCTTAGGTGGTCTAGTATTCCGGGTGGGGGACGATTTACGTTTTCACTTTCGTTATCTCCAGATGTTGACTCTTGTAGCCCAGTCACATTCTTTTTGGCGATGACAGAGTCTCCTTTTCTTCCCGTCTTGCGTTGGGTCTTCTGTGTCTGGAAGTGCGGGCATGTCCTTCTTTCTTTTCTCAGCGCCTTGTTTGCTCTATTGCTGGAGTGTCGGGGGGTGGATCACCCCGTCCTTTCTGCCAGGTTCTGCGAGACTCTCTTTGTTATTCCTGTTACAGGATTTTCAGGAGTCCGATCCTGTGCAGATCTCTGGAGACTGTCATATTCTTAATCTAAGAACTGTCCCTTGTCATACCGTGGTCTTTAGACTCTTGGGTGCTTCAACCTTATGGAAATCTAGCCCTTTGGGCTTGCGGATAGGTGGTCAGGGGTCAGATACAGACCTTTATCTTTCTACGGTCAAGAAAATGACCAACATGTAGATCAGGTGGTTAAGCCTGTCTACTAAGGATTACCTTTTGATAATGTGGTTGCTGTTTGCTTAGACCGGTCAGGAGTTTTTCAGACACTTGGGTTTGAGGCTGTTGCTGGTACTCTATGTCTAGGGACTCTAGATGGTGGAAGGCTCGGTTTTAGGTGTGCCCCTAACCATAGGAGGCTGCTTATGGATTTCTCAGGCTGTTGGATCTTGCGATCTGTCCCGTTTTCAAGGACTCGGGCTTAGGACAATGTCTTTTGCCTGGAAGGGCATGGGTGGTGCAGTTTAACCTTAGGGTTTGGATCTCCCGCGTGTCCTTTGAGGGGACACAGTGTTTTGACTCTCATGGGAGATTAATAGCTGCCTGAGGCTTAAATTGAGATCTCTCTAACGGGTCCCTACTTGTCTCCGGGGGCATCTAATGCTTCCTAGTAGACTTCCAGTTGTTGTTTCAACTGGGCTGGCGATTTGAGCCGAAGGGTCTTGCCTCTATTAGTAGGGTGTTTACCGTTTTGTTACTTTCTCTTCTCCTCACCTAGGGCGGGTGATGGGGTTTTGCGTTGCTCTCCTTAATTTGGAGGTGCTTCATTATCCGTTAAGGCCTGTGGGTCTTTGTTTTTCTCGCCTCAGAGGGTTTTTTCCCTTTATTGCGTTCTCAGGATCATGACTGGATTCTGGTATTTTGATACTGTGGGTCAGAATGCTACCTTTTATGAAAGGCAACAGTGTAGGGGTTCTGGGCCCTGAGCACGAAGTTCCTGTCATGGCTCATGGTAGCATGCCAGTTTTTAAGTAGATCCATCCTTTTTCTCCCGTAGGTCTGAGCAGAGTTTGTTTTTCCTGTCTTAGGTCTTTAACCAGTCTTTGGGCTGGGACCGTTACCTTGAGGTGAGGGTCAGAGATCGGTCTGCTCTATGCAGTGTTGACCGTATACTTTTATGAATTCTGTTTTCCACTTGGTGGGGGGGGGGGGCTCTTGATGTCCATCTCTCTACTGATGGCACCTGCTGCTGGGATGGGACGCTCCTCAGAATCCGGATTTTTCTGGACGGGAGCTGCTGCTGAGTATTTTCTGCACTTCTTGGTGGGATAGGGTCCCATGATGACTTAGGGTCATTTTTGGTCATTGCGAGTTCTTGTTTTTAGGTGTCTGTGTTCTCACGGAGAGCTCCTTTTTGGCTGCTAGGCCAATTATCCTGTCTATGCTTGTCTAGCTTGTTTAGCCGGACAATTCGACTGGTCTATGAGGCAATGGGAATCTTGCAATTTTTTGAAGCACCATTGTGGTGTGGTGCTGTTTCAGGAATATGAGGGTGGCCTTCTGGTCACCATAGTGACGTTTTTTTCCTGAGTATGGACTTATTTTTATGGTCCTTGTCCTCTTGAGAGTTCGTCTACCTGGGCAGTGGTCATGTGGCAAACTTGGGTTTGCTCGAAGTTTTGATTTAAACCCTTATTGGATGGTCTTTGGGATCTCTTAGAGGGTTCTCTATTCTCCCGCTCTGGGGTTGAGAGAGGTTCTTCCTTTCAGTCGGGGGTACGTTCGTGGATGTTGAAAGCCGCAGGGCTGGCTCCTCTAAAGCTTTTGTGCTCAGCAGACTCTGGGTCTGAGTGGTCTCTAGCACGGCTTGCAGGTTGTGTAACTGATAAACAGATACCTGGGCTTCCGGTATTTTTCCCCTTGTTGTTTTTATTTTTTTTGTAGGGTGTCGGTAATTTCAGGCTGTAAGGTGCCTTTCGAAGGAGCCGCCTTTTTGTACCCACCCTTTGTTTGCATTCAGTGTCCTCTATAGCTTGGGTATTGTTTTCCCAAAAGTAATGAATGCAGCTGTGGACTCTTCCCATTTAAGAAGAAAAACATAAATTATGGTTACCTGATAATTTTATTTTCTTCTGACGGGAAGAGTCCACAGCTCCCGCCCGCATTTTTGTTTGAGGCGTCAGTAAATTTTTTGTTCTTCTGGCACCTTTTTCACCCTTATATTTTTCCTACTGTTTCTTGTTCCTTTGGCAGAATGACTGGTTGTACTTATATTTGCCATGAATCAGGTTTATGTATATTTCCTTTTGCATACTATCAGTTTTATATTTGGGAGAAAAACATATTTAGGAAATATTTTAGGAAATATTTTTCTTACCTGGGTATAGTCTTTTTTTCAATGGACTGCTTTTTCATTAAATTTTGCGGGCAAAATTAGGCTTGTGAGGGCGCAAAATGCCAAAGTTTACTGCGTCTTTCTTGGCGTGAGAATTTTTTGGCTCGAAGGTACGTCCGATGACGCAAATTCGTCATTTCCGGCGTCTTAGTGTGTCATTTCCGGATGTTGTTCGCGCCAAAAAAAATCAGTTTGCGTTGTGTATCATACTTAGCGCCAAATAATTTCATTATTTATAACCCCATTCCTATATGCGTCTTGCCTTTTTCTATATCAGAGGACTATGCTGTTTGCATTTTTTCCCCATTCCTGAAACTGCCATATAAGGAAATTGATAATTTTGCTTTATATGTCTCAATCTGATCCTGTCTCAGAAAGTGCATTTGTTGTAAATTTGTGGAGATTATATCACCAGCTGTGGTATGTAATAGTTGTCATGATAAGCTTTTACATGCAGAGAATGTGTCCATTAGTAATAGTACAATGCCTGTTGTTCCTTCAACATCTAATGTACATGATATACCTGTGAATATAAAAGATTGTATTGCTGATGCGATTCAGAAGGCTTTGTCTGCCATCCCGCCTTCTAATAAACGTAAAAGGTCTTTTAAAACTTCTCATAAAGTTGATGAAATTTCTAATGACCGACAACATACTAAATTATCCTGAACTATCGAGCAGATTTCAAAGGAACAAGATCTTCCTCTCTATAGATTGGAATGCATAGAAAGAACTGTTTGCAGAAAAATGCAAGTGGAAGTCTATGTTGTGTGATTATTTTATTAGGTTTATAATGCTGTTTAGCAAATATTTTTGTTCATTTAACTTAGTTTAATTATATATTCTGTGTTGTGTGATTATTTTATTAGGTTTATAATGCTTTCTAGCATTTAAAGTCTTCATTTCAAAGCTTTTAAAATAATGTATTAGGTTTTACTTATAACAATTTTGAGAGGGGCCTGGAACCAATCTCCCTCACTTCCCATTGACTTACATTATAAACTGGGTTTCAATTTACAATGGTTTTCGATTTACAACCATTCCTTCTGGAACCTAACCCCGGCGTAAACTGAGGGCTACCTGTGTTTATTTAAAATGGAGTATATTCGTTCCTTGTTAAAAGAGGTGTTGATTACATTGGATATTGAGGAAACTAGTCCTCTTGATATTAAAACTAGTAAACGTTTAAATTCTGTTTATAAACCTCCTGTGGTTACTCCAGAGGTTTTTCCAGTTCCTGATGCTATTTCTGATATGATTTCTAAGGAATTGAATAGGCCTGGTACTTATTTTATTCCTTCTTCAAGGTTTAAAAAATTGTATCCTTTGCCAGCAGTTAGATTGGAGTTTTGGGAAAAGATCCCCAAAGTTGATGGGGCTATTTCTACTCTTGCTAAACGTACTACTATTACTATGGAAGATAGTACTTATTTTAAAGATCCTTTAGATAGGAAACTTGAATCCTATCTAAGGAAAGCTTATTCATATTCTGGCCATCTTCTCAGGCCTGCCATTTCTATGGCTGATGTTGCAGCTGCATCAACTTTTTGGTTGGAAAGTTTAGCGCAACAGGAAATGGATCCTGATTTGTCTAGCATTGTTCGGTTGCTTCAACATGCTAATCATTTTATCTGTGATGCCATTTTTGATATCATCAAAATTGATGTTAAATCTATGTCTTTAGCTATTTTAGCTAGAAGAGCTTTGTGGCTCAAATATTGGAATGCTGACATGGTATCTAAGTCTAGATTACTTATCTTTATTTCCAAGGTAATAATTTATTTGGTTCTCAGTTGGTTTCGATTATTTCAACTGTTACTGGGGGGAAGGGAGTTTGTTTGCCTCAGGATAAAAGACCTAAGGGTAAATCTAAAGCTTCTAACCGTTTTCGTTCCTTTCAACAAAGTAAGGAACAGATACCTAATCCTTCCCCCAAAGAATCTGGTTCCAATTGGAAACCTTCTTCAAGTTGGAGTAAATCCAAGCCATTTAAGAAACCAAAGCCAGCCCCCAATTCTGCATGAAGGTGCGGCCCTCATTCCAGCTCAGCTGGTAGGGGGCAGATTAAGATTCTTCCAAAACATTTGGGCAGATTCTGTCCAAAATCAATGGATTCAGAGTATTGTCTCTCAAGGGTACCGAATAGGTTTCAGAGTAAGACCTCCTGTGAGAAGACTTTTTTCTCTCACGCATCCCAGCAAATCCAATAAAGGCTCAGACTTTTCTGAAGTGTGTTTCAGACCTGGAGCTTTCAGGGGTAATCATTCCAGTTCCGTTTCAGGAACAGGGTCTGGGGTTTTATTCAAATCTATTCATTGTCCCAAAGAAAGAAAATTCATTCAGGCCAGTTCTGGATCTGAAAATTTTGAATCGTTATGTAAGAGTGCCAACTTTCAAAATGGTGACTATAAGGTCTATTATTCCTTTTGCTCAGCAAGGGCATTATATGTCCACAATAGACTTACAGGATGCATATCTTCATATTCCGATTCATCCAGACCATTATCAGTTTCTGAGATTCTCTTTTCTAGACAAGCATTACCAATTTGCCGCTCTTCCATTTGGCCTAGCGACAGCTCCAATAATCTTTTCAAAGGTTCTCGGTGCCCTACTCTCTGTAATTCAGAGAAAGGGTTATTGCGGTGTTTCCTTATTTGGACGATATCTTGGTACTAGCTCAGTCTTTACATTCTGCAGAATCTCACATGAATCAACTAGTGTTGTTTCTTCAAAAACATGGTTGGAGGATCAATTTACCAAAAAATTATTTGATTCCTCAGGCAAAGGTTACCTTTTTAGGTTTCCAGATAGATTCAGTGTTCATGACTCTGTCTCTAACAGACAAGAGACGATTAAAATTGGTTTCAGCTTGTCGGAACCTTCAGTCTCAATCATTCTCTTCAGTAGCTATGTGCATGGAAGTTTTAAGTCTCATGACTGCAGCATCGGACGAGATCCCTTTTGCTCGTTTCATATGAGACCAGCTTTGTATGCTGAACCAATGGTGCAGGGATTATACAAATATATCACAATTAATATCCTTAAATCCCAATGTTCGACTATCTCTGACTTTGTGGTTAGATCACCCTTGTATAGTTCAAGGGGCCTCTTTTGTTTGTCTAACCTGGACTGTGATCACAACAGATGCAAGTCTTTCAGGTTGGGGATCTGTCTGGGGATCTCTGACAGCACAAGGGTTTTGGAAATCTCAAGAGGCGAGGTTACCAATCAATATTTTAGAACTCCGTGCTATTTTCAGGGCTCTTCAGGTTTGGCCTCTGCTGAAGAGAGAACCGTTCATTTGTTTTCAGACAGACAATATCACAAATGTGGCATATGTCAATCATCAGGGTGGGACTCAGTTCCCAAGCTATGAAAGAAGTATCTTGGATACTTGCTTGGGCAGAATCCAGCTCCTGTCTAATTTCTGCAGTTCATATCCCAGGTGTAGACAATTGGGAAGCGGATTATCTCAGCCGTCAGACTTTACATCCGGGGGAGTGGTTGCTCCATCCAGATGTGTTTTCTCAGATTGTTCAGATGTGGGGTCTACCAGAAATAGATCTGATGGCTTCCCATCTAAACAAGAAACTACCCAGGTACCTGACCAGGTCCAGGGATCCTCAGGCGGGAAGCAGTGGATGCGTTGGCAGTTCCTTGGTGTTACCGACCTGCTTATATCTTCCCGCCTCTGGTTCTTCTTCCAAGAGTGATTTCCAAGATCATCATGGAACAATAATTTGTGTTGTTGGTAGCTCTACTATGGCCTCACAGGTTTTGTTATGCGCATCTTGTTTGGATGTCCAGTTGCCAACCTTAGCCACTTCCATATAGGGCAGACCTTCTGTCTCAAGGTCCGTTTTTCCATCAGGATCTCAAATCCATTAAATTTGAAGGTATGGAAATTGATCGCCTAGTGCTTAGTCATAGAGGTTTCTCTGACTAAGTGATTAATACTATGTTACAGGCTCGTAAATCTGTTTCTAGGAAGATTTATTATCGAGTTTGGAAGACTTTGATTTCATGGTGTTCTTCTCATAAATTCTCCTGGCATTCTTTTAGAATTCCTAGAATTTTACAGTTTCTTCAGGATAGTTTGGATAAGGGTTTGTCTGCAAGTTCCTTGAAGGGACAAATCTCTGCTCTTTCTGTTTTATTTCACAGAAAGATTGCTAAGCTTCCTGATATTCACTGTTTTGTACAGGCTTTGGTCCGTATCAAGCCTGTCATTAAATCAATCTCTCCTCCTGGGAGTCTTAATTTGGTTTTGAAGGCTTTACAGGCTCCTCCGTTTGAGCCTATGCATTCTTTAGACATTAAACTACTTTCTTGGAAAGTGTTGTTCCTTTTGGCCATTTCTTCTGCTAGAAGAGTTTCTGAATTATCTGCTCTTTCTTGTGAATCTCCCTTTCTGATTTTCCATCAGGATAAGGCAGTTTGGGGGACTTCATTTAAATTTCTACCTAAGGTTGTGAATTCTAACAACATTAATAGAGAAATTGTTGTCCATTCTTTGTGTCCTAATCCTAAGAATTCTTTGGAGAGATCCTTACATTCTTTGGATGTGGTAAGAGCTTTGAAATATGTTAAAGGTACTAAAAATTTCAGGAAGACTTCTAGTCTATTTATCTTTTCTGGTTCTAGGAAAGGTCAGAAGGCTTCTGCCATTTCCTTGGCATCTTGATTAAAGCTTTTGATTCATCAGGCTTATTTGGAGTCGGGTCAGGCCCCGCCTCAGAGAATTACAGCTCATTCTACTAGATCATTCTCCACTTCGTGGGCTTTTAAGAATTAAGCTTTAGTTGATCAGATTTGCAAATCAGCAACCTGGTCTTCTTTGCATACATTTACTAAATTCTACCGTTTTGATGTATTTGCTTCTTCGGAAGCAGTTTTTGGTAGAAAAGTTTTTCAGGCAGCTGTTTCAGTTTGATTCCTCTGCTTATGTTTGAGTTTTTTCTTTTCATTCCGAGAATAAACTTATATTTTGGGTTGTGGATTTATTTTTTTCAGCGGAAAATGGCTGTTATTATTTTTATCCCTCCCTCTCTAGTGACTCTTCTGTGGAGTTCCACATCAGATTCTTGGGTATTACTATCCCATACGTCACTAGCTCATGGACTCTTGCCAATTACATGAAAGAAAACATAATTTCTGTAAGAACTTACTTGATAAATTAATTTCTTTCATATTGACAAGAGTCCATGAGACCCACCCTTTTTATGGTGGTTATGATTTTTTTTATAAAGCACAATTATTTCCAAATTCCTTTGTTGATGCTTTTTACTCCTTTCTTTATCACCCCACTACTTGGCTATTCGTTAAACTGAATTGTGGGTGTAGTGAGGGGTGCATTTATAGGCATTTTTAGGTTTGGGAAACTTTGCCCCTCGTGGTAGGATTGTATATCCCATACGTCACTAGTTCATGGAGTCTTGTCAATATGAAAGAAATTCATTTATCAGGTATTTTCTTACATAAATTACGTTTTTCTCTTCACGTTTCTTAAAATAATTTTTGTGTTTTTTTTTTTTTAAAGAAAAAAAAAAAGTCACAAACTCCCTAGTGAATTATATTATGCAAAAAAAAAATTCTTGTCAATAATCAGTGTTGGAAATGTCAGGACCTGCACATAAATTTGCTATCCCTATAGCCATTTTGATCTATTTAATTGAATTTATTTTCGATTATCAGTTTTTCTTTTAACTTCAGTTTCTTTGTCTTTGCTTTTTGTTTATTTTTCTTTCAGACAGGATGAGCAGCCGAGACCTTTTGCCCTTCATCCCTGCTTAAAAAACACTGAGGAAGAGGTCCGATTCCTACAGACCTGTGCTCAGGTGCTTGTACTCTGCTTCCTGCCCACAAGGGATTCTAAATCTCGCAGCTTACGTATAGTTCTGTCTGAAATACTTGCTACTAAAGGTGAGCTATTCATGATCTTAGTCGTCCACAAACATTGTAGGTAGAGAGACACAACATGCTACTCACCTATGGGACTATGCAGGGCTTTAAAGTGACACACAGACATTATAACTTCAAAATGTACATATGTGTATATATAATATTTAATATATACAGTACAACACACAGGATAGCCAGTGCTTACTTGGATGGATACTTCTAGATTAAAAGCATAAAATGAAGCGTTAGTTACAGCAATTAGCCAAATGAAGACAGGCCCAGATGCCACAATGAGGTCTATTGTTACCTGGGTCCCTTACCTACAGTTATACATGCCAGCTTCAAAGCAAACACACTGAAACACAAAGAAGAGTGTCACAGACAGTTTGTTGTATTTATATGTGAATGTTCCTTATTGAATGTTGCACTTAGCCTTGTCTAGTGTTAACTGCCTGAGTCACTGGATGTAAACCTAAGTCAGTTTTGCTAGTAGCATGGGACGTGTAGCCACTCTGGTTTGAATGCAGTCCGCTTCTGTGTTTTATGTATGTCTAGAGAGAGTTACAAATGCCTGACACACTTGTTTGTAGCTAAGTTTGTTTGATTGAAAGCTAGCATGTATGGCTGTAGGTTACAGAACCAGGTAAGAAGAGGACTTGATGTGGCACTTGAGTGTATCACCTTTAGCCAAATGCTGTGACGCTTCATTTTATGCTTTTTAATCTGTATGTATGCATGCAAGTGAGTTTAGGAATTTCTTTACCAAAAAAAAAATGTTCCCCTTGTGGATCATTGCTAATCAGGCATTTTATCTTGACACTCTAGCTTGACCCTAAAGCTGAAGGACTAATTCCTTGCCTCCATGTGGGTTAGGTACAATATTAAATGCATTTCTGTTTCCATATCTAGGTATATGTAGTCTGAGTAACGAAAACCACTGTGAAGATGATGGGTTTTTCATTCACTGTAAGACCCTTTTGTGCAAGGGGCGTAGGATAGCTGACTTGATGGTAGAGATTATTAGACCCATAAATTTGTCAAAAGCCCATATGGAAAAGGAACTTTTATTGAATAGTGGCTTGATCTCCTTGTGTGGGAGGCATTTTGTTTACTGAGAGTTTGAAAGGTCTGGCTGACTCATATATAATTAAGATACTTATAACAATCTTGTCCTTAATAGCCATTGAGGTGAATATGTCCCTGCAAGCGGCCAGCTCTGCTCTTTTGCAGTGTCTTAGAGCCCAATCCAAATCTCCAAACTGCAATGACTGCAGTTATTACAATTTCTTTTGTACTGATCAAAATTAAGTCAAGACAAAATGTCGCAATCATTACTACAGCCCTCCAAAATGGTAGACCTCAATCTAGGGAACATCATCTTCCAAAGAATGGCTTTAACAGACTGTGACAGTCTACTGCTTCTCTTCACAAAGTGTGGTTCATGATTATCAGTCATTTTACACCACCACCACCTCTGGAAATCTGAAGGAGTAAATACCCATCTGAGTAGTGCTCTCTTTCAAGGATATATGGCTGAAGTCTGGGGTTGTTGCAAAAGGTTTTCCAGCTCCTTCATATAATAGATGCTTGAGCTCAGTTATGAGATTATGATTTGTCATCTCCATAATTGTCTATGTAGATTATGCAAATGCAGTTATACTTGTGTAGCACTCTGTAGTACCGCTTAACAACAAAGTCCTGTAGAAACTTCACCAGGGAGTATAGTGAGAGGTCTATGCTTCCCCAGACAGTGCTCCGGAATTTAGCGGCTGCATCAATCATTTCCATGACCAGCTCACTAGGTGGCTCAGACAAGGCAAAGTCTGTAGTTTGGATGTGGCAATGCCTCAAAGAACAGAGGATATACTATAAATAAATTAAAAGCTAGAAGCAGCTCAGCACATTGCAACCAATCATGGCCTCTGCCCAGAAGTTCCCCCAAAACCTCAATTTAGTTACCCAAATTGTACTTTGTTAAAGGGACACTGAACCCAATTTTTTTCTTTCGTGATTCAGATAGAGCATGCAATTTTAAGCAACTTTCTAATTTACTCCTATTATCAATTTTACTTTGTTCTCTTGCTATCTTTATTTGAAAAAGAAGACATCTAAGCTAATGAGCCAGACAATTTTTGGTTAAGGACGCTGGACAGTACTTGTTTATTGGTGGGTGAATTTATCCACCAATCAGCAAGAACAACCCAGGTTGTTCACCAAAAATGGGCTGGCATCTAAACTTACATTCTTGCTTTTCAAATAAAGATACCAAGAGAATGAAGAAAATTTGATAATAGGAGTAAATTAGAAAGTTGCTTAAAATTGCATGCTCTATCAGAATCACGAAAGAAAAAAATTGGGTTCATTGTCCCTTTAATGACAAAATCTGTTTTCTCTTGTAAGGTGTATCCAGTCCACGGATTCATCCTTTACTTGTGGGATATTCTCCTTCCTGACAGGAAGTGGCAAAGAGAGCACACAGCAGAGCTGTCCATATAGCTCCCCCTCTAGCTCCACCCCCCAGTCATTCTCTTGTAAAGTGAAGTGAATGTGGTGTTAGATTTGTAGTTTTTGTTCTACAAGCAAAAGTTTGTTATTTTTAAATGGTACCGGTTTGTGCTATTTACTCTCCAGCAGAAAAGGGATGAAGATTTCTGCAGAGAGGAAAATGATTTTAGCATGTTGTAACTAAAATCCACTGCTGTTCCCACACAGGACTGAGGAGTACAAGAAAACTTCAATTGGGGGGAACGGTTTGCAGATTAAGCTGCAATAAGGTATGTTTAGTCATTTATTTCTAGACAAGACTGTGAAAATGCTAGAAAAGGACTGATAAGATCCCCATGAGGGAAGGGTAAGCTTTATTCAGAGACTAAGTATGGAATTACAAGCTTACATTACAGGGCTAATTTTGCTGGTTGACACTATTTTATTGGTTGACACTTTTTTATGGCAAACGGTTTTTACTTATAAACATCGTTTTTGAGACACTTAGAAGGTCCTTTTGGGTTTCTTTCAGGGGTTGTTACCCACATGGCTTGTATTATAACTCCTAGGAGTGTTTCTTTAGGCCTCACAGCACCGGAGTAAGGTGGGAGGGGCCTACTTTTGCGCCTCAGATGGCGCAGTTAGATGGACTAGATCTTCAGGCTGTGTTCACATGGTGGCTCCTGCTACAATTTGAGGACCCATAAGAAGCTTTTTCCCCATAAATCCGACTCCTAAGGGAAGGTAGTGCCACAGCAGAGCTGTGGCAAGGTGCTAAATTTGTTTTAACCGGTCTGTTAGCTTACTATTGATCCGGTTTGGGCATTAAGGGGTTAATCGATTTTTTTGCTAGCTGTGCAATCTTACCAATGCTTTAGGTACATACTGTGAAAATTTCAGAAAGTTTGGTGCATTTTTCACTGTTTTGGAAAATTGTGTGCCTTTTTTATTTCTTAAAGGCACAGTAACTTTTTTTGCAAAGTGTGTTTTTGCTTGATTAATGTGATTTCTAAGCCTGTTTGTCTTACTATTAGTCTGTTAAACATGTCTGTCACCAAGGAAAATCCTTGTTCAATGTGTTTAGAAGCCATGGTGGAACCCCCTCTCAAAATGTGTCCCACGTGTACTGATATGTCTATACATTTTAAAGATCATATTGTTGCACTTAAAAATGTGGCCCAAGATGATTCTCAGACAGAAGGTAATGAGGTTAGCCCGTTGACCTCTCCCCAATGTCACAACCAGGTACGCCCGCTCAAGCGACGCCTAGCACCCCTAGTGCGTCTAACTCTTTTACCTTGCAAGACTTGGCGGCAGTTATGGATAATACCCTCTCAGTATTTTTATCTAAGCTGCCCGTGTTACCTGCAAAGCGTGATAGCTCTGTTTTAAGAACAGATTATGAGCATTCTGACGCTTTAGTAGCCGTATCCGATATACACTCACAACGCTCTGAAATGGGGGCGAGGGATGTGCTGTCTGAGGGAGAAGTTTCTGATTCGGGAAAGGTTGCTCCTCAGACAGACTCAGATACGTTGGCATTTAAATTTAAACTAGAACACCTCCGCTTATTACTCAGGGAGGTATTGGTTACTCTGGATGACTTTGACCCTTTGGTGGTTCCAGAGAAATTGTGTAAAATGGACAAGTTCCTAGAAGTTCCTGTTTACACTGATGTGTTCCCGGTCCCTAAGAGGATTGCGGATATAGTAACTAGGGAGTGGGATAAACCAGGTATTCCGTTTGTTCCCCCTCCTGTTTTTAAGAAAATGTTCCCCATATCTGACACCACGCGGGACTCGTGGCAGACGGTCCCTAAGGTGGAGGGGGCTGTTTCTTCACTTGCTAAACGCACAACCATACCAATTGAGGACAGTTGTGCTTTTAAAGACCCTATGGATAAAAAATTAGAGGGTCTACTTAAGAAAATTTTTGTTCATCAAGGTTTTCTTCTCCAACCTATAGCGTGCATTGTTCCTGCAACTACTGCAGCTGCTTTCTGGTACGAGGCGCTGGAAGATGCGCTCCAGGCGGAGACCTCATATGAGGATATTATGGACAGAATTAAGGCTCTTAAGCTGGCTAATTCTTTTATCACAGATGCCGCTTTCCAATTAGCTAAGTTAGCGGCAAAGAATTCAGGTTTTGCCATTCTGGCACGCAGGGCGCTATGGCTCAAGTCTTTGTCGGCCGATGTGTCGTCAAAATCCAAACTGCTGAACATCCCTTTCAAAGGAAAGACCCTTTTCGGGCCTGAATTGAAAGAGATTATCTCAGAAATCACTGGGGGAAAAGGGCCATGCTCTCCCTCAGGACAAATCCTTTAAGATAAAGAACAAACAAAATAATTTTCGTTCCTTTCGAAATTTCAGGAGCGGTCTTGCTTCATCCTCCCCTGCTGCGAAGCAAGAGGGTAACACTTCACAACCCAGGGCAGCCTGGAATCCTTACCGGGCTGGAACAAGGGTAAACAGGCCAAGAAGCCTGCAGCTGCCCCCAAGACAGCATGAAGGGCTAGCCCCCGATCCGGGACCGGATCTAGTAGGGGGGCAGACTCTCTCTTCGCTCAGGCCTGGGCAAGAGACGTACACGATCCCTGGGCCTTAGAGATTGTATCCCAGGGATATCTTCTAGAATTCAAGAACTCCCCTCCAAGGGGAAGGTTCCATATTTCTCGTCTGTCTACAGACACGACAAAGAAAGAGGCGTTCTTACGCTGTGTAGAAGACCTACATACAATGGGAGTGATCCACCCAGTTCCAATTGCGGAACAAGGGCTGGGGTTTTACTCAAACCTGTTTGTGGTTCCCAAAAAAGAAGGAACTTTCAGACCAATCCTGGATCTCAAAATTCTAAACAAATTCCTCAGAGTCCCATCATTCAAGATGCAGACCATTCGGACAATCTTACCAATGTTCCGGGAGGGTCAATATATGACTACAGTGGATCTAAAGGATGTGTATTTACACATTTCTATCCACAAAGATCATCACCAGTTTCTCAGGTTCGTTTTTCTGGACAAGAATTGTCAGTTTGTGGCTCTCCCTTTCGGGTTGGCCACTGCTCCCAGAATTTTCACAAAGGTGCTAGGGTCCCTCCTGGCGGTGCTAAGGCCGCGGGGCATAGCAGTGGCACCTTATCTAGACGACATCTTAATTCAGGCATCAACTTTCCAAAGAGCCAAGTCTCACACGGAAATTGTAGTGGCCTTTCTGAGGTCTCACGGGTGGACGGTGAACATCAAAAAGCATTCTCTCTCCCCCCTCACAAGAGTTCCCTTCCTAGGAACCCTGATAGACTCGGTAGAAATGAAAATATTTCTGATGGAGGTCAGAAAGTTAACTCTTAACTACTTGCCGAGCTCTTCATTCCATTCCTCGGCCATCTGTAGCTCAGTGCTTGGAGACAATCGGATTAATGGTAGCGGCAATGGACATAGTCCCTTTCTCTTGTTAAGTGTATCCAGTCCACGGATCATCCATCACTTGTGGGATATTCTCCTTCCCAACAGGAAGTTGCAAGAGGATCACCCACAGCAGAGCTGCTATATAGCTCCTCCCCTCACTGCCATATCCAGTCATTCTCTTGCAACTCTCAACTAAGATGGAGGTTGTAAGAGGACTGTGGTGTTTTATACTTAGTTTATTTCTTCAATAAAAAGTTTGTTATTTTTAAATGGTACCGGAGTGTACTGTTTATCTCAGGCAGTATTTAGAAGAAGAATCTGCCTGCGTTTTCTATGATCTTAGCAGAAGTAACTAAGATCCTTTACTGTTCTCACATTCTGAGAAGTGAGGTAACTTCAGAGGGGGAATAGCATGCAGGTTTTCCTGTAATAAGGTATGTGCAGTTAAAATATTTTTCTAGGGATGAAATTTGCTAGAAAATGCTGCTGATACCGAAGTAATGTAAGTAAAGCCTTAAATGCAGTGATAGCGACTGGTATCAGGCTTATTAATAGAAATACATACTCTTATAAAAGTGTATTTTAAAACGTTTGCTGGCATGTTTAATCGTTTTTTACATATGTTTGGTGATAAAACTTATTGGGGCCTAGTTTTTTCCACATGGCTGGCTTGAATTTTGCCTAGAAACAGTTCCCTGAGGCTTCCCACTGCTGTAATATGAGTGGGAGGGGCCTATTTTGGCGTTTTTTTGCACAGCAAAAATTACAGACTCAGACATCCAGCTTCTTCCTGCATGTTCCAGGACTTCTCTGAAGGGCTAAAAAGGCTTCAAAAGTCGTATTGAGGGAGGTAAAAAGCCACAGTAGAGCTGTGGCAGTTGTTGTGACGGTTTAAAAAACGTTTTTGTCATTTGTTATTCCGTTTTTGGTATTAAGGGGTAAATCATCCATTTGCAAGTGGGTGCAATGCTCTGCTAACTTATTACATACACTGTAAAAATTTCGTTAGTGTAACTGCATTTTTTCACTGTTATTTAAAAATTTGGGAAAATTTGTGTTTCTTAAAGGCGCAGTAACGTTTTTTATATTGCTTGTAAACTTGTTTTAAAGTGTTTTCCAAGCTTGCTAGTCTCATTGCTAGTCTGTTTAAACATGTCTGACACAGAGGAACCTACTTGTTCATTATGTTTGAAAGCCATGGTGGAGCCCCATAGGAGAATGTGTACTAAATGTATTGATTTCACCTTAAACAGTAAAGATCAGTCTTTATCTATAAAAGAATTATCACCAGAGGGTTCTGTCGAGGGGGAAGTTATGCCGACTAACTCTCCCCACGTGTCAGACCCTTCGCCTCCCGCTCAGGGGACGCACGCTAATATGGCGCCAATTACATCAGGGACGCCCATAGCGATTACCTTGCAGGACATGGCTGCAATCATGAATAATACCCTGTCAGAGGTATTATCTAGATTGCCTGAATTAAGAGGCAAGCGCGATAGCTCTGGGGTAAGGAGAGATACAGAGCGCGCAAATGCTGTTAGAGCCATGTCTGATACTGCGTCACAGTATGCAGAACATGAGGACGGAGAGCTTCAGTCTGTGGGTGACATCTCTGACTCGGGGAAACCTGATTCAGAGATTTCTAATTTTAAATTTAAGCTTGAGAACCTCTGTGTATTGCTTGGGGAGGTATTAGCTGCTCTGAATGACTGTAACACAGTTGTAATTCCAGAGAAATTGTGTAGGCTGGATAGATACTATGTGGTGCCGGTGTGTACTGACGTTTTTCCTATACCTAAAATGCTTACAGAAATTATTAGCAAGGAGTGGGATAGACCCGGTGTGCCCTTTTCCCCACCTCCTATATTTAGAAAAAACATAATTTATGCTTACCTGATAAATTCCTTTCTCCTGTAGTGTAGTCAGTCCACGGGTCATCCATTACTTATGGGATTATATCTCCTCCCTAACAGGAAGTGCAAGAGGATCACCCAAGCAGAGCTGCTATATAGCTCCTCCCCTCTACATCATACCCAGTCATTCGACCGAAACCAAACGAGAAAGGAGAAACTATAGGGTGCAGTGGTAACTGGAGTTTAATTTAAAATTTAGACCTGCCGTAAAAACAGGGCGGACCGTGGACTGACTACACTACAGGAGAAAGGAATTTATCAGGTAAGCATAAATTATGTTTTCTCCTGTTAAGTGTAGTCAGTCCACGGGTCATCCATTACTTATGGGATACCAATACCAAAGCTAAAAGTACACGGATGACGGGAGGGACAGGCAGGACCTTTACACGGAAGGAACCACTGCCTGAAGAACCTTTCTCCCAAAAACAGCCTCCGAAGAAGCAAAAGTGTCAAATTTGTAAAATTTTGAAAAGGTGTGAAGTGAAGACCAAGTTGCAGCCTTGCAAATCTGTTCAACAGAGGCCTCATTTTTAAAGGCCCAAGTGGAAGCCACAGCTCTGGTAGAATGAGCTGTAATTCTTTCAGGAGGCTGCTGTCCAGCAGTCTCATAGGCTAAGCGTATTATGCTACGAAGCCAGAAGGAGAGAGAGGTAGCCGAAGCCTTTTGACCTCTCCTCTGTCCAGAATAAACGACAAACAGGGAAGAAGTTTGTCGAAAATATTTAGTTGCCTGCAAGTAGAATTTCAGGGCACGGACGACGTCCAGATTGTGCAGAAGTCGTTCCTTCTTTGAGGAAGGATTAGGGCACAATGAAGGAACAACAATCTCTTGATTGATATTCTTGTTAGTGACTACCTTAGGTAAGAACCCAGGTTTAGTACGCAGAACTACCTTGTCTGAATGAAAAATCAGATAAGGAGAATCACAATGTAAGGCTGATAATTCAGAGACTCTTCGAGCCGAGGAAATAGCCATTAAGAACAGAACTTTCCAAGATAACAGCTTGATATCAATGGAATGAAGGGGTTCAAACGGAACACCCTGTAAAACGTTAAGAACTAAGTTTAAGCTCCATGGCGGAGCAACAGTTTTAAACACAGGCTTAATCCTGGCCAAAGCCTGACAAAAAGCCTGAACGTCTGGAACTTCTGACAGACGCTTGTGTAAAAGAATGGACAGAGCTGAGATCTGTCCCTTTAATGAACTAGCAGATAAACCCTTTTCTAAGCCTTCTTGTAGAAAAGACAATATCCTAGGAATCCTAACCTTACTCCATGAGTAACTCTTGGATTCGCACCAATGTAAGTATTTACGCCAAATTTTATGGTAAATTTTCCTGGTAACAGGTTTCCTAGCCTGTATTAAGGTATCAATCACTGACTCTGAGAATCCACGCTTTGATAGAATCAAGCGTTCAATCTCCATGCAGTCAGCCTCAGAGAAATTAGATTTGGATGTTTGAAAGGACCCTGAACCAGAAGGTCCTGTCTCAGAGGCAGAGACCATGGTGGACAGGACGACATGTCCACTAGATCTGCATACCAGGTCCTGCGTGGCCACGCAGGCGCTATTAGAATCACCGATGCTCTCTCCTGTTTGATCCTGGCAATCAGTCGAGGAAGTATCGGGAAGGGTGGAAACACATAAGCCATGTTGAAGACCCAAGGTGCTGTCAGAGCATCTATCAGAACCGCTCTCGGGTCCCTGGACCTCGATCCGTAACAAGGAAGCTTGGCGTTCTGGCGAGACGCCATGAGATCCAGATCTGGTTTGCCCCAACGCCGAAGCAGTTGTGCAAATACCTCTGGGTGAAGTTCCCACTCCCCCGGATGAAAAGTCTGGCGACTTAGGAAATCCGTCTCCCAGTTCTCCACGCCTGGGATGTGGATCGCTGACAGGTGGCAAGAGTGAGACTCTGCCCAGCGAATTATCTTTGAGACTTCTATCATCGCTAGGGAACTCCTTGTCCCTCCCTGATGGTTGATGTAAGCCACAGTCGTGATGTTGTCCGACTGGAACCTGATGAACCTCAGAGTTGCTAGCTGAGGCCAAGCCAGAAGAGCATTGAGAACTGCTCTTAATTCCAGAATGTTTATTGGAAGGAGACTCTCCTCCTGAGTCCATGATCCCTGAGCCTTCAGGGAATTCCAGACAGCGCCCCAACCTAGTAGGCTGGCGTCTGTTGTTACAATTGTCCAATCTGGCCTGCTGAAGGGCATCCCCCTGGACAGATGTAGTCGAGAAAGCCACCATAGAAGAGAATCTCTGGTCTCTTGATCCAGATTCAGCATAGGGGACAAATCTGAGTAATCCCCATTCCACTGACTTAGCATGCACAATTGTAGTGGTCTGAGATGCAGGCGTGCAAAAGGTACTATGTCCATTGCCGCTACCATTAAGCCGATTACCTCCATGCATTGAGCCACTGACAGGTGTTGAATGGAATGAAGGACACGGCAAGCATTTAGAAGTTTTGTTAACCTGTCTTCTGTCAGGTAAATTTTCATTTCTACAGAATCTATAAGAGTCCCCAAGAAGGGAACTCTTGTGAGTGGCAATAGAGAACTCTTTTCTACGTTCACCTTCCACCCATGCGACCTTAGAAATGCCAGAACCAACTCTGTATGAGACTTGGCAGTCTGGAAACTTGACGCTTGTATCAGAATGTCGTCTAGGTACGGAGCTACCGAAATTCCTCGCGGTCTTAGTACCGCCAGAAGAGAGCCCAGAACCTTTGTAAAGATTCTTGGAGCCATGGCTAACCCGAAGGGAAGAGCTACAAACTGGTAATGCCTGTTTAGGAAGGCAAACCTTAGGTACCGATAATGATCCTTGTGAATCGGTATGTGAAGGTAGGCATCCTTTAAATCCACTGTGGTCATGTATTGACCCCTTTGGATCATAGGTAAGATTGTCCGAATAGTTTCCATTTTGAACGATGGAACTCTTAGGAATTTGTTTAGGATCTTTAAGTCCAAAATTGGTCTGAAGGTTCCCTCTTTTTTGGGAACCACAAACAGATTTGAGTAAAAACCTTGTCCGTGCTCCGACCGCGGAACTGGATGGATCACTCCCATTAGTAAAAGGTCTTGTACACAGCGTAGAAACGCTTCTCTCTTTATCTGGTTTGCTGACAACCTTGAAATATGAAATCTCCCTTTTGGAGGAGAATTTTTGAAGTCCAGAAGATATCCCTGAGATATGATCTCTAACGCCCAGGGATCCTGGACATCTCTTGCCCAAGCCTGGGCGAAGAGAGAAAGTCTGCCCCCCACTAGATCTGTTTCCGGATTGGGGGCCCTCACTTCATGCTGTCTTAGGGGCAGCAGCAGGCTTTCTGGCCTGCTTGCCCTTGTTCCAGGACTGGTTAGGTTTCCAGCCCTGTCTGTAGCGAGCAACAGTTCCTTCCTGTCTTGGAGCGGAGGAAGTTGATGCTGCTCCTGCCTTGAAGTTACGAAAGGCACGAAAATTAGACTGTTTAGCCCTTGGTTTGGCTCTGTCTTGAGGCAGGGCATGGCCCTTACCTCCAGTAATGTCAGCGATAATTTCTTTCAAACCGGGCCCGAATAATGTCCCTTTGAAAGGTATGTTAAGCAATTTAGATTTAGAAGTCACATCGGCTGACCAGGATTTAAGCCACAGCGCTCTGCGCGCTTGAATGGCGAATCCGGAATTCTTAGCCGTAAGTTTAGTTAAGTGTACTACGGCATCGGAAATAAATGAATTAGCTAGCTTAAGGACTCTAAGCTTGTCTGTAATCTCATCCAATGTAACTGAGCTAATGGTCTCTTCCAGAGACTCAAACCAGAATGCCGCCGCAGCCGTGACAGGCGCAATGCATGCAAGGGGTTGTAATATAAAACCTTGTTAAACAAACATTTTCTTAAGGTAACCCTCTAACTTTTTATCCATTGGATCTGAAAAAGCACAGCTATCCTCCACCGGGATAGTGGTGCGCTTAGCCAGAGTAGAAACTGCTCCCTCCACCTTAGGGACTGTCTGCCATAAGTCCCGTGTGTTGGCGTCTATTGGAAACATTTTTCTAAATATAGGAGGGGGAGAAAAGGGTACACCAGGTCTATCCCACTCCTTGTTAATAATTTCTGTAAGCCTTTTAGGAATAGGAAAAACGTCAGTACACGTCGGTACCGCAAAATATTTATCCAGCCTACACATTTTCTCTGGAATTGCAACCGTGTTACAATCATTCAGAGCCGCTAATACCTCCCCTAGCAATACACGGAGGTTCTCAAGCTTAAATTTAAAATTTGAAATGTCTGAGTCCAGTTTACTTGGATAAGATCCGTCACCCACAGAATGAAGCTCTCCGTCCTCATGTTCTGCAAATTGTGACGCAGTATCAGACATGGCTCTAATATTATCAGCGCACTCTGTTCTCATCCCAGAGTGGTCGCGTTTACCCCTAAATTCTGGCAATTTAGATAATACTTCAGTCATAACATTAGCCATGTCTTGCAAAGTGATTTGTATGGGCTGCCCTGATGTACTTGGCGCCACAATATCACGCACCTCCTGAGCGGGAGACGAAGGTACTGACACGTGAGGAGAGTTAGTCGGCATAACTTCCCCCTCGTTGTCTGGTGAAATTTTCTTTACATGTACAGATTGGCTTTTATTTAAAGTAGCATCAATGCAATTAGTACACAAATTTCTATTGGGCTCCACATTGGCCTTTAAATATATTGCACAAAGAGTTTCCTCTGTGTCAGACATGTTTAACAAACTAGCAATGAAACTAGCAAGCTTGGAAAATACTTTTGAAATAAATTTACAAGCAATATAAAAAACGTTACTGTGCCTTTAAGAAGCACAAATAAACTGTCACAGTTGAAATAACAAAGAACCAAATTAGTTATAGCAACCACATTTTCACAGTAAATGCATTAAGTTAGCAAAGGATTGCACCCACCAGCAAATGGATGATTAACCCCTTAGTACCCAAAAAACGGATAACAGATTAATATAAACGTTTTATCACAGTCAAAAGCACAGTCTCACAGGTCTGCTGTGAGTGATTACCTCCCTCAAAACTAGTTTTGGAGACCCCTGGGCTCTGTAGAGACGTCCTGGATCATGGAGGAAGGAATAGGAAGACTGTGACTGAATTCTTACTGCGAAATAAAGCGCCAAAATAGGCCCTTCCCACTCATATTATAACAGAGGGGAAGCTCAGTAAACTGATTTTATTCATAAATAAACGACAGCCATGTGGAAAAATAATGCCCAAAAAGTTTTATCACCAAGTACCTCAGAGAAAAACGATTAACATGCCAGTAAACGTTTTAAAAATAAAGTTATGAAATGATATTAATAAGCCTGCTGCTAGTCGCTTTCACTGCAGTGGGGGCTCAAATATAAGTTAGATGTATACAGTATTTTCTTAGTGAAGTTCCATTCCCCAGAAATACCTCAGTGTAAACATACATACATATCAGCCTGATACCAGTCGCTACTACTGCATTTAAGGCTGCACTTACATTATATGGTATTAGCAGTATTTTCTCAGTCAATTCCATTCCTTAGAAAATAATATACTGCAACATACCTCTTTGCAGGTGAACCCTGCCCGCTGTCCCCTGTTCTGAAGTTACCTCACTCCTCAGAATGGCCGAGAACAGCAAATGGATCTTAGTTACGACCGCTAAGATCATACACAAACTCAGGTAGATTCTTCTTCTAATGCTGCCTGAGAAAAAACAACACACTCCGGTGCTGTTTAAAATAACAAACTTTTGATTGAAGATATAAAAACTAATTTTAATAACCACAGTCCTCTCACACGTCCTATCTATTAGTTAGGTGCAAGAGAATGACTGGGTATGACGTAGAGGGGAGGAGCTATATAGCAGCTCTGCTTGGGTGATCCTCTTGCACTTCCTGTTAGGGAGGAGATATAATCCCATAAGTAATGGATGACCCGTGGACTGACTACACTGAACAGGAGAAATGTTTCCAATAGACGCCACTACACGGGACTTATGGCAGACGGTCCCTAAGGTGGACTTATGGCAGAAGGTCCCTAAGGTGGAGGGAGCAGTTTCTACTTTAGCAAAGCGTACCACTATCCCGGTGTTGGACAGTTGTGCTTTTTCAGATCCAATGGATAAAAAATTGGAGGGTTACCTTAAGAAAATGTTTATTCAACAAGGTTTTATTTTACAGCCCCTTGCATGCATGCAGGCGCTTAGGGCGCTATGGCTTAAATCCTGGTCAGCTGACGTGACTTCAAAGTCTAAATTACTCAACATTCCTTTCAAGGGGCAGACCTTATTCGGGCCTGGCTTGAAGGAAATTATTTCTGACATTACTGGAGGCAAGGGTCATACTCTTCCTCAGGACAGGGCCAAATCAAAGGCCAAACAGTCTAATTTTCGTGCCTTCCGAAATTTCAAGGCAGGAGCAGCATCAACTTCCTCCGCTTCAAAACAAGAGGGAACTGTTGCTCATTCCAGACAGGCCTGGAAACCTAACCAGTCCTGGAACAAGGGCAAGCAGGCCAGAAAGCCTGCTGCTGCCCCCAAGACAGCTTGAAGGAACGGCCCCCTATCCGGAATGGATCTAGTGGGGGGCAGACTTTTTCTCTTCGCCCAGGCGTGGGCAAGAGATGTTCAGGATCCCTGGGCGTTGGAGATCATATCTCAGGGATATCTTCTGGACTTCAAAGCTTCTCCTCCACAAGGGAGATTTCATCTTTCAAGGTTATCAGCAAACCAGATAAAGAAAGAGGCATTCCTAAGCTGTGTGCAAGACCTCCTAGTAATGGGAGTGATCCATCCAGTTCCGCGGACGGAACAAAGACAGGGATTTTATTCAAATCAGTTTGTGGTTCCCAAGAAAGAGGGAACCTTCAGACCAATCTTGGATCTAAAGATCTTAAACAAATTCCTCAGAGTTCCATCATTCAAAATGGAAACTATTCGGATCATCCTACCCATGATCCAAGAGGGTCAGTACATGACCACAGTGGACTTAAAGGATGCCTACCTTCACATACCGATTCACAAAGATCATCATCGGTTCCTAAGGTTTGCCTTTCTAGACAGGCATTACCAATTTGTAGCTCTTCCCTTCGGGTTGGCCACTGCCCCGAGAATTTTTACAAAGGTTCTGGGCTCACTTCTGGCGGTTCTAAGACCGCGAGGCATAGCGGTGGCTCCGTATCTAGACGACATCCTGATACAGGCGTCAAGCTTTCAAATTGCCAAGTCTCATACAGAGATAGTTCTGGCATTTCTGAGGTCGCATGGGTGGAAAGTGAACGTGGAAAAGAGTTCTCTATCAACACTCACAAGAGTCTCCTTCCTAGGGACTCTTATAGATTCTGTAGAGATGAAAATTTACCTGACGGAGTCCAGGTTATCAAAACTTTTAAATGCTTGCCGTGTCCTTCATTCCATTCCACGCCCGTCAGTGGCTCAGTGCATGGAAGTAATCGGCTTAATGGTAGCGGCAATGGACATAGTGCCATTTGCGCGCCTGCATCTCAGACCGCTGCAATTATGCATGCTAAGTCAGTGGAATGGGGATTACTCAGATTTGTCCCCTCTACTAAATCTGGATCAAGAGACCAGAGATTCTCTTCTCTGGTGGCTTTCTCGGGTCCATCTGTCCAAGGGTATGACCTTTCGCAGGCCAGATTGGACGATTGTAACAACAGATGCCAGCCTTCTAGGTTGGGGCGCAGTCTGGAACTCCCTGAAGGCTCAGGGATCGTGGACTCAGGAGGAGAAACTCCTCCCAATAAATATTCTGGAGTTAAGAGCAATATTCAATGCTCTTCTAGCTTGGCCTCAGTTAGCAACACTCAGGTTCATCAGATTTCAGTCGGACAACATCACGACTGTGGCTTACATCAACCATCAAGGGGGAACCAGGAGTTCCCTAGCGATGTTAGAAGTCTCAAAGATAATTCGCTGGGCAGAGTCTCACTCTTGCCACCTGTCAGCGATCCACATCCCAGGCGTAGAGAACTGGGAGGCGGATTTTCTAAGTCGTCAGACTTTTCATCCGGGGGAGTGGGAACTCCATCCGGAGGTGTTTGCTCAACTGGTGCATCGTTGGGGCAAACTAGAACTGGATCTCATGGCGTCTCGCCAGAACGCCAAGCTTCCTTGTTACGGATCCAGGTCCAGGGACCCGGGAGCAACGCTGATAGATGCTCTAGCAGCTCCTTGGTTCTTCAACCTGGTCTATGTGTTTCCACCGTTTCCTCTGCTCCCTCGACTGATTGCCAAAATCAAACAGGAGAGAGCATCGGTGATTCTGATAGCGCCTGCGTGGCCACGCAGGACCTGGTATGCAGACCTAGTGTAAATTATGTTTTTGCACGGATACACCTCAGACCACTGCAACTATGCATGCTCAAACAGTGGAATGGGGATTATGCAGATTTGTCTCCTCAAATACAGTTGGACCAGGGGATCAGAGATTCTCTTCTCTGGTGGTTGTCTCAGGATCACCTGGCTCAGGGAATGTGTTTCCGCAGACCAGAGTGGATCATCGTAACGACCGACGCCAGTCTGTTGGGCTGGGGTGCTGTCTGGGACTACCTGAAAGCTCAGGGCTTATGGTCTCGGGAAGATGCTCTTCTCCCGATAAACATTCTGGAACTGAGGGCGATATTCAACGCTCTTCAGGCATGGCCTCAGCTAGCTGCGGCTAAATTCATCAGATTTCAGTCGGACAACATCACGACTGTAGCTTACATCAACCATCAAGGGGGAACAAGGAGTCTCCTAGCAATGATGGAAGTAACCAAAATAATCAGGTGGGCGGAGGATCACTCTTGCCACCTCTCAGCAATACACATCCCAGGAGTAGACAACTGGGAAGCAGATTTTCTAAGTCGTCAGACTTTTCATCCGGGGGAGTGGGAACTCCACCCGGAGGTATTTGCCCAGCTGATTCAGCGATGGGGCACTCCAGAATTGGATCTGATGGCATCCCGTCAGAATGCCAAACTTCCTCTTTATGGGTCCAGGTCCCGGGATCCCCAGGCGGCGTTGATAGATGCTCTAGCAGCGCCTTGGTCCTTCAATCTGGCCTATGTGTTTCCACCGTTTCCTCTCCTTCCTTGTCTGGTGGCCAGAATCAAGCAGGAGAGGGCGTTGGTGATTCTAATAGCGCCTGTGTGGCCACACAGGACCTGGTATGCAGACCTAGTGGACATGTCATCTGTTCCACCATGGACTCTGCCAATGAGGCAGGACCTTCTACTTTTAAGGTCCTTTCAATCATCCAAATCTAATTTCTCTGCGTCTGACTGCTTGGAGATTGAACGCCTAATTATATCTAAGCGTGGTTTCTCTGAGTCGGTTATCGATACCCTGATTCAGGCTAGAAAGCCTGTCACCAGGAAAATCTACCATAAGATTCGGCGAAAATATCTTTGTTGGTGCGAATCCAAGGGTTATTCATGGAGTAAGATTATGATTCCCAGGATATTGTCCTTTCTCCAAGAAGGATTGGAGAAACGATTATCAGCTAGTTCCTTAAAGGGACAGATATCTGCTTTGTCTATTCTTTTACACAAACGTCTGACAGAGGTACCAGATGTTCAAGCGTTTAGTCAGGCTTTAATCAGAATCAAGCCTGTTTATAGATCTGTGGCTCCGCCATGGAGTCTGAATTTAGTTATTTCAGTTCTGCAAGGGGTTCCGTTTGAACCTTTACATTCCATAGATATTAAACTTTTATCTTGGAAAGTTTTGTTTTTGGTAGCTATCTCTTCTGCTCGAAGAGTTTCAGAGTTATCTGCTTTGTAGTGTGACTCACCTTACTTGGTGTTCCACGCAGATAAGGTAGTTTTGCGTACCAAACCCAGTTTTCTTCCTAAGGTTGTGTCTAATAAGAATATTAATCAGGAAATTGTTGTTCCTTCCCTGTGTCCTAATCCTTCTTCGAAGAAGGAACGTCTGTTACACAATCTTGATGTGGTTCGTGCTTTAAAGTTCTATTTACAAGCAACTAAGGATTTCAGACAAACAACTTAATTGTTTGTCATCTATTCTGGTAAAAGGAGAGGTCAGAAGGCGACTGCTACCTCTCTTTCCTTTTGGCTGAAAAGCATCATCCGTCTGGCCTATGAGACTGCTGGCCTGCAACCTCCTGAAACAATTACTGCTCATTCTACCAGAGTAGTGGGTTCCACATGGGCTTTTAAAAATGAGGCTTCTGTTGAACAGATTTGTAAGGCAGCGACTTGGTCTTCGCTGCATACCTTTTCCAAATTCGATACTTTTGCTTCTTCGGAGGCTATTTTTGGGAGAAAGGTTTTACAAGCAGTGGTGCCTTCCGTTTAAGGTACCTGTCTTGTTCCCTCACTTCATCCGTGTCCTAAAGCTTTGGTATTGGTATCCCACAAATAAAGGATGAATCCGTGGACTGGATACACCTTACAAGAGAAAACAGAATTTATGCTTACCTGATAAATTACTTTCTCTTGTGGTGTTTCCAGTCCACGGCCCGCCCTGGCTATTAAGTCAGGTAGATTTTTTTTGTTTAAACTACAGTTACCACTGCACCCTATGGTTTCTCCTTTTTCTTCCTAACCTCCGGTCGAATGACTAGGGGGTGGAGCTAGAGGGAGAGCTATATGGACAGCTCAGCTGTGTACTCTCTTTGCCACTTCCTGTTAGGAAGGAGAATATCCCACAAGTAAAGGATGAACCCGTGGACTGGATACACCACAAGATAAAGTCATTTATCAGGTAAGCATAAATTCTGTTATCTAAGTATGCTGCAAGTTGCCTGAACTAGCTACATATTGCACAGTAATTGCCGACACTAAATTTATAGCTTTTCCTAATTTTTCACTGTGAATAGCAAACATACCCACAAATGTTTTCAAGTTGTTTGCATAATGTTTAGAGTTGTGCAAATCATTAATAAAGTGATTAGTGTTAAATGCTTTTAAAACATTTATTTCTTATATTCCTCTTTTGCAATTCAATTTGTTGATATATATATATTATGCATTTATTAAAGGATTGTCTCTAGTATTTATTTAAGAACCCTGACAAGGAATCTATATGTCTGGTCTCAAAAGGAACACTAAAACACTACATGTCATGAGTATGGTGTTTGCCGCAGACAGCATCTGGACATTGTTATTGAAAGAGTGGAAAATTACGAGACCAGTGTAGACTTGATACCATAAAGCTTATTGGAAGAACTTCGTGTTTCAACTGCTTTTTGCAGGGTTTTCAACATTAAGTATTTTCCAATCTGTAAGGAAATACTGTTTTATAAGATTTTTCTACCCCCCCAATATAATTTGCATTAATTATCATCAAAGTCAGAATTCCCATCCAAAACAAAATCTTTTTGCACTGGTTCCTCACATAATTTTTGGTTTATCTGATTCAAAAGCTTTTTCTACTTAAACATTTTAGCCTGTTTCTGAAATCACTTTTTGGCACACATTTATACAGCCAAAATAGGAACGAAACATTCACAATTCAGATAGAGCATGACGTTTTAAACCACTTTCCAGTTTACTTTTATTATCAAATGTGCTTTGTTCTCTTGTTATGCTTTGTTAAAGCATAAACCTAGGTAGGCTGATAGGAGCGTGCACGTTTCTTTAGCACTCTCTGCTATACAGTGCTTGCAACTTGTTTATTGCAGTGTTATACAAGGTTTCAGATACTGCTGCCAGATGGCTACAGACACGTTCCTGAACTCACCTAGCATTACTCCTTAACAAAGGATATCAAGAGAACTAAGGAAAATTGATAATAGAGAATGTCACACTCTTTACAGCCAATTTGTTTCATTTTGACTTCACTTTACAGGAGGCTCTGGTTAAATTGTATAAATAATGTGAATGGTGGACCTGCTATTGGTTTGAAATGTTATAAAATATAGAATACATTAAGGAAACAAGAAAAAGAAAAAACGAAACCCAAGATGAATGCAGAATACTTTTATGAAAAACTTTAATGAATTGGAATAGATAATAAAGGGGAAACGGTTACAAGCTTTCCTGTTAAAGGCACCTCAATTTCCTTAAAGCTGGCATGTGTTTGCTCTTTATTTAGCTATTAAAGGTAGCACTTCAGCTTTGCTCCTATATAGCTCACAAAGCAGGATTTGTGTTCATGAAAGATAACTAAACTGTATTTTCAAACCTTTTTAACAATCTCTTGCTTTTCTATGTATTTATTGAAGGGTGTATAATTTTACTGATAGGCAAATACATAGGGCTAGATTACAAGTGGCACGTTTAGAGTTAGTGCAGACTGCGTTAAGCAATATTGCAACTGTACTAGCTAGCATGCATAATACAAGTTGAAAGTAAACGGTTGCACTTGAGTGCAAACAAAATTTGCACTCAACTGATTAGCACACCTGAAGACCTAGCGTTTATTTTAATGGATTTTTTTTTAACCCTTACACTTAAGTATAACACTCATATACACTGATACAAATATTTAATATCCTATATTATAAAAGGCCAAGTGTGTTTGTCCGAAGCTGTCATGCGCAGTAGGACAAACACACCTGGCCTTAGATTGACAGCTGACACCTGGCTTTACATTTAATCCTCGCGTGTGAGACAGCTGACACTAGACCTCCTCGCACCTCCCTTAAGCAGCAGCGCGTGAGACAAATGACACTAGACGTCCTTGCACCTCCCTTAAGCAGCAGTGCGTGAGACAGCTGACACTAGACACCCCTCGCACCTCCCTTAAGCAGCAGCGTGTGAGACAGCTGACTCCAGACCTGTCACCTGGACCTTTACAGTGGCGCATGAGTAGTCACGTGAGGATCAGTTTCACCTCCGCAATTTAAGCAGCAGCGCGAGACAGCTGACTCCAGACCCTGGACCTTAACAGTGGTGCAAGTAGTCGCGTGAGGGAGGATCAGTTAGAAGCGCCTGGCTGTCACGTGGAACTGCCGCGAGAAGTGGGCGTGACCGAGCGTGGAGGGGGCGTGACCTAACATGAAGGTCCGTGAAGGGGGCGTGACCTTGAAAGGCCGTGGAGAGAGCTCAAACAGCTCAATAGAGGGGATGAGAGAGATCAAGAGGGGAGAAAGAGACAGGGGGGAGAGAGAGAGAGAAGGGAGAGAGAGAGGGGGGAGAGAGAGAGACAGAGGGGGGAGATAGAGAGAGGTGAGAAGTGGGGAGAGAGAGAGCAGAGAGAAAGAGAGAGGGGGGAGAGAGAGGGGAGAGGGAGAGGTGGGGGAGACAGAGAGAGGGAGAGAGAGAGGGGAGAGAGAGAAGGGAGATGTGGAGAGAGAGAGAGAGGGGAGAGAAAGAGGGGAAAGAGAGAGGGGAGAGAGAGGGAAGAGAAAGAGGGGAAAGAGAGAGGGGAGGAGATAGAGAGAGAGAAGGGAGAGACAGGGGGGAGAGAAAGAGAGAGAGGGGGGAGAGAGAGGGGAGAAAGAGAGGGGGAGAAAGAGAGGGGGAGAGAGAGAGGGGAGAGAGAGAGACAGGGGGGAGATGGAGAGAGAGAGAGGGGAGAGAGGGAGAGAAACAGAGAGGGGGGAGAGAGAGAAACAGAGAGGGGAGAGAGAGGGGAGAGATAGTGAGGGGAGGGAGAGAGACAGAGGGGGGAGATAGAGAAAGAGGAGAGAGAGAGGAGAAGGAGAGAAAGAGAGGGGAGAGAGAGAGGGGCGGGGGAGAGAGAGAAGAGAAAGGGGAAAGAGAGAGGGGAGAGAGAAAAAGAGGGGGGAAATGGAGAGAGGGGAGAGAGAGACACAGAGGGGGAGAGGGAGAGAGAGAGGTTGAGAGAGGGGAGAGAGAAAGAGAGAGCGGAGAGAGAGAGAGAAAGAGAGAGAGAGAGAAAGAGAGAGGGGAGAGAGAGAGAGAAAGAGAGAGGGGAGAGAAAGAGAGAGAGGGGAGATAGAGAGAGAGAGGGGGAAGGAGGGGGAGAGAGAGAGAGAGGGGAGCAAGAGAGGGGAGCGAGAGAGAGGGGAGCAAGAGAGAGGGGAGCGAGAAAGGGGAGATGGAGAGAGAGAGTAGAGAGAGAGAGAGCGCAAAAGAGAGGGGGAGAGAGAGCTCAAAAGAGAGGGGGGAGAGAGAGAAAGCAAAAGAGAGTGGGAGGGAGAGAACGCAAGGGGTGGGACCACTGTACTGCAAAAAATGGCCCGTGTGAACGGGCTTTAGGACTAGTAAATAATAAAGAATTCTGAAACATAACACTCACCTTAAATAACAATCCCCACACAACATGTAAACTCAAAACCGGAACAGCAGGCACTAACTTCCGATGATGACGTCATCAACGCTTACAGAAAACGAAAAACTAAATGAATCAACAAATCCAGACAAACTAAAATTGCCACAAGCACCTCCAATATAGTATGCACTATCAACTAATACCAAATCCACAACTAAAAAGCATTTAAAGCAAAAAATAAATAAATATGCGCAATGATTCGTTGCTATGGAAACCATAAACAAAAAATCACAGCCAACATAACACTTTCAATGCTGCACAGTCATAAAAAAAATTAGGAAGTGGATGCTTCCAGTTCACTTCTATACATGTAAATATATACATTATCTAGTATACCATACTCAAATACAAGGTACTTATATCACACAACTGATTATACTGCTAATGTTTGAAATTAATGTTACTACTCTACCTCACCTACCTGAGTAAGATAACCAAGAGATAAAGGATAATATTACAGGTAACACAAACAATTTAAAACACCACAAGCATCTTATCTCTCATATAGGAAACTCAAAAGCCAGATCTGTTTTAGACCCCAGGGTGCCATCGTTTGCAATTTATAGATCCTCTTAATCTCTCTTCTGAGCAAAAGCTTGTTAGCATCCCCTCCTTAAGGGGTCTTTAAACTTGATTGATAGCAATGCAGCGTAAATCCGCCACCGAATGTTTCTCTTGTACAAAGTGCAATGCCACTGGATGGTCACTCTTACTCTTTTTCAATGCTTGCCTTATTGTTGATCTATGGTTGGCCATTCTTTTCTTCAGGGGGATTTCTGTTTTCCCCACATAAGAATTGTTATTTAAGGTGAGTATTTATGATATTACTGTATCCTTGACAAAGGTACCAGGTGGAGGACCGAAACGTTTGATGTGAGGTTTAACGCAATGTAATAATAAAGTGGTGACATCTGAATTGATAAATCGGGTGCGAGGTGATTATTTCTGGAGTGTGTTTGGGAGACTCAGCACCGGCCATATTAATCTATATAGAGAGTGCAAAGGTTGTTTGAGATATATATATGTATATGTGTGTGTGTATGTATGTATTTAGTCTCCCTGTGGGGAAAAAAGGGGCAACCAGACGTGGACTCCTTGCTCAATGTGCTTAGAGGAATATGGCTACACCTCACTAACGAGGCCCAATGAAGGCCGAAACGATCGTCTGGGGTTGCTGTGTTCCTTGTTCAGAGAGAGCCTGGTATTTCGGAGCTGGACTGACCGTAATAGGCGGGATCAGACTGATATACTACAGGAGAGTTCTACTCTGTGAAAAGCATTACTGGGCTAAAAAGCTGCACCCAGGTGGTAAATCGCCATAGAACAGGCTAACAATGGTATTGAACCAGTTGTTCATTCCTGTGAGTGCACTTCTCTCTTTCATTAGAAACAGTGTAATTCAGAGGTTATCTGTGGGAAAAACAAGCCTTCTGGCCTGTCTAGATTTGTTAATGAACTACACAATGAGTTATTTTCTCTATATTTTGTGCGTAGTGGAGGATTTTAAACTCACTTTTTGCCTCCCCCTAATTTTAAATGTTGTTGTATTTTGCCCAGAAATCAACTTCACCCAGCAGTGATTCAAGCCTTCTCCCAGCTGATGAGTGGCAAATACCACGAAACAGACTTTCCTGGGATGGTTCTGAATCACTGCACTAACCCTATCTAAGCTTATAAGCTGTGTGAACAGCGATGCTTTTGCGTAAATGGAGTCTGTGTAAAAGCAGACATGACGTAAAAAAGTGTGTTGTGAACTACATTTGCATAGCTTACCCAGAATCCTTTGCTGCTTTGGAAACAATGTAATTCAGAGGTTATCTGTGCAAAAAACAAGCCTTCTGGCCTGTCTATATATATATATATATATATATATATATATATATCTGGCCTGTCTATATATATATATATATATATATATATATATATATATATATATATATATATATATATATATACAGTATCTCACAAAGGTGAGTACACCCGTCAAATAGCGAATAACGGGGGGACCCCCAAGCGCCTACCAAGCTGGAGGCAGAGGAAATAGCACTACAAGTAATTAATAATATATTTAATAACAAAGTTAATCATGGATCCATGAAAAGCAGTAAAACAATGAACAATTAAAAACAATATAAAACAATTGACAGTAGATAATCTGCAGTGGTTGTTTGTTGTTTATCCACTGCTGATTATCTACTGTCGATTGTTTTATATTGTTTTTAATTGTTCATTGTTTTACTGCTTTTCATGGATCCATGATTAACTTTGTTATTAAATATATTATTAATTACTTGCAGTGCTATTTCCTCTGTCTCCAGCTTGGTAGGCGCTTGGGGGTTCCCCGTTATTCGCTATTTGACTCTTATTGGTGGTTACTAGGTTACACCCCTCCCCCAAGCTAAGGATATTGAGTAGGCGCTAGTCCCTTCCCTGAGTACACCCGTCACATTTTTGTAAATATTTTATTATATCTTTTCATGTGACAACAGTGAAGAAATGACACTTTGTTACAATGTAAAGTAGTGAGTGTACAGCCTGTAGTGTAATAGTGTACATTTGCTGTCCCCTCAAAATAGCTCAACACACAGCCATTAATGTCTAAACCGTTGACAACAAAAGTGAGAACACCCGCTAAGTGGAAATGTCCATATTGGGCCCAAAGTGTCAATATTTTGTGTGGCCCCCATTATTTTCCAGCACTTACCCACTTGGGCATGGAGTTCACCAGAGCTTCACAGGTTGCCACTGGAGTCCTCTTCCACTCCTACATGACGACATCACGGAGCTGGTGGATGTTAGAGACCTAGCGCTCCCCACCTTCCGTTTGAGGATGCCCCACAGATGCTCAATAGGGTTTAGGTCTGGAGACATGCTTGGTCAGTCCATCACCTTTACCCTCAGCTTCTTTAGCAAGGCAGTGATCGTCTTGGAGGTGTGTTTGGGGTCGTTATCATGTTGGAATACTGCCCCACTGCCCAGTCTCTGAAGGGAGGGGATCATGCTCTGCTTTAGTATGTCACAGTACATTTTGGTATTCATGTTTCTCTCAATGAACTATAGCTCCCCAGTACTGGCAGCACTCATGCAGGCCCAGACCATGACACTCCCACCACCATGCTTGACTGTAGGCAAGACACACTTGTCTTTGTACTCCTAACCTGGTTGCCGCCACACACGCTTGACACCATCTGAACTAAATAAGTTTATCTTGGTCTCATCAGACCACAGGGCATGGGTTCAGTAATCCATGTCCTTAGTCTGCTTGTCTTCAGCAAACTGTTTGCAGGCTTTCTTGTGCATTATCTTTAGAAGAGGCTTTCTTCTGGGACGACAGCCATGCAGACCAATTTGATGCAGTGTGCAACGTATGGTCTGAGCACTGATAGGCTGAACCCCCCACCCCCTCAACCTCTGCAGCAATGCTGGCAGCACTCATTTGTCTGTTTCCCAAAGACAACCTCTGGATATGACGCTGAGCACGTGCACTTAACTTTTTTGGCGAGGCCTGTTCTGAGTGGAACCTGTCCTGTGAAACCACTGTATGGTCTTGGCAATCTTCTTATAGCCTACACCATCTTTATGTAGAGTAATAATTCTTTTTTTAAGATCCTCAGAGAGTTCTTTGCCATGAGTTGCCATGTTGAATTTCAAGTGACCAGAATGAGAGCGTGTAAGAGCGATAATTCCAAATTTAACACACCTGCTCCCCATTCACACCTGAGATCTTGTAACACTAACGAGTCACATGACACCGGGGAGGGAAAATTACTTTTTGGGCCCAACTTAGACATTTCCACTTAGGGGTGTACTCACTTTTGTTGCCAACAGTTTTGACATTAATGGCTGTGTGTTGAGTTATTTGAGGGGACAGCAAATTTACACTGTTATACAGGCTGTACACTCACTACTTTACATTGTAGCAAAGTGTCATTTCTTCAGTGTTGTCACATGGAAAGATATAATAAAATATTTACACTTTTGTGAGATACTGTGTGTGTGTGTGTGTGTGTGTGTGTGTGTATATATATATATATATATATATATATATATATATATGTGTATGTGTATGTATATATGTATATATATATATATATATATATATATATATATATAATGTGTGTATATATAAAATATCACATGTGTATGTGTGTGTGTGTGTATATATATATATATATATATATTAGTCCTAAAGCCTGTTCACACGGGCCATTTTTTGCAGTACAGCGGTCCTACCCCTTGCGCTCTCTCCCTCTCTTTTGCTCTCTCTTTCTCCCCCCTCTCTCTCCCCCCCCTCTCCCCCTCTCTATCTACCCCCCTCCCCCTCTCCCCCATCTCTCTATTCCACCCTCTCTTTCTCTCCCCCCTCTTTCTCTCCCTCCTCTCTCCCCCCTCCTCTCTCCCCCCCCTCTCTCCCTCCCCCCTCTCTCTCCCCCCCCTCTCTCTCCCCCCCTCTCTCTCCCCCCTCTCTCTCCCCCTCCTCTCCCCCCTCTCTCTCCCCCTCCTCTCCCCCCTCTCTCCCCCCCCCCCTCTTCTTTTGCTCTCTCTCCTTTCCTCTCTTTTTCTCCCCCCCTCTCTCTACCCCTCCCCTCTCTCTCCCTCTCCCCCCTCCTCTCTCTCTCTCTCTCTCTCTCTCTCGCTCTCTCTCGCTCTCCCTCCTCTCTTTCATCTTTCTCTCTCTCTCCCCTATCTCTCTCCTCTTTCTTTCTTTCTCTCTCTCTCTCTCTCTCTCTCTCTCTCTCTCTCTCTCTCTCCTATCTCTCCCCTATCTCTCCCCCCTCCCCCCTCTCTCTCTCTCCTTTCTCTCTCTCTCCCCTATCTCTCCCCCCTTCCCCCCCTCTCTCTCTCTCCTTTCTCTCTCTCTCTCCCCTATCTCTCCCCCCCTCCCCCCTCACTCTCTCTCTCCTATCTCTCTCTCTCTCCTCTCTTTCATCTTTCTCTCTCTCCCCTATCTTTCTCTCTCTCCCCTATCTCTCTCTCTCTCCTCTTTCTCTCTCTCTCTCTCTCCCCCCATCTCTCTCTCCTCTTTCTCTATCTCTCTCTCTCTCTCTCCCCCCTATCTCTCTCTCTCTCTCCCCTATCTCTCTCTCTCCCCCTCTTTCTCTCTCTCCCCCTTTCTCCCCTCTATTTCCCCTCTCTCTCTCATCTCTCTCTCCAATCTCTCTCCCATCTCTCTCCCCTCTCTCTCTCTCTCTCTCTCTCATCTCTCTCCCCTCTCCCCTCTCCCTCTCCCCCCCTTTCTCTCTCTCCCCTCTCTCTCTTCAATCTCTTTCCCCTCTCTCTCTCTCTCTCTCTCCCCCCCCTCTCTCCCCCCTCTCTCCCCCTCTCTCTACTACTCGCGCCGGCGGCGGTCTGGATTCAGCTGCTGTCTCGCGCTGAGGCTAAGTGTGTGGGTGCGCGTGTGAGGTTGCTGTCTCGCGCTGAGGCTGTGTGTGGGTGCGAGGTATAATGTGCGCTAGGTGCGCGTGCGGCCAAGTGTGTGGGTGCGAGGGTGCGCGTGCGAGGTATAATGCGCGCTAGGTGCGCGTGCGTCCAAGTGTGTGGGTATGTGCGCGTGCGGCCAAGTGTGTGGGTGCAGTTTTATTTAAGGATAGGTTTAGGTTCCATTGTGTTTTTATCAATAAATATATCCGTTTATATTCTCATGTCTGTATATTTTTCTTTTTGTTTCCCCTGACAAAGTTCTCCAAATGACACATCTCTATGCATTAACAATATGGGCAGAAAGACATGACACTGCACGTGCACAACTTTATTTGTTACTGGCAACATGGTTTTCTCTTGTTAAGTGTATCCAGTCCACGGATCATCCATTACTTGTGGGATATTCTCCTTCCCAACAGGAAGTTGCAAGAGGATCACCCACAGCAGAGCTGCTATATAGCTCCTCCCCTCACTGCCATATCCAGTCATTCTCTTGCAACTCTCAACAAAGATGGACGTAGTAAGAGGAGAGTGGTGTATTATAGTTAGTTTTTTAACTTCAATCAAAAGTTTGTTATTTTTAAATGGTACCGGAGTGTACTGTTTATCTCAGGCAGTATTTAGAAGAAGAATCTGCCTGCATTTTCTATGATCTTAGCAGAAGTAACTAAGATCCATGGCTGTTCTCACATATTCTGAGGAGTGAGGTAACTTCAGAGAGGGAATGGCGTGCAGGTTTTCCTGCAATAAGGTATGTGCAGTTAATATATTTCTAGGGATGGAATTTGCTAGAAAAATGCTGCTGATACCGGATTAATGTAAGTTAAGCCCTAAATGCAGTGATAGCGACTGGTATCAGGCTTATTAACAGAGATACATACTCTTATAAAAGTGTAATATAAAACGTTTGCTGGCATGTTAATCGTTTTTATATATGTTTGGTGACAAAACTTATTGGGGCCTAGTTTTTTTCCACATGGCTGGTTTGATTTTTGCCTAGAAACAGGCTTTCCACTGTTGAAATATGAGTGGGAAGGGCCTATTTTAGTGCTTTTCTGTGCAGCTAAAAAATACTGACAGAGACATTCAGCTTCCCTCTGCATGATACAGGACATCTCTGAAGGGCTCAAAAGGCTTCAAAGTCATGTTTGAGGAGGGTAACAATCACAGTAGACTGTGGCAGTTGTGACTGTGTTTAAAAAACGTTTTTGTCATTTATTATTCTGTTTTTGTTATTAAGGGGTTAATCATCCGTTTGCAAGTGGGTGCAATGCTCTGCTGACTTGTTACATACACTGTAAAAATTTTGTTAGTGTAACTGCCTTTTTTCACTGTTATTTCAAATTTTGTCAATTTGTTTCTCTTAAAGGCACAGTAACGTTTTTTATATTGCTTGTTAACTTGCTTTAAAGTGTTTCCAAGCTTGCTAGTCTCATTGCTAGTCTGTACAAACATGTCTGAAACAGAGGATACTTGTTCATTATGTTTAAAAGCCATGGTGGAGCCCCATAGGAGAATGTGTACTAAATGTATTGATTTCACCTTAAACAGTAAAGATCAGTCTTTATCTATAAAAGAATTGTCACCAGAGGGGTCTGTCGAGGGGGAAGTTGTGCCGACTAACTCTCCCCATGTGTCGGACCCTTCACCTCCCGCTCAAGGGACGCACGCTAATATGGCGCCAAGTACATCAGGGACGCCCATAGCGATGACTTTGCAGGACATGGCTGCAATCATGAATAATACCCTGTCAGAGGTATTATCCAGATTGCCTGAATTGAGAGGCAAGCGCGATGCTCTGGGGTTAGACGAGATACAGAGCGCGTAGATGCTGTAAGAGCCATGTCTGATACTGCGTCATAATATGCAGAACCTGAGGACGGAGAGCTTCAGTCTGTGGGTGACGTCTCTGAATCGGGGACACCTGATTCAGAGATTTTTAATTTTAAATTTAAGCTTGAGAACCTCCGTGTATTGCTTGGGGAGGTATTAGCTGCTCTGAATGACTGTGACACAATTGCAGTGCCAGAGAAATTGTGTAGGCTGGATAAATACTATGTAGTGCCGGTGAGTACTGATGTTTTTCCAATACCTAAAAGGCTTACAGAAATTATTAGTAAGGAGTGGGATAGGTCCGGTGTGCCCTTTTCCCCACCTCCTATATTTAGAAAAATGTTTCCAATAGATGCCACTACACGGGACTTATGTCAGACTCTCCCTAAGGTGGAGGGAGCAGTTTCTACTTTAGCAAAGCGTACCATTATCCCGGTTGAGGACAGTTGTGCTTTTTCAGATCCAATGGATAAAAAATTAGAGGGTTACCTTAAGAAAAGGTTTTATTTTACAGCCCCTTGCATGCATTGCGCCTGTCACTGCTGCGGCGGCATTCTGGTTTGAGGCCCTGGAAGAGGCCATCCATACAGCTCCATTGACTGAAATTGTTGACAAGCTTAGAACTCTTAAGCTAGCTAACTCATTTGTTTCTGATGCCATTTTTCATTTGACTAAACTAACGGCTAAGAATTCCGGATTCGCCATCCATGCGCGTAGGGCGCTATGGCTCAAATCCTGGTCAGCTGATGTGACTTCAAAGTCTAAATTACTCAACATTCCTTTCAAGGGGCAGACCTTATTCGGGCCTGGTTTGAAAGAAATTATTGCTGACATTACTGGAGGTAAGGGTCATACCCTTCCTCAGGACAGGGCCAAATCAAAGGCCAAACAGTCTAATTTTTGTGCCTTTCGAAATTTCAAGGCAGGTGTAGCATCAACTTCCTCTGCTTCAAAACAAGAGGGAACTTTTGTCCAATCCAGGCAGGCCTGGAAACCTAACCAGTCCTGGAACAAGGGCAAGCAGGCCAGAAAGCCTGCTGCTGCCTCTAAGACAGCATGAAGGAGCGGCCCCTATCCGACAACGGATCTAGTAGGGGGCAGACTCTCTCTCTTCGCCCAGGTGTGGGCAAGAGATGTTCAGGATCCCTGGGCGTTGGAGATCATATCTCAGGGATATCTTCTGGACTTCACAGCTTCTCCTCCACAAGGGAGATTTCACCCTGCAAACCAGATAAAGAAAGAGGCATTCCTAAGCTGCGTACAAGATCTCCTTGTAATGGGAGTGATCCATCCAGTTCTGCGGACGGAACAAGAACAGGGGTTTTATTCAAATCTGTTTGTGGTTCCCAAAAAAGAGGGAACCTTCAGACCAATTTTGGATTTAAAGATCCTAAACAAATTCCTCAGAGTTCCGTCATTCAAGATGGAAACTATTCGAACCATTTTACCCATGATCCAAGAGGGTCAGTACATGACCACAGTTGATTTAAAGGATGCCTACCTTCACATTCTGATTCACAAGAATCATCATCAGTTCCTGAGGTTTGCCTTTCAAGACGGGCATTACCAATTTGTAGCTCTTCCATTCGGGTTGGCTACAACCCCAAGAATTTTTACAAAGGTTCTGGGCTCACTTCTGGCGGTCCTAAGACCGCGAGGCATAGCGGTGGCTCCTTACCTAAACGATATCCTGATACAGGCGTCAAGCTTTCAAATTGCCAAATCTCATACAGAGATAGTTCTGGCATTCCTGAGGTCGCATGGGTGGAAAGTGAACGAAGAAAAGAGTTCTCTATCTCCTCTCACGAGGGTTTCCTTCCTAGGGACTCTAATAGATTCTGTAGAAATGAAAATTTACCTGACGGAGTCCAGGTTATCAAAACTTCTAAATGCTTGCCGTGTTCTTCACTCCATTCCGCGCCCCACGGTGGCTCAGTGCATGGAAGTAATCGGCTTAATGGTAGCGGGCGATGGACATAGTGCCATTCGCGCACCTGCATCTCAGACCGCTGCAATTATGCATGCTCAGTCAGTGGAATGGGGATTACACAGATTTGTCCCCTCTACTACATCTGGATCAGGATACCAGAGATTCTCTTCTCTGGTGGTTATCTCGGGCCCATCTGTCCAAGGGTATGACCTTTCGCAGGCCAGATTGGACAATTGTAACAACAGATGCCAGCCTTCTAGGTTGGGGTGCAGTCTGGAACTCCCTGAAGGCTCAGGGTTCATGGACTCAGGAGGAGAAACTCCTCCCAATAAATATTCTGAAGTTAAGAGCAATATTCAATGCTCTTCTGGCTTGGCCTCAGCTAGCAACACTGAGGTTCATCAGATTTCAGTCGGACAACACGATTGTGGCTTACATCAACCATCAAGGGGGAACCAGGAGTTCCCTAGCGATATCACAAGTCTCCAAGATAATTCGCTAGGCAGAGACTCACTCTTGCCACCTGTCAGCGATCCATATCCCAGGTGTAGAGAACTGGGAGGCGGATTTTCTAAGTCGTCAGACTTTTCATCCAAGGGAATGGGAACTCCATCCGGAGGTGTTTGCTCAATTGGTTCTCCGTTGGGGCAAACCAGAATTGGATCTCATGGCGTCTCGCCAGAACGCCAAGCTTCCTTGTTACGGATCCAGGTCCAGGGACCCAGAAGCGGCACTGATAGATGCTCTTGGTTCTTCAACCTGGCTTATGTGTTTCCACCGTTTCCTCTGTTCCCTCGTCTGATTGCCAAAATCAAACAGGAAAGAGCATTGGTGATATTGATAGCGCCTGCGTGGCCACGCAGGACCTGGTATGTAGACCTAGTGGTCATGTCATCCTTTCCACCATGGACTCTGCCTCTGAGACAAGACCTTCTAATAAAAGGTCCTTTCAATCATCCGAATCTACTTTCTCTGAGACTGACTGCATGGAGATTGAACGCTTGATCCTATCAAAGCGTGGCTTCTCCGAGTCAGTAATTGATACCTTAATACAGGCACGAAAGCCTGTCACCAGGAAAATTTACCACAAGATATGGCGTAAATATCTTCATTGGTGTGAATCCAATAATTACTCATGGAGTAGGTTTAGGATTCCTAGGATATTGTCCTTCCTCCAAGAGGGTTTAGACAAAAGGATTATCAGCTAGTTCTTTAAAGGGACAGATTTCTGCTCTGTCTATACTTTTACACAAGCGTCTGGCAGAAGTTCCAGACGTTCAGGCATTTTGTCAGGCTTTAGTTAGAATTAAGCCTGTGTTTAAACCTGTTGCTCCTCCATGGAGCTTAAACTTGGTTCTTAAAGTTCTTCAAGGGGTTCCGTTTGAACCCCTTCATTCTATTGATATCAAACTTCTTTCATGGAAAGTTCTTTTTCTGATGGCTATTTCCTCGGCTCGAAGAGTCTCGGAGTTATCTGCCTTACATTGTTATTCTCCTTATCTGATCTTTCATTCAGATAAAGTTGTTCTGCGTACAAAACCTGGGTTTTTACCTAAGGTGGTTTCTAACAAGAATATCAATCAAGAGATTGTTGTTCCATCATTATGTCCAAATCCTTCTTCAAAGAAGGAACGTCTTTTGCATAATCTAGACGTAGTCCGTGCCCTGAAGTTTTACTTACAGGCTACTAAAGATTTTCGCCAAACATCTAACCTGTTTGTTGTTTACTCTGGACAGAGGAGAGGTCAGAAGGCCTCGGCAACCTCTCTTTCTTTTTGGCTTCGGAGTATAATCCGTTTAGCCTATGAGACTGCTGGACAGCAGCCTCCTGAAAGGATTACAGCTCATTCTACTAGAGCTGTGGCTTCCACCTGGGCCTTTAAAAATGAGGCCTCTGTTGAACAGATTTGCAAGGCTGCAACTTGGTCTTCCCTTCATACTTTTTCCAAATTTTCCAAATTTGATACATTTGCTTCTTCGGAGGCTGTTTTTGGGAGAAAGGTTCTACAGGCAGTGGTTCCTTCCGTTTAAGTTCCTGCCTTGTCCCTCCCATCATCCGTGTACTTTAGCTTTGGTATTGGTATCCCACAAGTAATGGATGATCCGTGGACTGGATACACTTAACAAGAGAAAACATAATTTATGCTTACCTGATAAATTTATTTCTCTTGTAGTGTATCCAGTCCACGGCCCGCCCTTTCCTTTTCAGGCAGGTCTAAATTTTAATTAAACTACAGTCACCACTGCACCCTATGGTTTCTCCTTTCTCGGCTTGTTTCGGTCGAATGACTGGATATGGCAGTGAGGGGAGGAGCTATATAGCAGCTCTGCTGTGGGTGATCCTCTTGCAACTTCCTGTTGGGAAGGAGAATATCCCACAAGTAATGGATGATCCGTGGACCGGATACACTACAAGAGAAATAAATTTATCAGGTAAGCATAAATTATGTTTTTTTTTTTAAACGAAAATATTTGTTTTGACTGTGTTGCGCTGTTTTATTAACTTTTGTGAAGCCTCTCAAAGCTTTCAACTGATAGTCACGCGACTACTCGTGCCGGTGTGGATTCAGCTCGCTCTGAGGCTAAGTGTGTGGGTGCGAGGGTGCGCGTGCGGCCAAGTTTGTGGGTGCGAGGGTGCGAGGTATAATAGGCTAAGTGTGTGGGTGCGAGGGTGCGCGTGCGGCCTAGTTTGTGGGTGCGAGGGTGCGCGTGCGAGGTATAATGTGCTGCGGCCAAGTGTCGGTAGGTCCTGTAAGCTGTCAACTGTGCGCGTGCGAGGTGTCTTCTCAGCTCTGAGGTGCGCGTGCGAGGAGCGTGTGCGGCCAAGTTTGTGGGTGTGTGGTGCGAGGGTGCGCAAGGTATAATGTGCTGCGGCCAAGTGTGTGGGTAGGTCCTGTCAGCTGTCAGCTGTGCGCGTGCGAGGTGTCTTCTCAGCTCGGAGGTGCGCGTGCGAGGAGGTCAATCTAAGGCTAAGTGTGTTTGTCTCTACTGCGCATGACGGCTTCAGACAAACACACTTGGCCTTTTATAATATAGGATATATATATATATATATATATATATATATATATACATACATACACAGTGGATATAAAAAGTCTACACACCCCTGTTAAAATTTCAGGTTTCTGTGATGTAGAAAAATTAGACAAAGATAAATAATTTCAGAACTTTTTCCACCTTTAATGTGACCTATAAACTGTACAACTCAATTGAAAAACAAACTGAAATCTTTTAGGTAAAGGGAAATAAAACTAAAAAACTAACGGCTAGATTTGGAGTTTTGTTGGTAACGACCCGAAAATCTAACGCCGGCTTTTTTCTGGCCGCACCATAAAAACAACTCTGGTATTGAGAGTCCACAGAATGGCTGCGTTAGGCTCCAAAAAAGGAGCTTAGAGCATTTTTAACGCAGCTTCAACTCTCGATACCAGAGTTGCTTACGCAAGCGGCCAGCCTCAAAAACGTGCTCGTGCACGATTCCCCCATAGGAAACAATGGAGGTGTTTGAGCTGAAAAAAAAACCAAACACCTGCAAAAAAGCCGCGTTCAGCTCCTAACGCAGCCCCATTGTTTGCTATGCGGTAACCCTTCCTACGTCTGCACTTAACACTCTAACATGTACCCCGAGTCTAAACACCTCTAACCTTACACTTATTAACCCCTAATCTGCCGCCCCCGCTATCGCTGACCCCTGCATATTATTATTAACCCCTAATCTGCCGCTCCGTAAACCGCCGCTACTTACATTATCCCTATGTACCCCTAATCTGCTACCCTAACATCGCCGACCCCTATATTATATTTATTAACCCCTAATCTGCCCCCCCACAACGTCGCCTCCACCTGCCTACACTTATTAACCCCTAATCTGCCGACCGCAAAGCGCCGCCACCTACGTTATCCTTATGTACCCCTAATCTGCTCCCCCTATCACCGCCGACCCCTGTATTATATTTATTAACCCCTAATCTGCCCCCCTCAACGTCGCCTCCACCTGCCTACACTTATTAACCCCTAATCTGCCGACCGGACCTGAGCGCTACTATAATAAAGTTATTAACCCCTAATCCGCCTCACTAACCCTATAATAAATAGTATTAACCCCTAATCTGCCCTCCCTAACATCAATTATTAACCCCTAATCTGCCGACTGGAGCTCACCGCTACTCTAATGTATTAACCCCTAAAGCTAAGTCTAACCCTAACACTAACACCCCCCTAAATTAAATATAATTTACATCTAACGAAATTAATTAACTCTTATTAAATAAATTATTCCTATTTAAAGATAAATACTTACCTGTAAAATAAATCCTAATATAGCTACAATATAAATTATAATTATATTATAGCTATTTTAGGATTTATATTTATTTTACAGGTAACTTTGTATTTATTTTAACCAGGTACAATAGCTATTAAATAATTAAGAACTATTTAATAGCTAAAATAGTTAAAATAATTACAAAATTACCTGTAAAATAAATACTAACCTAAGTTACAATTAAACCTAACACTACACTATCAATAAATTAATTAAACTACCTACAATTACCTACAATTAACCTAACACTACACTATCAATAAATTAATTAAATACAATTCCTACAAATAAATACAATTAAATAAACTAGCTAAAGTACAAAAAATAAAAAAGAACTAAGTTACAAAAAATAAAAGAATATTTACAAACATAAGAAAAATATTACAACAATTTTAAACTAATTACACCTACTCTAAGCCCCCTAGTAAAATAACAAAGCCCCCCAAAATAAAAAAATGCCCTACCCTATTCTAAATTACTAAAGTTCAAAGCTCTTTAACCTTACCAGCCCTGAACAGGGCCCTTTGCGGGGCATGCCCCAAAGAATTCAGCTCTTTTGCCTGTAAAAAAAAAACATACAATCCCCCCCCCCCCAACATTACAACCCACCACCCACATACCCCTAATCTAACCCAAACCCCCCTTAAATAAACCTAACACTAAGCCCCTGAAGATCTTCCTACCTTATCTTCACCCTGCCAGGTTCACCGATCCGTCCTGAAGAGCTCCTCCGATGTCCTGATCGAAGCCCAAGCGGGGGGCTGAAGAGGTCCATGATCCGGCTGAACTCTTCATCCAAGCGGGGGGCTGAAGAGGTCCATGATCCGGCTGAAGTCTTCATCCAAGCGGGTGCTGAAGAGGTCCATGATCCGGATGAAGTCTTCATCCAAGCGGGAGCTGAAGAGGTCCATGATCCGGATGAAGTCTTCTATCAACTGCATCTTCAATCTGATTGGAACAGCCAATAGAATGCGAGCTCAATCTGATTGGCTGATTGGATCAGCCAATCGGATTGAACTTGATTCTGATTGGCTGATTCCATCAGCCAATCAGAATATTCCTACCTTAATTCCGATTGGCTGATAGAATCCTATTAGCCAATCGGAATTTGAGGGACGCCATCTTGGATGACGTCCCTTAAAGGAACCGTCATTCGGCTAGTAGGCGTCTGGAGAAGAGGATGTTCCGCGTCGGAGGTCTGCAAGATGGATCCGGAAGAAAGAAGATTGAAGATGCAGTTGATAGAAGACTTCATCCGGATCATGGACCTCTTCAGCTCCCGCTTGGATGAAGACTTCATCTGGATCATGGACCTCTTCAGCTCCCGCTTGGATGAAGACTTCAGCCGGATCATGGACCTCTTCAGCCCCCCGTTTGGGCTTGGATCAGGACATCGGAGGAGCTCTTCAGGACGGATCGGTGAACCTGGCAGGGTGAAGATAAGGTAGGAAGATCTTCAGGGGCTTAGTGTTAGGTTTATTTAAGGGGGGTTTGGGTTAGATTAGGGGTATGTGGGTGGTGGGTTGTATTGTTGGGGGGGGGATTGTATGTTTTTTTTTACAGGCAAAAGAGCTGAATTCTTTGGGACATGCCCGCAAAGGGCCCTGTTCAGGGCTGGTAAGGTTAAAGAGCTTTGAACTTTAGTAATTTAGAATAGGGTAGGGCATTTTTTTATTTTGGGGGGCTTTGTTATTTTATTAGGGGGCTTAGAGTAGGTGTAATTAGTTTAAAATTGTTGTAATATTTTTCTTATGTTTGTAAATATTCTTTTATTTATTGTAACTTAGTTCTTTTTTATTTTTTGTACTTTAGCTAGTTTATTTAATTGTATTTATTTGTAGGAATTGTATTTAATTAATTTATTGATAGTGTAGTGTTAGGGTAATTGTAGGTAGTTTATTTAATTAATTTATTGATAGTGTAGTGTTAGGTTTAATTGTAACTTAGGTTAGTATTTATTTTACAGGTAATTTTGTAATTATTTTAACTATTTTAGCTATTAAATAGTTCTTAACTATTTAATAGCTATTGTACCTGGTTAAAATAAATACAAAGTTACCTGTAAAATAAATATAAATCCTAAAATAGCTATAATATAATTATAATTTATATTGTAGCTATATTAGGATTTGTTTTACAGGTAAGTATTTAGCTTTAAATAGGAATAATTTATTTAATAAGAGTTAATTAATTTCGTTAGATGTAAATTATATTTAACTTAGGGGGGTGTTAGTGTTAGGGTTAGACTTAGCTTTAGGGGTTAATACATTTATTAGAGTAGCGGTGAGCTCCAGTCGGCAGATTAGGGGTTAATAATTGAAGTTAGGTGTCGGCGATGTTAGGGAGGGCAGATTAGGGGTTAATACTATTTATTATAGGGTTAGTGAGGCGGATTAGAGGTTAATAACTTTATTATAGTAGCGCTCAGGTCCGGTCGGCAGATTAGGGGTTAATAAGTGTAGGCCGGTGGAGGCGACGTTGAGGGGGGCAGATTAGGGGTTAATAAATATAATATAGGGGTCGGCGGTGTTAGGGGCAGCAGATTAGGGGTACATAAGGATAACGTAGGTGGCGGCGCTTTGCGGTCGGCAGATTAGGGGTTAATAAGTGTAGGCAGGTGGAGGCGACGTTGAGGGGGGCAGATTAGGGATTAATAAATATAATACAGGGGTTGGCGGTGTTAGGGGTAGCAGATTAGGGGTACATAAGTATAACGTAGGTGGCGGTCGGCAGATTAGGGGTTAAAAAAATTTATTCTAGTGTCGGCGATGTGGGGGGACCTCGGTTTAGGGGTACATAGGTAGTTTATGGGTGTTAGTGTACTTTAGAGTACAGTAGTTAAGAGCTTTAGAAACCGTCGTTAGCCCAGAAAGCTCTTAACTACTGACTTTTTTCCTGCGGCTGGAGTTTTGTCGTTAGATGTCTAACGCTCACTTCAGAAACGACTCTAAATACCGGAGTTAGAAAGATCCCATTGAAAAGATAGGATACGCAATTGACGTAAGGGGATCTGCGGTATGGAAAAGTCGCGGCTGAAAAGTGAGCGTTAGACCCTATTTTGAGTGACTCCAAATACCGGCGGTAGCCTAAAACCAGCGTTAGGAGCCTCTAACGCTGGTTTTCACGGCTAACGCCAAACTCCAAATCTAGGTCTTTAATAATATGGTTGCATAAGTGTGAACACCCTTAAACTAATACTTTATTGAAGCACATTTTTAATTTATTACAGCACTCAGTCTTTTTGGGTATGATTTTTTCAGCATGGCACATTTTGACTTGGCAAGATTTGCACACTCTTCTTTGCAAAAACACTCTAAATCTGTCAGAATGAGAGGGCATCTCCTGTGCACAGCCCTCTTCAGATCACCCCACAGATTTTGAATTGGATTCAGGTCTGGGCTCTGGCTGGGCCATCCTAAAACTTTAATCATCTTCTGGTGAAGCCATTCCTTTGTTGATTTGGATGCATGCTTTGGGTCGTTGTCATGCTGAAAGATGAAGTTCCTCTTCATGTTCAGCTTAGCAGAAGCCTGAAGGTTTTGTGCCAATATTGAATGGTATTTGGAACTGTTCATTATTCCCTCTACCTTGACTAATGCCCCAGTTCCAGCTGAAGAAAAACAGCCTCAAAGCATGATGCTACCACCACCATTCTTCACTGTGGGTATGGTGTTCTTTTGGTGATATGCAGTGTTGTTTTTGCGCCAAACATATCTTTTGGAATTATGGCCAAAAAGTTCAACTTTGGTTTCATCAGATCAGAATATCTTTTGCAACAGGCTTTTGGGAAACTTCAGATGTGTTTTTGCAAAATTTAGCCAGGCTTGGATGTTTTTTTTGCAAGAAAAGGCTTCCGTCTTGCCACTCTACCCCATAGCCTAGGCAAATTAAGAATACGGGCGATTGTTGTCACATGTACCACACAGCCAGTACTTGCCAGATATTCCTGCAGCTCCTTTAATGTTGCTGTAGACCTCTTGGCAGCCTCCCAGACCAGTTTTCTTCTCATCTTTTCATCAATTTTGGAGGGACGTCCAGTTCTTGGTAATGTCACTGTTGCACCATATTTTCTTCACTTGATGATGACTGTCTTCACTGTGTTCCATGGTATAGCTAATGCCTTGGAAATTCTTTTGTACCCTTCTCCTGACTGATACATTTTAACAATGAGATCCCTCTGATGCTTTAGAAGCTCTCTGCGGACAATGGCTTTTGCTGTAGGATGCGACTAACAAAATGTCAGGAAAGACCTACAAGAAAAGCTGAACTTTATTTGGGGTTAATCAGAGGCACTTTAAATGATGACAGGTGTGTACTGACTCCTATTTAACATGATTTTGAACGTGATTGCGTAATTCTGAACACAGCTACATCCCCAGTTATAAAAGGGTGTTCACACTTATGCAACCATATTATTTTATTTTTTTATTTTTATTTCCCTTTACCTAAAAGATTTCAGTTTGTTTTTCAATTGAGTTGTACAGTTTATAGGTCACATTAAAGGTGGAAAAAGTTCTGAAATGATTTATCTTTGTTTCATTTTTTTACATCACAAAAACCTGACATTTTAACAGGGGTGTGTAGACTTTTTATATACAGTATATATAATGTGTAACACACAATATACTAGAGAAGATCTATTGCGCTTATGTTCTGACCAGTAATAATTCTTTATACAATAATAGTATTATATTTTTCTCCTTGAGAATATTTTCCCATATATATATGAGGGCTTATAGAATTGTTTACAATTTATAACACAACTAGTCCTAAAGCCCGTTCACACGGGCCATTTTTTGCAGTACAGCGGTCCTACCCCTTGCGCTCTCTCCTTCCCCCTCTCTTTTGCTCTCTCTTTCTCCCCCCTCTCCCCCTCTCTATCTATCTCCCTCTCCCCCCCTCACCCCTCTCCCTCAACCCCCCCTCTCCCCCCGTCTCCCTCTCCCCCCCCCTCTCCCCCCCCCTCTCCCCCCTCCTCTCCCCCCTCTTTCCCCTCTCTCCCTCTCTCTCTCTTATCTCTCTCCCCTCTCTTTCCCCTCTCTCCCTCTCTCTCTCTTATCTCTCTCCCCTCTCTCTCTCCCCCCTCTCCCTCTCCTCTCTCTCTCCCCTCTCCCTCTCCCACCTCTCTCTCCCCTCTCTCTCTCTCTCTCTCTCTCTCTCTCCCATCTTTCTCTTCAGTCTCTCTCTCTCCCCTCTCTCTCCCCCTCTCTCTACTACTTGCGCCGGCGGCGGTCTGGATTCAGCTGCTGTCTCGCGCTGAGGCTAAGTGTGTGGGTGCGCGTGTGAGGTTGCTGTCTCGCGCTGAGGCTAAGTGTGTGGGTGCGAGGGTGCGCGTGCGAGGTATAATGTGCGCTAGGTGCGCGTGCGGCCAAGTGTGTGGGTAGGTGCGCGTGCGGCCAAGTGTGTGGGTGCAGTTTTATTTAAGGATAGGTTTAGGTTCCATTGTGTTTTTATCAATAAATATATCCTTTTATATTCTCATGTCTGTATATTTTTCTTTTTGTTTCCCCTGACAAAGTTCCCCAGATGACACATCTCTATGCATTAACAATATGGGCAGAAAGACATGACACTGCACGTGCACAACTTTATTTGTTACTGGCAACATGTTTTTTTTTTTTAAACGAAAATATTTGTTTTGTATGTGCTGTGTAGCACATACATAAGTCCGGAGCTTTCAATTGACTGCGTTGCGCTGTTTTATTAACTTTTGTGAAGCCTCGCGACGCTTTCAACTGATAGTCACGCGACTTCTCGCGCCGGTGTGGATTCAGCTCGCGCTGAGGCTAAGTGTGTGGGTGCGAGGGTGCGCGTGCGGCCAAGTTTGTGGGTGCGAGGGTGCGCGTGCGAGGTATAATAGGCTAAGTGTGTGGGTGCGCATGCGGCCAACTTTGTGGGTGCGAGGGTGCGCGTGCGAGGTATAATGTGCTGCGGCCAAGTGTGTGGGTAGGTCCTGTCAGCTGTGCCCGTGCGAGGTGTCTTCTCAGCTCGGAAGTGCGCGTGCAAGGAGGTCAATCTAAGGCCAAGTGTGTTTGTCTCTACTGCGCATGACGGCTTCAGACAAACACGCTTGGCCTTTTATAATATAGGATATGAGCGTTTTGAAAAAAGGATATCCCCACTAGCACACTTGTAGGTACCTTAATACATACATATATACATACAATATTCAATGAAGGGAATGGGAAGTTACAAAATTAATAAAAATGTTGCGAAAATGTTGCAAAAGGACCACAGTACCTCTTAATAGTTTTCCAATAAACTAGTACTGGCTATCTGTGTCCCATATGATAATCCTTGCTGCAATTAAGTTCCAGAATTCACAAAAAACTGATTGATGGTGATAAATGCACTTTTCCCTTTTGAGTCATAATGCCAACGTAGTGCAGCCTTGTTCCAGCCAGATATTCCGCCGGTCTTGGCTCAGAAGTAATGACATAAAAACAGAAGGAGAAAAGAAAAAAGGCGCACTAAAGCACGACTCAAGTGAAAGGTTTATTTACATATATTGCACACGCAAGTGAAAATACACTTACTAGATTAAAATGAATAACAAGCATTCAAGTGGAGCGTTAGATGTTCGCAGCTCCTTGTCTCACTCAGGCATAGCTGTTCTGCCTTCTTAAGCTGTAATATTTCCCATTGATCAAATTATAAGTCCCAAACTGTGTTTAGATAGCGTTAAATTAATTTACATGTTTTTTTATCAATCTGCAGTTTTATGTATTTGCAATCCAAAGATGCATTGAAAAATCTGTTACCCATTATATACCTTGACACTGAGTACTCACACACCCCCTAATACTATTGGCCACTTAGCACACTCCCACACCGGGATTGTTCAATACGCCTTTAAAAAGAATAGGCGCAACTTTGGGGACATCCGTTGTTAAAAGAGCCTCTTGAAGAAGCCCGAACATTGCTCGGGGGAAACGCGTCAGGCTGGTAGACACAGCACTTGGAGATCATTGGAGTACGGCAGAAACTTGTTCCCACGAGCTGTACAGCAGCCGGGCAAAGGATCCGGATTACCTTGCCTGCAGCAGCTCGTAACAGCTTAAGAAGGCAGAACAGCTATGCCTGAGTGAGACAAGGAGCTGCGAACATCTAACGCTCCACTTGAATGCTTGTTATTCATTTTAATCTAGTAAGTGTATTTTCACTTGCGTGTGCAATATATGTAAATAAACCTTTCACTTGAGTCGTGCTTTTGTGCACATTTTTTCTTTTCTCTTTCTGTTTTTATATATAATGTGTAAAATATCACGTGTGTGTATATATATGTATATGTGTGTGTGTGTATATATGTATATGTGTGTGTGTGTGTATATATATATATATATATATATATATATATATATATACACATATATACACACACACAAGTTAACGTGACAGTGAAAAAATCCAATCGCGCACCTCTTGTAATCTAGCCCATACTGTGCAATTTCTGTACGTAGAACAGGTCTAAAGTGAAAAAGCATCACACTTGTCTTATGTGACTGTATGTGTAATTCTGCATATTTAAATTCTCAGTAATTGGCTGGTAATTGAGATGCAAGACCATCTCTCCTGCGACCTTTACTGTAACTTGTTTTGTCTCCTCAGTGCTGAAGCCCCTGGTGGAGCTGCTGAGTGATCCGGATTACATTAATCAGATGCTGCTGAGCCAGCTCGAGTACAGGGAGCAGGTGAACGAGCGTCACAAGAAGACCTACACATATGCTCCCTCTTATGAGGAGTTCATCAAGCTAATTACTAACAGCTCTGACATTGAGTTTCTGAAGCAGCTAAGGTACTCAGCATAGTGTTATCTCTTCTTTATCAATCAAACCCATTGATGATGTATTGTTAATGCACTGGCACATTACTTTGTTAACTCACTAACGCAACACACTGCTTTTCTATGGTAACTAAAAATATAAATGTAATTAAAGGGATGGGAAGGTTAAACTTTAAATGTGCATTTCAGTTTATAATAGAAGCAATTTTACAATATACTTTCATTAGCAAAAATGCTTCTACTCAAAGTTATTACTGTTTTTCAGCGGCATATGCACATATCCTGTGAGGGCCCATGCACCAGTATTCAAACACCATGTTTGCTCAGATTGATGATGGTGGTGTGTATTGCTTCTGAAAACATAAATTGTGTCATAGAAGCCACTGCTGACTCTGAGAAGGTGTAGTGTTTGAGTACAGGTACACAGGCCCTCACGGGATATGTGCGTATGCCGCTAAAAAACAGTAATTATTTTTACAAAAGCATTTTTGTTTATGAAAGTATATTTCCATATTAATGGGAAGTGAGTCCACTGCTTCATTCATTACTTGTGGGAATTAGGAACCTGGCCACCAAGAGGAGGCAAAGACACCCCAGCCAAAGGCTTAAATACCTTTCTTTTATACATGTATGATAACGCTAGAAGACAGGGTCACAGTGTCACTCCTTTTATCTGTATAGAATCAAGGGTTAATATCTCCTGAGGGGGATTATTGAACAGGGGGGAATACTCTTATATGTTTATTTGATTTTATGCTGCTTTTATGTGTGAGATGTTATGGGCTCATTGGCTGTTATGGAATATACAGGTTTCACTTTCACTTTGAGAGCCATGCAGCTTACAGCTTACAAGCTTGGCGTGCTTTTTCTCATAGCAGGGATGGTTCTGCATTGTGCACCATATGATTTCGGGTGTCTATAAGAGAGGAGTTCTAGCTGTCTGGGTCATGGGAGGTGGGGAGTGCCCCAGCCATTGGAATATACAGGTTCAGCTTTTTTAATAAAATATTGTTTTATTTCTATAGTTCTTCGGTTATTGCACTAGCGATGGAGGATTCTGTTACTTAGAGGGCACTCCCTCTATTCCTAAAGAGAAAGTCCTGTTTATATACTGAGGAGGCCTTAGTACGTCCCCTCAATTATGTTCCATATGCCTTGATAATGTGATAATATCAAACATGTTTAATACCACTGAGCTGTCCACCTCTGAGGAGCTGTCGTCCAGTGAGGTGCGTACCCTACATGCTTATCTTTCTACACATGCAGTTTCCCGTTGCATTGCTGATCCTCCATCTGGATGGGGCCATTTTTTCACCAGACGTTACTGCGCAGCTCAGGCGGCGGTGTCTGCGGCCTTTAATGCTTTACCTCGCCCTGTTAAGCGCAAGCGAGAGGTTACATATTGCACTCCTTCCCAGAGTACATCAGATTATTTATTGGGTTATCAGAGGATGAAGTTCTTTCTGAGACTTCAGAGTATGAACGTTCTGGGTCGGAGTCTGCTGCATCTAAACCTCCGGCTGCGGAGGAACCAGACTTTAGTTTTAGGAATTTGCACTTTCTTCTAAAGGAAGTTTTTTGGCAAATTCCGTGGTTCCAGAGGCCAAATTGCCTGAGGAACCTTGGATTCCTAAATTGGATAGCGTTTAAGGACAGGGTGGTACCTTATCCTCCCCTGCTCCTGTTAGATGGCGAACATTATTAAGAATGAATGGGACTGGATTGTTCCTCTCTTCTGCTTTTTAAAAAAACGTAGTCCGGGCCTGGACTCTCAATGGAGTTGTGAGGTTCTTTGCATTCTTTTTCAACATTTTACAAATTTGATGTTTTTGCTTCGGCGAAAGCAGTTTTTGTGAAAGGCTCTGCAGGCTTTGGTGCCCTCAGTATAGGGTCCGCCTCCTTTTACTCCTGTTTTCTTCATTCAGTGTACTCTAGAGCTTGGGTATTTGTTTCCACAAGTAATGAATGAAGCAGTGGACTCTCCTCCCATTAAGATGGAAAACATAAATTATGCTTACCTGATAATTTAATTTCCATCTGTGGGAGAAGAGTCCACGGCTCCCGCCCGTTTCTCCGGGGGCGGACCTAAATTTAATATTATTCTTCTGGCACCATTTATACCCTGATATTTCTCCTACTGTTCCTTGTTCCCTTGGCAGAATGACTTGTGGATGAGGGAGGTATTTAAGTCTTTGGCTGTGGTGTCTTTGCCTCCTCCTGGTGGCCAGGTTCTTAATTCCTACAAGTAATGAATGAAGCAGTGGACTCTCCTCCCACAGATGGAAATGAAATTATCAGGTAAGCATAATTTATGTTTTCAAAAATGCATTTATTTCAAGTTGAAATGCACCCATGCACATTTAATTTTTTTTAAATTTCTATCCATTTAATCTTAAAGGGACACTGTACCCAAAAAAATTCTTTCATGATTCAGATTGAGCATGAAATGTTAAGCAACTTTCTAATTTACTCCTATTATCAAATGTTCTTCATTCTCTTGGTATCTTTATTTAAAATGCAAGAATGTAAGTTTAGATGCCGGCCCATTTTTGGTGAACAACCTGGGTTGTCCTTGCTGATTGGTGGATAAATTCATCCACCAATAAAAAATTGCTGTCCAGAGTACTGAACCCCAAAAAAGCATAGATGCTCTTCTTTTTCAAATAAAGATAGCAAAATAACAAAGAAAAATTGATAATAGGAGTAAATTAGAAAGTTGCTTAAAATTTCATGCTCAATCTGAATCACGAAAGAATTTTTTTGGGTACAGTGTCCCTTTAACTCCTCTTGTATAACTTGTCATTTGATTCAGTTCATTTTAAATACTACCCAGGTATTCTTTATTCCCTATTAGTCCTCAATAATAGTTTGTGTGGTTATTTGCACACAATCTTTATATTTCATTTTTCATATAATTTTACAAATTGTGTTGAGCTGCAGCAGAGATAAATGTAAGTTAATTATTTTAAGTACTTTGTTTTCAACTTTAAAACAAGAATTTTTTTTAAGACTCCTGCAAATCAACTTTTCCTAGCTACCAAGATGATTAACATTGGTGTGAATTCTGGTATTTATTCTGATTCTGCGCTTAAATGTATGCATCATGCTTATAATCACATTATGGAAGTATTTAGACAACCGGTTTAAACAAGGAGTCAAACTGGGAAAAAAAATGTTCTTTCTGAGGACATATGTTTTAGTCTTTATTGAGTCAGCATAATATCATTTTATAGAATTGTGTAAAACATTTGTTGAATTTATGATAAGGGGTAATGTTTTATAAATTATACAATTTATAGAACAATGCAGATGTGGATAGGAAAAATAGCATAGATAATTTAAATACTAAACCCAAATTTTTTCTTTAATGATTCAGATAGAGCATGCAATTTTAAGCAACTTTGTAATTTACCTGTTATCATTTATTTGTTCTCTTGCTATCTTTATTTAAAAAGCAGGAATGTTAAGCTTAGGAGCCGGCCCATTTTAGGTTCATTTAGCCACCAATCAGCAAGCGCAACCCAGGTTCGGAACCAAAAATGGTCCAGCTCCTAAGCTTTTAAAATAAAAATAGCAAGAGAACGAAGAAAAATGGATAATAGGAGTAAATAAGAAAGCCTCTTAAAATCGCATACTCTATCTGAATCACAAAAATAAAATTGGGTTTAGTATACCTTTTAGTTATGATTGCAGGAGAAAATCATTGATAAGGAAATATTAATTTTCTAAAGAAATGTTCGGAAGATATAAGCCAGTGTTTCTCAAATGTATTCCTCAAGTACCCAACCAATCTGTGAAATCTAGAAAATCTGGCCCAGTAGGTATACTTGAGAACTCAGGTTAAAGGGACTGTATACACCAATTTTGAAATAACTGCATGTAATAGAAACTACTATAAAGAAGAATATGCATAGACACTGATATAAAAATCCAATATTAAAAGTTTTAAAAACATAAACATACTTAGAAGCTCCTAGTTTAGCACCGTTGATTAGGTTAGACTGGGACACCATGAAGGGCAGACACTAGCCCCCCTTCCCCTTCTCCTGCATATGCAAAATACACATTACACATCCAGGGGGTCTGTAGACATCAGAATACATCTAAAACTTTGGGGCTTGGTTAGGCGTCTGAAAATGAGCACAATGTTATTTAAAAATAAGCAAAACTATAAATTTTTACTAAAACACCCCCAGATGGACTATATAAACAGATCATCTACAAAACATTTATGCAAAGAAAAATCTACTGTTCAATGTCCCTTTAAGAAGCATAGATATAGACTAATTATAAGCAGAACTATCAACAAAAACTCTAATTTATTTGCTGTTTAAAAATAGATAAATATATATATATATATATATATATATATATATATATATATATATATATATATTGATTGGTTCCCATGGGCTGGTGATATTAAAGGGGCAGTCAAGTCCAAAAAAACTTTCATGATTTAAATAGGGAATGTGATTTTAAACAACTTTCCAATTTACTTTTATCACCAATTTTGCTTTGTTTTCTTGGTATTCTTAGTTGAAAGCTAAACCTAGGAGGTTCATATGCTAATTTCTTAGACCTTGAAGACTGCCTCTAATCTGAATGCATTTTGACCACTAGAGGGCATTAGTTCATGTGTTTCATATAGATAACATTGAGCTCATGCACGTGAAGTTACCCTGGAGTGAGCACTGATTGGCTAAAATGCAAGTCTGTCAAAAGAGCTGAAATAAGGGTGGCAGTCTGCAGAGGCTTAGATACAAGATAATTACAGAGGTAAAAAGTGTATTTCTATAACAGTGTTATTTATGCAAAACTGGGGAATTTGTAATAAAGGGATTAGCTTTCTGGTGTTGACTGTCCCTTTAAATGTCAGCCAATTTTACTACTGCAGCTTTGTTTCCTTTGAGTCTCAATCTTGCTCAAGTAGTAACTAGAAGTAATCTTCAATTTTAAATCAATTTATTTTACTTCTGCTCACTTTCTATCATCTTATTGTCTTTTTTTTTTTAATGGGTTTCGTTTTGTGTTGCTATAAATCTTATTCATCAAGTTGCCTCTATTATAATAACATTGCTAACTATGCTTGTGCTTTATGAACACTTTATCATTATTTCCCACCACCTCCAAGTTTTATAGGCATTTGAAAAACTTATTTTAATATAGGAAGATCAATATTACTCTGACTTTGTTGTTCCAAATAAATGGTGTCACAAGGTACTATGGGTAAAATGGTATCTGAGATCGATATAACAGTATATTTTCTTTCTTAAATAACTTTTCCAGGCAGCTTTTTTACTTTCTGTGAACTTTTTCTTTTAATCACGCTTTTAATATTATAATTATTTATATATAAAACTTCACCATGTTCAGCAAAATGACAGTGACACAAAGAATAAATGGACAGAGGACCTTTTTCTAGCGAGTTTCAATCTGATGTACACAACAGGTGGATTTGGGAGTTACAAGGTATAGGAAGAAGGTAACATTTGAAAAAGAAGTTTAGGAACCTGAGGTTTAGAGAACAGAGATAGATTAATACATTTTGTATGCATACCTGTTAAATTGTACCTTTTGGAAATACTGAAACGCCCTTAGCTTGATCCACAGAATTCATCACAATAGGTGCAGTTTTATAAGAGTCCTGTAGATGGCAGTGTGAGGAACAAATGATAGAGGAGTAGAGATGTAGGGCAGGTGGGAGAATATTTGCAGATAAGAGCAGAGATAGGAGGTTATAAGCAAATGTAAGGACTAACATACTACAGACATCCAAACTCTCCCTGAAGTTCAGGGAGTCTCCCTGATTGTAATAGATGCTCCCTGATGCCAGCAAATGGAATGCAATCTCCCTGAAACTCATCCAATGTGGCGCAAATCCGTAAAAGTGTTTTTTTTTTGTTTTTTTTAAGGAATGCCTTTAGTTGCTGGGACATCATAGAACCCTTAAAGCATGCATCAGTAACCAAAAAGCCCTCACTGATTTTAATAAAATAAATCACAAATGCTACCTTATTTACTGCACGTAATTAAACTACATATTCTAAAATATTTAAGCATCCAACAAGCGTACGATCACTGGAAAACAGGTTTGTTGTAAGTAGTTGTGCAATAAAGCTACTTTTTTTTAATGTGCCTTTAGTGGGAAGCTACTTTAATGATAAGTCTATCTTATTTATGGTTTCAAGGTGTCCAATATATAACTGGGAGGGGGGGTGGCGGCGGCGCAGTAGCGGGAGAAGCCACCTCCCTGAAATTAGTTTTTGCAGGTTGGGATGTCTGCATACTATAGACGAGAAGCTGTGTGTAAGGAAGACTGTGGCAGAAACATTCATGCTGAAGGAAGGTACTGCCTTAAAATTTAAGGTAATTTTTTATCTTGGTGATCGTCTTTTTCAAATAATAGGGACAAAAGCCAGACTCTGTATAGTTAACAAAATTATTTCTGTAAACCTTTAAAAAAAAAAAAAAAAAAGGTTTGGGCAAAAGCTGGAGAAGGAAAGTAGATAAATTGAACCTAACTTAAAGGGATATTCCAGCCAAATTTGGAAAACACATGGATGCATTTTGGTATTGAACAGAAGCAATTTTGTAATATACTTGTATTAGCAAAAATGCTTCTAATAAAAGCTAAAGCTGTTTCAAAAGTGTATTTAAGTATGAACCGTGCACCAGCATTTTAAACCCAGCACTTGCTCAGAGAGCCATCTGGTAATGACTCAATTTGTTAATTGCTTACATGATACAAGCCCCACTGATGATCTGAGAAGCTGCAGTATTTAAAATGTGGGTGCAGTGACAATATCTAGCTTTGCTTCACATGCACGTGCAGAGAAAAATACTAACACTAAGACAGTGATAACTTTTACTAGAAACATTTTTGCCAATACGTGTATATTGCAAATATGTTTCTATACAAAGATGTAATAAATCTATGTGCATTTAAATTTTGACTGGAATCTCCCTTTAAGAGTATATGAGAGTAGTGCATGCTTAATGGATGGTTGAAATGTATATAATAGTATAGCTAGATTTTTTTTTTTTTTTTTGTATTTATTAAAGAAGGACACTCACCTATAGCTTTGCCATCAAATTCATGTATTCTTTATTTAAAGGGACACTGAACCCAAATTTTTTCTTTCGTGATTCAGATAGAGCATGCAATTTTAAGCAACTTTCTAATTTACTCCTATTCGCAATTTTTCTTCATTCGCTTGCTATCTTTATTTGAAAAATAAGGAATCTAAGCTTTTTTTCTTGGTTCAGAACTCTGGACAGCACTTTTTTATTGGTGGATGAATTTATCCACCAATCAGCAAGGGCAACCCAGGTTGTTCACCAAAAATGGGCCAGCATATAAACTTACATTCTTGCATTTCAAATAAAGATACCAAGAGAATAAAGAACATTTGATAATAGGAGTAAATTAGAAAGTTACTTAAAATGTCATGCTCTATCTGAATCTCGAAAGAAAAAATTTGGTTTCAGTGTCCCTTTAAGCCTTACTAGCTGGAGACCTATTATTTTATTATTTCCTTAAGCAATAGATATGTTCTGATTTGAGGCACAAGAGGGAAGATGTTTGGGGTAAACTTGATGTGAGAGTTAAAAGTATTTATGCTTATGCAGGTGGAAGGCAGTGGAGAAGTGTAGCATAAACTTGTAGTTTAGGTGTAACTTTTCCTACAATTCCACTCACTGAGTGGCTGATGTTTGAGGAGTTATAACTAAAGATGTGTAGCAAGGGACAGGAAAGCAATGAGATGCTGTAAAGCAGTCATCTTAGGAGCAGTTTAAAAGATGTTGTTGGTCTGTGGATTTTAGACATCTTTGTAATCTATTAGAGGAATGTTGTGACATGGTGGTCAGCTTGAGAAATTTGTGTGTGTGAGACAGATGAAGGTGATTGACGATCTTGTTGAATGAGGGAATTTGTCTCTTGTAGACCATAGAATTAGGGGAGCGGCAGAAGCTTTGACTAAAGAATGAGTGCAGGCAACAAACTCATCTCAAAATTGGGAGGAAAAGCCGAGGGACCATACAAAGATATAACACACTGTGAGAGGGATGAGAATATATAGATCACATAATCTAAAAATGAATATAGAAGAGTGGGGATTTATGTTCAAGCAGGTACAGCAGGGAGAGACTCGGGTGCCATCTCCTTGTGTGTATCCTTGGCGCTAAATTTAAAGGGACAGTCTACTCAAACATTTTCATTGTTAAAAAAAGACAGATAATCCCTTTATTACCCACTCCCCAGTTTTGCATAACCAACACTGTTATATTAATATACTTTTTACCTTGTAATTGCCTTGTATCTAAGCCTCTGCTAACTGCCCCTTATCTCAGTTCTTTTCACAGACTTGCATTTTAGCCAATCAGTGCTGACTCCTAAATAACTCCACCGCAGTGAGCACAATGTTATATTTAATGTGCTTGAATTAGCGCTGTCTAGCTTTGAAAAACTGTCAAAATGCACTAAGATAAAGACAACCTTTAAAGGGCTTAGAAATTCGCATATGAGCCTACCTAGGTTTAGCTTTCAACAAAGAATACCAAAAGATCAAAGCAAATTTGGCGCTGAAAGTAAACTAGAAAGTTGTTAAAAATTGCATACCCTATCTGAATCATGAAAGTTTAATTTTGACTAGACTGTCCTTTCAATGTGCAACACCACTGTACAGTAGGGATGAGAGATACAGGTTTCAGTAACATTGAGCCCCTAAGATATTGTGATGGTGATTTCAAAGTCTAGGTGGTCTGGATAAGTGACTATGCATGTTGGAAGTTGGCATGGGAGGGCTTCTAAAAAATGTTTAGTTATGAATAATGAAACAACTTTACACTATATATTTTCATTATTTGTTTCCCCCTTTTCATGTAATTTAGCTCCCAAAATCAATTTATAGCTCCCAGACCTGGAACTGCACCCGATGACTTCTGAAGGCTATAACCCTGCTCCATATCTGTCCCTAATTGGCTTTAACTGCAAAACAATTTACTTTATACCAACTTTATGAGAGTGGCTAGCTCTGTTGCCTGCAGACCAAAGCCCAGATTGACTCGTCCAAATAAGGCAAATGGTGGGGAGAGGTTGGCTGTTGTAAAATAACTGCAGTAAAAAGGATGTTTGTTTTAAAAACATCAAGACTTGGCTGATTTGTTATTCTATAGCACCACAACCGTCCCTTTAACAGTCTTACAGAATATGAGACAGCTGTGAGCTCCAATAACACTGGGTTAGGAGCAAATCACAGACTGCAGGTAGATTGCTGCAAACAGAGCTAATGTTTCATAAGGCACAAGATAAAAGAGAGTTTGCTTTTGAAAACAAGAGATTTATAAGAGGGTCTCAGTTACTTAAAGTGAATGTACATTTCTATGTGTCTGATTCAACACCTTGATTGGAGGAAGCCGGATTCCTCATTTTAGACCCAGGAAGAGGCTTTGCGACGGGTGGAGGAAGCTGGAGCGGCTGTCAAGTTTAAAAGGTAAGTTTTTTCTAATGTAAATTTTGATGAATTAAAGTGCCCCTGTTTTTAATCAAATTTTTAAAAACCGGGCACTTAAGCATCAAAATTTACATTCACTTTAAATGAATATGCTGACACTGGTTTTAGTTCTTTAAGCAGAGTTGTACCAAATAAAGAATGAAATAAACAACTCAACATTGAAAGGAAAGGGAACAGTAATGTAATGGATTGCTAATTCACATATGGTAGTAATACTAGAATAGTGGTCAGAGATTCAGTTGCAAGTATGAAGTTAATCCTAACTGCCTTTCACCTAAAGTGTAGGAGGTTAATGTATTCTTGTGGTAATGTAAATGAATAGGTTTTTATTGGTTTCTCTCTCTCCTCTCTCTCTTTTTTTTTTTTTTTTTTTTTACCCGTTTCTGCGGCAGCATATTTATATCTTTGGATAGTTAAAAAAAAAAAAAGTGCCCTAGTTTTCTTTGGCATTATGGCATCTACCAACCTCTGACAGAGTACTGGTTAGTTGGGTGATGATGTTGTATTTATTATTATTTGTATTATTATTATTATGCTGTTTATGTAATTGAGTCATAAAGTAATTACAATTAGACTTGACAGTGGGATTGATACACGAGTATGAGGGCCCTGCTCTATAGAGATTACAATCTAATAGTCAGTGACTTATGCAGGACATTTTCTGCACATATATTCATGGGTTTATTTCCCATTGGAATTTAGACAGTTTTCGTGTTTTTTATGTTTACTTACATTGTTTGTAAAGATCCTCTACAGAAAACGTTTCATTGTGGAAGCCAACGACGATGTGTCTAGGGTTATCTTCTCTGAATTCCTGAATTTTCTGCCATTAAAGACCGTAAAATTGATTAATGGTCCTGCTTGTTTAGTGTACATCCGTGACAAGCCTCAGGTTGTATGTTTGTGTTATTGACGGCTAAATGACCTAAGGGATTGTCTCCATAACAATATCCTTATGGATTTGACCGCAGGCAATTTCTTTCCCTGCAGGTTTTATTTATGACTCTAGATTAAATGTATGTATGTATGATGTCTATTGAATTGCAGAGTAACTCCAGCCGCTAGCTATCAACACTCTCTCCCCTTCTTCCTCTTCTAGAGCTGGAGGTGTTATAGGGTGGAGCCGCACAGCTCTGTAGCTCAGTTGAGTTTTGCCAGTCAACACAGTAGATTTGCATAATCAACAAATGCAAGATAACAAGACAATGCAATAGCACTTAGTCTGAACTTCAAATGAGTAGTAGATTTTTTTTTCTGACAATTTTAAAAGATATGTCTTTTTCCTCTCCCCCTGTACCATGTGACAGCCATCAGCCAATCACAAATGCATACACGTACCATGTGACAGCCATCAGCCATTCACAAATGCATACACACTTATTCTTGCACATGCTCAGTAGGAGCTGGTGACTAAAAAAGTTTAAATATATAAAGACTGTGCACATTTTGTTAATGGAAGTAAATTGGAAAGTTGTTTAAAATGGCATGCTCTATCTGAATAATGAAAGTTTAATTTTGATTGAGTGTCCCTTTAAACATTGAGCATTTGCTTTATTAAAGGGATATTAATTAGTAAATACATAGTAGACATAATGATATATTCAAAACCTTAGAATAAAATCTAGATGTATCATTTTTACAATTATATTAGATGTTTAACCCCATCAGGACCAATATGTTCGCAACTAATTTGTGCACAAAGGACAAGAGCTTTTTTTTGCTATTTTTGACATGTTTATAGTCAACCATAATTCTCTGCTTTTTATATTTAGTGCACCGATTATGTATTATATATTGTTTTTTTTTTTTTTTTTAAGGACAGATAGGGCTTTATTATAATAGCTGTTATATACATATACCTTGGTAGGCTCAGGAGTCTGAATGGTGGCTGCACATATGTGTTTTGCTGTTTCTTCGACAAAGGATATGAAGAGAATGAAGCAAATTAGATTACAGAAATAAATTGGAAAGTTGTTTAAAATTGTATTCTCTAAATCATGAAAGAATAATGTTGGGGTTTATGTCCCTTTAAATAATTTATATACAACTAGTGCAGGTTTGGAAAAATGTCTCAAAATAAATGCATTTATCCTGATTTTGGAAATACCTCACATATGTAGGATTATCACCTATTTTTGGCACTTAAAGTGAATGTAAATTTTGATGCTAAAGTGCCCGGTTTTTAAAAATTTGATTAAAAACAGGGGCACTTTAATTCATCAAAATTTACCTTTCACTCGTGTTGTGAAAAATGACTTACCTTTTAAACTTGACAGCAGCTCCAGCTACCTCCGGTCATTGCAAGCCATTTCTGATGTATGTCCGAAATGATGGAAAGGTCATCCACCAATCACGGCTCGAAAACACCCCCCCCCCCCCCAGGGGGAATCAGTGTCTAATTCAATGCTGTGATTGGAGGAAGTCGGATTCCTCATTTTAGACCCAGGAAGAGGCTTTGCGACGGGTGGAGGAAGCTGGAGCTGCTGTCAAGATTAAAAGGTAAGTTTTTTTTCACAACACGAGTGAAATGTAAATTTTGATGAATTAAAGTGCCCCTGTTTTTAATCAAATTTTTAGAAACCGGGCACTTTAGCATCAAAATTTACATTCACTTTAAAGGTCACCTACCACAAGAAGTACTATTTCAAAACTTTGATTTTTCAAAATTTTATATCCTGGCATTGTGTCTCAACTTTTAGAAAACTGAAAATTGCTACTTAAAGGGATAGCAAAGTCAAAATTAAACTTGCATGATTCCGATAGAGCATGTCATTTTAAGACACTTTTAAATTCACTTCTATTTTCAAATGTGCTTCGTTCTCTTAGTATTCCTTGTTAAAAAATAAATACGCACATATCTTACACTAGTGGGAGCTTCTGCTAATTGGTGCCTGCACACATTTGTCTCTTGTGATTGGCTAAATAGATATTTTCAGCTTCCTGTCAGTAGTGCAATGCTGTCCCTTCAGCAATGGATAACAAGAGAATGAAGAAAATTTGATAATAGAATTAAATTGGAAAGTTGTTTAAAATTGTATGTTCTATCTGAATCATAAAAGAAAATTTTGGAGTTTACTATCCCTTTAAGAGTATTATTAATTGCCGTGGGAACTTACAATCTAGATGGGTATGTATGTGTGTATACACTCACAGGAACGGACAACCAGCTCAATATGGCGATTCACCACCTGGGTGCAACTTCTTTTAGCCCAGTAATGCTTTTCACAGAGTAGAATTCTCCTGTTTTATATCAGTCTGACCCCGTCCATTACGCCCGTTACCCTTTTTCACATGGGGAGACTAGAGAGAAATGCACTCACAGGAACGAACAACCAGCTCAATATCATTGTTAGCCTGTTCTATGGCGATTCACCACCTGGGTGCAACTTGCCAATTTGTAAGACTTAAAGTAATATTACTTTAGTTTCGGTGCAATGCAAGAAATATACACTGAGAGTGTTTAGCACTATTGTGTGCACTATATACTTTACATACTCCAGATGAACTGTACTATATCGCTGTAATTTAATACATCATTATATAAGTATATAAAAATCTACTTTATTTCAAGTTTAAAAGTGAATGAAAAGTATAAACAATACCAAAAAAACGAATTCTCACATTGAGTGAATAACAGTGATACAAAGACGTTATATATTGAATCAAATGGCAAACACCTATTATAAATTCAGTGTTGAATTATATACAATCTGAATACATGGGTACACCCTTCAGGTTACCAAGATTAGAATTTTTTAAGCATTTTTAATTTACAATCCAATGAAGTCAATAATCTATTTGTGTTTTTAAAACATACATTTGGTTTATGTTGTTTTTTAATGTCTTAAATAAAAGTTAATTTTTAACAAACCAATGAATCACACCCCTGAGATTTTGATGCAACAAAACATACAAAGGGAGTGAGAAGTGCTATATAGGCATCTTCCTCATACTAAGTGTAGTGCTGTTGCACGTTTGCTTTCTGCCAGAATATTGCACATTGTGAATATTGAAGTACTGATGTGTGCCACTGCAGACAAATTCATCAATATGTGTTCAGCTACATCTCCTGAGTCCGCCAGTGCCACACATGTATAGGTTTGTCTAATTTTTCTAAAGTTATAGGGCCCATATAGGAACCTGCCCGTTTCTGTTTTCAATGCAGGAATTTCTCCAACATAGGTGTGTCCGGTCCACGGCGTCATCCTTACTTGTGGGATATTCTCCTCCCCAACAGGAAATGGCAAAGAGCCCAGCAAAGCTGGTCACATGATCCCTCCTAGGCTCCGCCTACCCCAGTCATTCTCTTTGCCGTTGTACAGGCAACATCTCCACGGAGATGGCTTAGAGTTTTTTAGTGTTTAACTGTAGTTTTTATTATTCAATCAAGAGTTTGTTATTTTAAAATAGTGCTGGTATGTACTATTTACTCAGAAACAGAAAAGAGATGAAGATTTCTGTTTGTATGAGGAAAATGATTTTAGCACCGTAACTAAAATCCATGGCTGTTCCACACAGGACTGTTGAGAGCAATTAACTTCAGTTGGGGGAACAGTGTGCAGTCTCTTGCTGCTTGAGGTATGACACATTCTAACAAGACGATGTAATGCTGGAAGCTGTCATTTTTCCCTATGGGATCCGGTAAGCCATGTTTATTACGATGGTAAATAAGGGCTTCATAAGGGCTTATTAAGATTGTAGACTTTTCTGGGCTAAATCGATTCATTTTTAAAACATATTTAGCCTTGAGGAATCATTTTATCTGGGTATATTGATATTATAATATCGGCAGGCACTGTATTAGACACCTTATTTCTCTGGGGCTTTCCCAAAGCATAAGCAGAGCCTCATTTTCGCGCCGGTGTGGCGCACTTGTTTTTGAGAGGCATGGCATGCAGTCGCATGTGAGAGGAGCTCTGATACTTAGAAAAGGCTTTCTGAAGGCGTCATTTGGTATCGTATTCCCCTTTGGGTTTGGTTGGGTCTCAGCAAAGCAGATACCAGGGACTGTAAAGGGGTTTAAGTGTTAAAACGGCTCCGGTTCCGTTATTTTAAGGGTTAAAGCTTCCAAATTTGGTGTGCAATACTTTTAAGGCTTTAAGACACTGTGGTGAAAATTTGGTGAATTTTGTACAATTCCTTCATGTTTTTTCGCAATTGCAGTAATAAAGTGTGTTCAGTTTAAAATTTAAAGTGACAGTAACGGTTTTATTTTAAAACGTTTTTTGTACTTTATTATCAAGTTTATGACTGTTTAACATGTCTGAACTACCAGATAGACTGTGTTCTGAATGTGGGGAAGCCAGAATTCCTGTTCATTTAAATAAATGTGATTTATGTGATAATGACAATGATGCCCAAGATGATTCCTCAAGTGAGGGGAGTAAGCATGGTACTGCATCATTCCCTCCTTCGTCTACACGAGTCTTGCCCACTCAGGAGGCCCCTAGTACATCTAGCGCGCCAATACTCCTTACTATGCAACAATTAACGGCTGTAATGGATAATTCTGTCAAAAACATTTTAGCCAAAATGAACCCTTGTCAGCGTAAGCGTGGCTGCTCTGTTTTAGTTACTGAAGAGCATGACGACGCTGATATTAATATCTCTGAAGGGCCCCTAACCCAATCTGAGGGGGCCAGGGAGGTTTTGTCTGAGGGAGAAATTACTGATTCAGGGAACATTTCTCAACAGGCTGAACCTGATGTAATTGCATTTAAATTTAAGTTGGAACATCTCCGCATTCTGCTTAAGGAGGTATTATCCACTCTGGATGATTGTGAAAAGTTGGTCATCCCAGAGAAACTATGTAAAATGGACAAGTTCCTAGAGGTGCCGGAGCTCCCAGAAGCTTTTCCTATACCCAAGCGGGTGGCGGACATTGTTAATAAAGAATGGGAAAGGCCCGGTATTCCTTTCGTCCCTCCCCCCATATTTAAAAAATTGTTTCCTATGGTCGACCCCAGAAAGGACTTATGGCAGACAGTCCCCAAGGTCGAGGGAGCGGTTTCTACTTTAAACAAACGCACCACTATACCCATAGAGGATAGTTGTGCTTTCAAAGATCCTATGGATAAAAAATTAGAAGGTTTGCTTAAAAAGATGTTTGTTCAGCAGGGTTACCTTCTACAACCAATCTCATGCATTGTCCCTGTCACTACAGCCGCATGTTTCTGGTTTGATGAGCTGATAAAGGCGCTCGATAGTGATTCTCCTCCTTATGAGGAGATTATGGACAGAATCAATGCTCTCAAATTGGCTAATTCTTTCACCCTAGACGCCACTTTGCAATTGGCTAGGTTAGCGGCTAAGAATTCTGGGTTTGCTATTGTGGCGCGCAGAGCGCTTTGGTTGAAATCTTGGTCGGCTGATGCGTCTTCCAAGAACAAGCTACTAAACATTCCTTTCAAGGGGAAAACGCTGTTTGGCCCTGACTTGAAAGAGATTATCTCGGATATCACTGGGGGTAAGGGCCACGCCCTTCCTCAGGATCGGCCTTTCAAGGCGAAAAATAGACCTAATTTTCGTCCCTTTCGTAAAAACGGACCAGCCCAAAGTGCTACGTCCTCTAAGCAAGAGGGTAATACTTCTCAAGCCAAGCCAGCTTGGAGACCAATGCAAGGCTGGAACAAGGGAAAGCAGGCCAAGAAGCCTGCCACTGCTACCAAGACAGCATGAAATATTGGCCCCCGATCCGGGACCGGATCTGGTGGGGGGCAGACTCTCTCTCTTCGCTCAGGCTTGGGCAAGAGATGTTCTGGATCCTTGGGCGCTAGAAATAGTCTCCCAGGGTTATCTCCTGGAATTCAAGGGACTTCCCCCAAGGGGGAGGTTCCACAGGTCTCAGTTGTCTTCAGACCACATAAAAAGACAGGCGTTCTTACATTGTGTAGAAGACCTGTTAAAAATGGGAGTGATTCATCCTGTTCCAATAAGAGAACAAGGGATGGGGTTCTACTCCAATCTGTTCATAGTTCCCAAAAAAGAGGGAACGTTCAGACCAATCTTAGATCTCAAGATCTTAAACAAGTTTCTCAAGGTTCCATCTTTCAAGATGGAAACCATTCGAACTATTCTTCCTTCCATCCAGGAGGGTCAATTCATGACCACGGTGGATTTAAAGGATGCGTATCTACATATTCCTATCCACAAGGAACATCCTCGGTTCCTAAGGTTTGCATTCCTGGACAAACATTACCAGTTCGTGGCGCTTCCTTTCGGATTAGCCACTGCTCCAAGGATTTTCACAAAGGTACTAGGGTCCCTTCTAGCGGTGCTAAGACCAAGGGGCATTGCAGTAGTACCTTACCTGGACGACATTCTGATTCAAGCGTCGTCCCTTCCTCAAGCAAAGGCTCACACGGACATTGTCCTGGCCTTTCTCAGATCTCACGGCTGGAAAGTGAACGTGGAAAAGAGTTCTCTATCCCCGTCAACAAGGGTTCCCTTCTTGGGAACAATTATAGACTCCTTAGAAATGAGGATCTTTCTAACAGAGGCCAGAAAAACAAAACTTCTAGACTCTTGTCGGATACTTCATTCCGTTCCTCTTCCTTCCATAGCTCAGTGCATGGAAGTGATCGGGTTGATGGTAGCGGCAATGGACATAGTTCCTTTTGCGCGCATTCATCTAAGACCATTACAACTGTGCATGCTCAGTCAGTGGAATGGGGACTATACAGACTTGTCTCCGAAGATACAAGTAAATCACAGGACCAGAGACTCACTCCGTTGGTGGCTGTCCCTGGACAATCTGTCTCAAGGGATGACGTTCCGCAGACCAGAGTGGGTCATTGTCACGACCGACGCCAGTCTGATGGGCTGGGGCGCGGTCTGGGGATCCCTGAAAGCTCAGGGTCTTTGGTCTCGGGAAGAATCTCTTCTACCGATAAATATTCTGGAACTGAGAGCGATATTCAATGCTCTCAAGGCCTGGCCTCGGCTAGCGAGGACCAAGTTCATACGGTTTCAATCAGACAACATGACAACTGTTGCGTACATCAACCATCAGGGGGGAACAAGGAGTTCCCTAGCGATGGAAGAAGTGACCAAAATCATTCTATGGGCGGAGTCTCACTCCTGCCACCTGTCTGCTATCCACATCCCAGGAGTGGAAAATTGGGAAGCGGATTTTCTGAGTCGTCAGACATTGCATCCGGGGGAGTGGGAACTCCATCCGGAAATCTTTGCCCAAGTCACTCACCTGTGGGGCATTCCAGACATGGATCTGATGGCCTCTCGTCAGAACTTCAAAGTTCCTTGCTACGGGGCCAGATCCAGGGATCCCAAGGCGGCTCTAGTGGATGCACTAGTAGCACCTTGGACCTTCAAACTAGCTTATGTGTTCCCGCCATTTCCTCTCATCCCCAGGCTGGTAGCCAGGATCAATCAGGAGAGGGCGTCGGTGATCTTGATAGCTCCTGCGTGGCCACGCAGGACTTGGTATGCAGATCTGGTGAATATGTCATCGGCTCCACCTTGGAAGCTACCTTTGAGACGAGACCTTCTTGTTCAGGGTCCGTTCGAACATCCGAATCTGGTTTCACTCCAGCTGACTGCTTGGAGATTGAACGCTTGATTTTATCGAAGCGAGGATTCTCAGATTCTGTTATCGATACTCTTGTTCAGGCCAGAAAGCCTGTAACTAGAAAGATTTACCACAAAATTTGGAAAAAATATATCTGTTGGTGTGAATCTAAAGGATTCCCTTGGGACAAGGTTAAGATTCCTAGGATTCTATCCTTCCTTCAAGAAGGATTGGAAAAAGGATTATCTGCAAGTTCCCTGAAGGGACAGATTTCTGCCTTGTCGGTATTACTTCACAAAAAGCTGGCAGCTGTGCCAGATGTTCAAGCCTTTGTTCAGGCTCTGGTTAGAATCAAGCCTGTTTACAAACCTTTGACTCCTCCTTGGAGTCTCAATTTAGTTCTTTCAGTTCTTCAGGGGGTTCCGTTTGAACCCTTACATTCCGTTGATATTAAGTTATTATCTTGGAAAGTTTTGTTTTTAGTTGCGATTTCTTCTGCTAGAAGAGTCTCAGAATTATCTGCTCTGCAGTGTTCTCCTCCTTATCTGGTGTTCCATGCAGATAAGGTGGTTTTACGTACTAAACCTGGTTTTCTTCCAAAAGTTGTTTCTAACAAAAACATTAACCAGGAGATTATCGTACCTTCTCTGTGTCCGAAACCAGTTTCAAAGAAGGAACGTTTGTTGCACAATTTGGATGTTGTTCGCGCTCTAAAATTCTATTTAGATGCTACAAAGGATTTTAGACAAACATCTTCCTTGTTTGTTGTTTATTCAGGTAAAAGGAGAGGTCAAAAAGCAACTTCTACCTCTTTCTCTTTTTGGATTAAAAGCATCATCAGATTGGCTTACGAGACTGCCGGACGGCAGCCTCCCGAGAGAATCACAGCTCATTCCACTAGGGCTGTGGCTTCCACATGGGCCTTCAAGAACGAGGCTTCTGTTGATCAGATATGTAGGGCAGCGACTTGGTCTTCACTGCACACTTTTACCAAATTTTACAAGTTTGATACTTTTGCCTCTTCTGAGGCTATTTTTGGGAGAAAGGTTTTGCAAGCCGTGGTGCCTTCCATTTAGGTGACCTGATTTGCTCCCTCCCTTCATCCGTGTCCTAAAGCTTTGGTATTGGTTCCCACAAGTAAGGATGACGCCGTGGACCGGACACACCTATGTTGGAGAAAACAGAATTTATGTTTACCTGATAAATTTCTTTCTCCAACGGTGTGTCCGGTCCGCGGCCCGCCCTGGTTTTTTAATCAGGTCTGATAATTTATTTTCTTTAACTACAGTCACCACGGTACCATATGGTTTCTCCTATGCAAATATTCCTCCTTAACGTCGGTCGAATGACTGGGGTAGGCGGAGCCTAGGAGGGATCATGTGACCAGCTTTGCTGGGCTCTTTGCCATTTCCTGTTGGGGAGGAGAATATCCCACAAGTAAGGATGACGCCGTGGACCGGACACACCGTTGGAGAAAGAAATTTATCAGGTAAACATAAATTCTGTTTTTTTTACATAATCATTTCTTGGGTCCATGTTGCATTTAGATTAGTGCAGTAGCCTAGCAGCTCAAGATACCCCTATAATGCATACTATTTTTAATGGTAGACACCCCAGGGGATCTGAAATGGAGCATTTTCAGCTTTTATGAAACCATCTCTGCATTGTTAGTAAAATGTAAAAACTGAAGGTGTCTGATCCTTGGCATGATAGCTGGGTAAAGGGGGGGGGATGAAAATTGGGTTTTTACTTCAATACATTTTTATGGTACTTTTTTTTTATATAATTCCCATAACAAGCAACAGTGCTTAAAATTGTTCAATCTCTCCCATGTCATTGCTTTGAAAAGCTTACATTTGGCATAGCGAGATTCTCGGTTAGCTTCTAAGAATTGTTGGGCATACAGGTTTGTTTGCTATGCCCACACTGATTTCTCTGATGCAAGCTCTTCCACATCAATATCATAGGTAAAACAACAGGCAAAGAATCTGTGTCTCGTAGTATGTAATCCAGTATCAATACATATTATAAGGATAGGCAAACCATCAAATTTAAACTCACCACTCCATGACCTGATATAATCCCAAGCTATCAGAAACCAGCTCAGTTTGCTCCAATATCATGGAATCATGGTTGGCATATTACTTTTACGTCCTCTCCTAGCTCCGACCAGATACAGGAGAGGCACATATAACCGTGCTCCACCCCCTCACTAGCCTCCTATGACGTGGTCACACTGAAACCTTCCTGGAGCTTGAGCTGTTGAGACTTGCTTGTTAGCAGAAACAGGATGCTGAGGAGTGGTGAAAGACCAGTCTGTTCCTTTTGGAATACTGAGATTGAGAGAGGCAGAGCTGCACTTCCAATGTTACTGTTATAGATACAGTAACATTCTGATCGCAGTGATTCACTATCACATCAATCACATGGCCACCTAGGCTGTTACTGACCCCGGACACTTTGCCACAGTTGCAAGGCATGTTCCAGGGCTAAGGGCTGTCGAGCGGGATGAAGCCGGTGATCCCCTCAGAAAGCGGCGCAAAAAGGAGGCCATACCATTACGTCACTAGGGTCCTTAAGACCCATGTTTTCGTGACATAATGGTACGTACAATAATCTGAATGGGTTAAATATTGAAAATATAAGGGTAAAGGTTTAGCTTATAAACAAAGTAATGGGAAACATCATGTTCCATCTAGTTTTCTATTTATAAGTTTGTGAAAACAAGGCTTTGTGGAAACTTTTTTATATAATCCTATATTCCACACAACCTTGTTTGGACAGTCACTTTTATTACCTGTTTTATAAATGTCACCAATTGTCCTCAGCAGCAAAGATAGATAAGGGGAAACTTAAGTTTTAACATGGAAGTGCCCATTACTTTATAGAAACTTTGTTGAATTTAGAAAATCGACAAGTTTCAGGGACAGTCTATTCCACAATTTGTATTGTTTAAAAAGATAGATAATCCCTTTATTACTCATTCTCCAGTTTTGCATAACCAACACGGTTATGTTAATATGTTTTCCTTCTTAATACAGGGAGAGTCCACAGCTGCATTCATTACTTATGGGAAATACAGAACCTGGCCATCAGGAGGAGGCAAAGACACCCCAGCCAAAGGCTTAAATACCTCCCCCACTTCCCTCATCCCCCAGTCATTCTTTGCCTTTTGTCACAAGAGGTTGGCAGAGAAGTGTCTGAAGATTTCCGAGTAGTTTCTCAGGAAGGGTACCTGCCCTTCTAGATGGGACTGGAGTTTTAAGTAGTCTTGTCAGCCTCTCAGTGAGAGCATTGATGAAAGTTAGAGTCTGGAGATGCAGGGAGAGTCTTTCTGCTAAACCATTCAGACTCAACAGCTTCTTAAGCAATCGGCGTTGACGAGTTTCGCTGCCTGCTTTCTTCATTCAAGTCCATGTCAGAAGTGCTGCTACCATCTGTCAAACTTGAAGGACCGTTTTACTGTTCCACGGCATAGATTCCGGTAAGACTGTTTCATTTTTTACACACATGTTAACGATAGAAGATAGAGTCACAGTGGGACTCATTTATCTTTATGGAATCAAGGGTTAATATCTCCTGAGGGGGATTATTGAACAGGGTTTTTTTTAAATAATATTTGTTATGTGATTTCAACTGCTTATGTGTAAGAGACGTTTGGGCTCATAGGCTGATACGGACCATATAGGTTGTTTTTCATTTTGAGAGCTGCACAGTTTTATTAAGCTGGCAAGTTTTCTTTTACAAGATTTACCGAGTCCACGGGTTTCATCCTTACTTCTGGGATATAATCCTCCTGTTAACAGGAAGTGGCAAAGAACACCACAGCAGAGCTGCTTTATAGCTCCTCCCTTAACTCCTCCCCCCAGTCATTCTCTTTGCCTATGCTAGCAATAGGAAGGGTAAAGTTTATGTGGCGATAAAATGATAGTTTGTTTTCTTCAATCAAGAATTTTTTTATTTTAAATGGTACCGGAGAGTACTGTTTTTCCTCCGGCAGGACATAGAAGAAGAATTCTGCCTTGAGTTTGATGATCTTAGCAGTTGTAACTAAGATCCATGTTGGTTCCCACAAGATTTGCTGAGGAAGTACAGGAGAAATCTTCAGTATGAGGGAACGTTTCTTGCTGCAAGCAGTATTAAGGTATGTGCAGTCATTTACATTCTGAGGAGACCTGGTATATCAGAATTTGGCTGACATATTCCCCATGCTGGGAAAGGGTGAGCAGTAATCCTTGTTAGGGTGGTACTGTAGCAACCTGTGTATAATTATCCCTACTAGAGATAAACATGGGATACTTAAGGGCTATGTGGTTTTAGACACTGGGGCAGCCTAGGAAACGCTTAATATTAACGAATATAGGGCTTATCAGGCTGACTTTATTTTTATCTGAGGGGTTCACATGGCATGTATATTTCACATTTATTTCTTGGCCAGTTGTTTAAACCGCTTCCCATGTGGTTTCTTAAGTTTTTTGGCTCATCAGGCATGATGGGCGGGGCCTAATTTTCGCGCCTCAATGCGCAGTTAGATTATGGAGAGAACGGAAGCCATTAGCTCCGGTTGGGACCAGACTGTGAGGCTGTGTTTCAGAGTGGGAACGGATCGTTTTAGCAGGTCTTTGGGGGCAGGTATGCGCCACAGCAGAGCTTTGGCGAGGTGCAGAAACAATTTAGTTGTATTTTACTGCAGAATGTTTTTACTGCCTAACTTATTCGAATTAAAGGGTTAACTGTCCAATTACTTGTGGTGCAATACCCGGTTGCACTTTAGGTTCACACATAATCAAAATTTATCTTTTTGCATAATGTTTTTGCGACAGTGTACACTTTTTATTCTTAAAGGCGCAGTAGTTTTTTTGCTGAATTGTTTTTCTTATATAATAAAGATTGTGAAAGACTTGTGCTGGTATTACTAGTCTGTCCAACATGTCTGACATGGGAAGTCAGTGTTCTATGTGTTTAAAAGCCATTGTGGAACCCCCTCTTACATTATGTCCTTCTTGTACTGAAAGGGCCCTACACTGTAAAGATCATATTTTAGGTAACGAAAGTGTGCCTAAGGATGATTCTCAGTCTGAAGAGAATCAGGATATTTATACAAAAGGAAACACAAAACTAGCACAGTGTCTATTAATAAATGAATTGCAAAAGGTATGGGTAACCTTGGTGCTGCCCCTAGTTTATTAGACTAAGATAAGGGAAGGGGAAAAGCAGGGACAATTAGAGGGGTTTGTAGCACTCTCATTCCTTTTAAAGTAATACCATGTATCAAAACCATGGATAGAGTAATGTAATAGGGTAATAAAAACAGTAAAAGTTTAATTGGTCAATTTTAAAAAACTAGTAGGGACCACACAGTCCTCTACACGCAAGACTGTGTAAAGATAGATAATGAAATAAAAGCAACCTATGTGAGCTAAGCCTAAAACACGTACCAAAGCCCTGTGGTATATGCTCCCCTGTATTCCTGGCCAATAACTGGATACGTTGGCTTCAGGTGACAGGAGCACAACCCCAAGGCAGAGAATTGGTACGTAAGGCTGAATACAAAGGCAGGTAATATCCCTAAGTTACAAGGGATCTCGTGGGTTCAAAGACCCTAAACAAACGCGTTTCGGCCATGGAGCCGGCCTTTCTCAATGTTTACTGCAAAAGTTTTCAAGCCGAGTGACCGAGAGCGGCTTCTTTTTAACTCCTACCCATGTTTTAGTTGGCCAATCCAGGCCCAGTACATAACACACCTCTATTATTTGCCAATCAGAGTGTTGTATGACGTAGGACCACCTCCCTAATATTGGGCACAGTATGTCTTACTCCCAATCCAAGTATCATTAACTTAGTCAGATACTGCTTAATTATAAATGCACAGTCGTAAATAAAAAGGTAAAACGATCAAAATCGTAATTACATCTACCTTTCTACAGTAGTGTAATATAATCTTCATGGGGCGTTATAATGCGTATGTGGTAAAGATCTCAATCGGATACATTATTCCTGATTGGTTAAACGCACAGACCGGTCGTTGCTTCATTGGTGTATAAGTTAAACACCCTCTTGCATACACGCCCCTTGTTATGAGTACACAGTTATACAAGTGAGAGTGCGCATGTAACCTCATCGCACGTAGTAAGCTGTCAATATTAATGATACCGGTCCCAGATCAGCACTATAAGATCAAAATCTTAAAGATATAGTGTTGAGCATGTACCGATCTCCCCAAACATAGAAAGCAAGGTCCCGCTTTTCTAATGACATAATTCGGCAAGTCCGAAAATACTCCTTCTGATACATATTAAAAGCATCAAGTTAGAATTTCAAAATATACACCAAAACATCTATGTACTTGGTCCTCAAAGGAAACAATAATGTACAACTAGGTGAAACATGGAAAATGTCCTTGGCTCCCATTGGTTAATACCAACAGGAGGATCAAGAATTCATTGGATAGTCTCACTATTGACACGCCTATCTTGTATGTAAATAAATAAATCGTGACATTTTCAAAACAGTGTCCACGATCCCAGGCTAAAAATGAAATATGTGGACATATTGTTTACATATTTTCACGCAAAGGTAATGATATTTTGTGAAGCTTTGTAACACATTTAAAAAGATAATAAATGAGTGAAGTGCGGTATGTATTCAGATTACACATATTCTCTATTCTGATTGTGTGAGATACAAATGTAAGCATAACTAAATTCCAAATATCATTGGACAGATATATCAACTCCATAATGATATGTGTTTTGCCCCACCAGATAGAGTTATAACACCTCCCCTCATTCATAAGAGCTAACCTAAAGTGTATATACATAGTCAACAGATCATAATATAGACATTATTATTCTTACAGGAGGAGAATTAATTAAGGAGGGAGAGCATGCTCTACAGGGGTAGAAAGTCTGGATATGCTTAAACTGAATAAAACATGGATGGACAAATGACGGAAATGACGATACATTTATAAATGTGCACCTATTGAATTAATTTTTAATATGTGTATTAATACTATAGTGAGATACAATATAGCACCTGGTCACCATGTGCTCACCAATTCACTATAAAGAACATCCGTGTAACTTGGGTGTTCAAAAATAGTACACATAAGAGGGGCTAATCAATTGTATTTCAGATCACCCAGGTATGATTGTATCAACAATTTATAAACCCGTATCTTAAGATACTAAGAGATTACCCCTATTCTGGGTGCACATATTTCTAGGGTGTACTTATTAATTATTATTGATATGTTGAAAATAGAGTGATATTATCAGTTTGAGATATTCACATATTCTGGAGAAAATGGTACCATATCCTCTAATATATTTTAACATATTACAAGTACACCCAGAAATTATTGTATTCGTTCATACCAAATGGCATTACTGTATTAATTAATTATAGTGTGTAGTACCTCATCTCTTTTAAGGATGTGCCAATGTTTACTGATTATACTAGACACTGTTTGGCTCTGGCTCGTGTAAGTAGATATGAATCTGAGTGGGTTAGATGGTTTAGTCTAATTTGGTTTTAGTAGTTCACTTCGGTCTTTACTAAATGCTCTATTGTAGGCCCTTGCCAGTGCTTTCTTAGAATACCCCCTCTGTAGTAATCTCGTTTTTAATTCTTTAGCAACTACCTTAAAGGATTCTATATCTGAGCAATTGCGTCGCATTCTCAGATACTCTCCATATGGTAAGCTCCGGATCGTGTTGGGGTGATGGAAACTGTCAGCCCTTAAAATATTGTTAGTTGATGTCGGTTTTCTATAGGTTTTAGTCATGAGATGACCATCAACATTATTAATAGTGAGATCCAGAAATTCCACTTTTAAATTGTCACTGTTCATAGTGAGGTATAGTCCTAGGGGGTTTTGATTTAATACTGACACAAAATCTGACAGTAATTCACTAGATCCCTCCCATACAAAGAAAATATCGTCTATGTACCTGGACCAGTGGGAGATACAGGATGTGAATCTAAACATAGATTCATGAAACACTATGGTTTCCTCCCACCAGCCCAGGTACAGATTGGCATATGTAGGGGCACACAAAGTCCCCATTGCCGTCCCACAAGTCTGTAAATAAAATCTATCGTCAAAGACGAAATAGTTGTGTCTGAGGACAAACTCCAATAACTCAATCATAAATTCCTTGTTATCATTAGATAGATCTGTCTCTTTAGATAGATAGGGAGATACAGCCCTGCATCCCCATATGGTGTCAATACTAGTATAGAGAGACTCTACGTCACACGTGACAAGGATAGAATTGGTAGTTATAGAGATGTCATTGATTTTATTCAGTATGTGAGTTGTATCTCTTGTGTATGAGGGTAATGATTCGACTATATGACGTAGTCTGGCATCAATGTATTTACTGGCTTTCTCTGTCAGTGACCCTATACCCGATACAATCGGTCGCCCCGGAGGGCAAGTTAGATTCTTATGAATCTTTGGAAGTAAGTATAGGGTGGCGACCTTAGGTTGTTTAACCTCCAAGAATTTGTATTCAGTATCATCAATGATGCCATGGGATAAAGCAGATGATATCAGTTTATTAAATTGTTTCAAAAAGTTTTCAGTCGGGTTATTGAAAAGGTTTATGTAGTTCTTTTTGTTAAGGAGTTGTTTTTTCGCTTCCTCCAAATACATTGAAGTAGGCCATAGAACTACGTTTCCCCCCTTATCACTTAATTTGATTTGTACGTCTGGCCACTGACTTAATTCAGTGAGAGCTTGTTTTTCCTCAACCGAGAGGTTTAGAGATTGTGAGTCTATTTCCTCAGATAAGTTGAGGATGTCTTTGCAAACCAGATCTAAAAAAGTGACAGTGTTATGTGATATACTGTTGGGTGGTATAAACCTGGATTTGGTTTTCAATATATCCCTCCACCTAGTATTAATAGTGGTAGTATTAGTGGTATCATCATCATTGTCTCCCAAAAGACTAATTAAGTCATTTATAGCTATCATATCAACCTTATCTAGTGATGTATTGTCAGTGCTGTTGGCAAAGTACCTTTCAATAGGATTTTCCTAGTAAACGCCTAGTAACGCCCCGTGAAGATTATATTACACTAGTGTAGAAAGGTAGATGTAATTATAATTTTGATCGTTTTACCTTTTTATTTACGAATGTGCATTTATAATTAAGCAGTATCTGACTAAGTTAATGATACTTGGATTGGGAGTAAGACATACTGTGCCCAATATTAGAGAGGTGGTCCTACGTCATACAACACTCTGATTGGCAAATAATAGAGGTGTGTTATGTACTGGGCCTGGATTGGCCAACTTAAACATGGGTAGGAGTTAAAAAGAAGCCGCTCTCGGTCACTCGGCTTGAAAACTTTTGCAGTAAACATTGAGAAAGGCCGGCTCCACGGCCGAAACGCGTTTGTTTGGGGTCTTTGAACCCACGAGATCCCTTGTAACTTAGGGATATTACCTGCCTTTGTATTCAGCCTTACGTACCAATTCTCTGCCTTGGGGTTGTGCTCCTGTCACCTGAAGCCAACGTATCCAGTTATTGGCCAGGAATACAGGGGAGCATATACCACAGGGCTTTGGTACGTGTTTTAGGCTTGGCTCACATAGGTTGCTTTTATTTCATTATCTATCTTTACACAGTCTTGCGTGTAGAGGACTGTGTGGTCCCTACTAGTTTTTTAAAATTGACCAATTAAACTTTTACTGTTTTTATTACCCTATTACATTACTCTATCCATGGTTTTGATACATGGTATTACTTTAAAAGGAATGAGAGTGCTACAAACCCCTCTAATTGTCCCTGCTTTTCCCCTTCCCTTATCTTAGAGAATCAGGATATGCCATCCAATTCTCCCCAAGTGTCACAACCTTTAACGCCCGCACAAGCGACGCCAAGTACCTCTAGTGCGTCTACTTTTTTTACTTTGCAAGATATGGCTGCAGTTATGTCTACTACCCTTACAGAGGTATTATCTAAACTGCCAGGTTTGCAGGGTAAACGCAGTAGGTCAGGTATTAAAGTAAATACTGAACCCTCTGATGCCTTAGTGGCTTTTTCCGATGCACCCTCATAATGCTCTGATTTGGGGGTTAGGGATTTTATGTCTGAGGGAGAACTTTCAGAATCAGGAAATGTGTTATCTCAGACAGATTCAGACATCACGTCCTTTAAATTTAAACTGGAACACCTCCGCCTATTGCTCAGGGAGGTTTTGGCAACTCTGGATGATTGTGATCCTATCACAATTCCCCCAGAAAAATTGTGTAAAATGGACAAATATCTAGAAGTACCTACTTACACAGATGTTTTTCCGGTTCCTAAAAGAATTTCGGAATTTGTTAAGAGGGAATGGGATAGACCAGGTATACCGTTTTCTCCCCCTCCTAGCTTTAAGAAGATGTTTCCTATATCTGACACCATACGAGACTCCTGGCAATTGGTCCCTAAGGTAGAGGGAGCTATATCTACTCTAGCCAAGTGTACAACTATACCCATTGAGGACAGTTGTGCTTTTAAAGACTTTTAAAGGGTCTTCTAAAGAAGATATTTGTTCACCAGGGTTTTCTCTTACAGCCTACAGCCTGCATTGTTCCAGTAACTACTGCAGTGGCTTTTTGGTTTGACGCCCTGGAAGAGTCTCTGAAGGTGGAGACACCTTTAGAGGACGTTTTAGACAGAATAAAGGCTCTTAAATTAGCCAATTCTTTTATTACTGATGCTGCTTTTCAAATTGCTAAATTAGCGGCAAAAAACACAAGCTTTGCCATCCTGGCACGCAGAGCGTTATGGCTAAAATCGTGGTCTGCTGATGTTTCATCCAAGTCTAAGCTTTTAGCTATTCCTTTCAAAGGTAAGACCCTATTCGGGCCTGAGCTGAAGGAAATAATAAGGGTCATTCCCTACCTCAGGGCAAGTCTCTCAAGATGAGGGGTAAACAGAATAATTTTCGTTCCTTTCGAAATTTTAAATGAGTACCCTCTGCTTCCTCTTCCTCCACTAAGAAAGACGGGAACTTTGCTCATTCCAAGTCGGTCTGGAGACCTAACCAGGCCTGGAATAAAGGTAAAAAAGCCAAGAAGCCCGCTGCTGCTACCAAAACAGCATGAAGGGGCAGCCCCGATCCGGGACCGGATCTACTAGGGGCAGACTCTTTCTCTTTGCTCAGGCTTGGGCAAGGGATGTACAGCATCCCTGGGCATTGGAAATTGTGACCCAGGGGTACCAACTGGAATTCAAAGATTTTCCCCCAAGGAGAAGATTTCATCTTTCACGTTTGTCTGTAGACCAGACAAAAAGAGAGGCGTTCTTACGCTGTGTAAAAGACCTCTACACAATGGGGGTAATTTGCCCAGTTCCAGAGCTGGAACAGGGTCAGGGGTTCTACTCAAACCTATTCGTGGTTCCCAAAAAAGATGGAACCTTCAGACCAATTTTAGATCTCAAATGTCTAAACAAATTTCTCAGAGTCCCATCGTTCAAGATGGAGACCATTCGTACAATTTTGCCAATGATCCAGGAGGGTCAATATATGAAGAATGCGTATTTTCACATTCCTATCCACAAGGATCATCATCAATACCTAAGATTTGCCTTTCAGGACAAACATTATCAGTTTGTGGCTCTTCCCTTTTGGTTGGCCACGGCTCCCAGGATCTTCACGAAGGTTCTAGGGTCCCTTCTAGCGGTTTTCAGACCGCGAGGCATAGCAGTGGCGTCCTATCTGGACGATATCTTGATCCAGGCGTCAACTTATCTGGCCAAATCTCACACGGTCATCGTGTTGTCATTTCTAAGAACTCACGGTTGGAAAGTGAACGTAGAAAAGAGTTCACTAGTTCCACAAACAAAAGTTCCATTCCTGGGAACTCTGATAGACTCGGTAAACATGAAAATATTTCTGACGGAGGTCATAAAATCAAAGATTCTAAATACTTGCCGAGGTCTGCAGTCCATTCATCGGCCATCAGTAGCTCAGTGTATGGAAGTCATCGGACTAATGGTAGCAGCAATGGATATCATCCCGTTTGCTCGCTTTCATCTCAGACCACTACAACTGTGCATGCTCAGTCAGTGGAATAGGGATTATGCGAATTTATCTCCTCAGATAAATCTGGACCAAGAGACCAGAGACTCTCTTCGGTGGTTGTCACAGGACCATCTGTCCCAGGGGATGTGCTTCCGCAGGCCATTTTGGGTAATAGTTACGACGGACGCCAGCCTCCAGGGCTGGGGTGCAGTCTGGAACTCCCTGAAGGCTCAGGGTGTGTGGGCTCAGGTGGAGTCTCAACTGCCAATCAATATTCTGGAACTGAGAGCGATATTCAACGCGCTTCAGGCGTGGCCTCAGTTGGCTTCAGCCAAATTCATAAGATTCCAGTCGGACAATATCACGACTGTGGCATATATCAATCATCAGGGGGGAACAAGGAGTTCTCTAGCGATGATAGAAGTATCAAAGATAATCCGATGGGCGGAGACACACTCTTGCCATCTATCTGCGATCTATATCCCAGGAGTGGAGAACTGGGAAGCAGATTTTCTAAGTCATCAGACTTTTCATCCGGGGGAGTGGGAACTCCATCCGGAAGTGTTTGCAACTTTGATTCATCAATGGGGCACGCTGGAATTGGATCTGATGGCATCTCGACAGAATGCCAAACTTCCATGTTACGGATCCCCAGGCTGTACTGATAGATGCTCTAGCAGTACTTTGGTCGTTCAACCTGGCTTATGTGTTTCCACCTTTTCCTCTCCTACCTCGTGTGATTGTAAGAATCAAACAGGAGAGGGCTTCAGTAATCCTAATAGCGCCTGCGTGGCCATGCAGGACCTGGTATGCAGATCTAGTGGACATGTCGTCTTTGTCACCGTGGAAACTGCCATTCAGACAGGACCTTCTCATTCAAGGTCCATTCCAACATCCAAATCTAACTTCTCTGCAGCTGACTGCTTGGAAATTGAACGTTTGTTTTTTATCTAAGCGAGGTTTATTGATGCTCTGATTCAGGCTCGCAATCCGGTCACTAGAAAAATTTATCATAAGATATGGCGTAAATATCTTTATTGGTGTGAATCCAAGGGCTACTCATGGAGTACGGTTAGGATTCCTAGGATTCTGTCTTTTCTCCAAGAAGGATTGGAGAAGGGATTATCAGCTAGTTCCTTAAAGGGACAAATTTCTGCTTTGTCAATTTTACTTCACAAGCGTCTGGCAGATGTCCCAGATGTTCAGGCATTTTGTCATGCTTTAATCAGGATCAAGCCTGTGTTTAAACCTATTGCTCAGCCATGGAGTTTGAATTTAGTTCTTAATGTTCTTGAAGGGCTTCTGTTTGAACCCATGCATTCCATAGATATTAAGATGTTATCTTGGAAAGTTTTGTTTTTAGTTGCTATCTCTTCTGCTCGAAGAGTTTCTGAGCTTTCTGCGTTACAATGTGATTCGCCTTATCTTATATTCCATTCTGATAAGGTGGTTTTGCGTACTAAACCTGGATTCCTTCCTAAGGTTGTTTCAAATAAGAATATTAATCAGGAAATTGTTGTTCCTTCCTTGTGTCCTAATCCTTCCTCTAAGAAGGAACGTCTGTTACATAACTTGGACGTGGTTCGTTCTTTAAAATTTTATTTACAAGCGACCAAGGATTTCCGTCAAACATCTTCTCTGTTTGTTGTTTATTCTGGAAAACGTAGGGGTCAAAAAGCTACGGCTACCTCTCTCTCTTTTTGGCTGAAAAGCATCATCCGCTGGCATATGAGACTGCTGGACAGCAGCCTCCTGAAAAGATTACGGCTCATTCCACTTGAGCTGTGGCTTCCACATGGACCTTTATAAACGATGCTTCTGTTGAACAGATTTGTAAGGCTGCGACTTGGTCCTCCCTTCATATGTTTTCCAAATTTTCCAAATTTGATACTTTTGCTTCTTCTGAGGCTATTTTTGGGAGAAAGGTGCTTCAAGCAGTGGTACCTTCCGTTTAGGTTCCTGTCTTATCCCTCCCTTTCATCCGTGTCCTAAAGCTTTAGTATTGGTATACCACGAATAAGGATGAAACCCGTGGACTCGATATATCTTGTAAAAGAAAAGGAAATTTATGCTTACCTGATAAATTGATTTATTTTACGATATACAGAGTCCACAGCCCACCCTGTCATTTTGGGACAGGATTTATTTCTTTCATGTAATTAGCAAGAGTCCATGAGCTAGTGACGTATGGGATATACATTCCTACCAGGAGGGGCAAAGTTTCCCAAACCTTAAAATGCCTATAAATACACCCCTCACCACACCCACAATTCAGTTTTACAAACTTTGCCTCCGATGGAGGTGGTGAAGTAAGTTTGTGCTAGATTCTACGTTGATATGCGCTCCGCAGCAAGTTGGAGCCCGGTTTTCCTCTCAGCGTGCAGTGAATGTCAGAGGGATGTGAGGAGAGTATTGCCTATTTGAATGCAGTGATCTCCTTCAAGGGGTCTATTTCATAGGTTCTCTGTTATCGGTCGTAGAGATTCATCTCTTACCTCCCTTTTCAGATCGACGATATACTCTTATATATACCATTACCTCTGCTGATTCTCGTTTCAGTACTGGTTTGGCTATCTGCTATATGTAGATGAGTGTCCTGGGGTAAGTAAGTCTTATTTTCTGTGACACTCCTAGCTATGGTTGGGCACTTTGTTTATAAAGTTCTAAATATATGTATTCAAACATTTATTTGCCTTGACTCAGAATGTTCAACTTTCCTTATTTTTCAGACAGTCAGTTTCATATTTGGGATAATGCATTTTAATTTAACATTTTTTACCTTAAAATTTGACTTTTTCCCTGTGGGCTGTTAGGCTCGCGGGGGCTGAAAATGCTTCATTTTATTGCGTCATTCTTGGCGCGGACTTTTTTGGCGCAAAAATTCTATTTCCGTTTCCGGCGTCATACGTGTCGCCGGAAGTTGCGTCATTCTTTGACGTTATTTTGCGCCAAAAATGTCGGCTTTCCGGATGTGGCGTCATTTTTGGCGCCAAAAAGCATTTAGGCGCCAAATAATGTGGGCGTCTTATTTGGCGCGAAAAAATATGGGCGTCACTTTTGTCTCCACATTATTTAAGTCTCATTTTTTATTGCTTCTGGTTGCTAGAAGCTTGTTCTTTGGCATTTTTTCCCATTCCTGAAACTGTCATTTAAGGAATTTGATCAATTTTGCTTTATATGTTGTTTTTTTCTTTTACATATTGCAAGATGTTCCACGTTGCAACTGAGTCAGAAGATACTTCAGGAAAATCACTGCACAATGCTGGAGCTACCAAGCTAAGTGTATCTGCTATAAACTTTTGGTATCTGTTTCTCCAGCTGTTATTTGTATTGCATGTCATGTCAAACTTATTAATGCAGATAAAATTTCCTTTAGTACTGTTACATTACCTGTTGCTGTTCCGTCAACATCTAATTTTCAGAGTGTTCCTGATAACATAAGAGATTTTATTTTTTAAATCCATTAAGAAGGCTATGTCTGTTATTTCTCCTTCTAGTATACATAAAAGTCTTTTAAAACTTCTCTTTTTTTCAGATGAATTTTTAAATGAACATCATCATTCTGATACTGATAATGGTTCTTCTGGTTCTGAGGTTTCTGTCTCAGAGGTTGATGCTGATAAATCTTTGTATTTGTTCAAGATGGAATTTATTCGTTCTTTACTTAAAGAAGTGTTATTTGCATTAGAAATAGAGGATTCTGGTCCTCTTGATACTAAATGTAAACGTTTAAATAAGGTTTTTAAATCTCCTGTAGTTATTCCAGAAGTGTTTTATCTCCCTGATGCTATTTCTGAAGTAATTTCCAGGGAATGGAATAATTTGGGTAATTTATTTACTCCTTCTAGACGTTTAAGCAAATTATATCCTGTGCCATCTGACAGATTAGAGTTTTTTGGGACAAAAATCCCTAAGGTTATGGGGCTGTCTCTACTCCTGCTAATGTATTACTATTCCTACGGCAGATAGTACTTCATTTAAGGATCCTTTAGATAGGAAAATTGAATCCTTTCTAAGAAAAGCTTACTTATGTTCAGGTAATCTTCTTAGACCTGCTATATTTTTAGCGGATGTTGCTGCAGCTTCAACTTTTTGGTTAGAAGCTTTAGCGCAACAAGTAACAGATCATAATTTTATAGCATTATTTTTATTCTATAACATGCTAATAATTTTATTGGTGATACCATCTTTTTATATCATTAGAGTTGATGTCAGGTATATGTCTCTAGCTATTTTAGCTAGAATAGCTTTATGGATTAAACTTGGAATGCTGACATGTCTTCTAAGTCAACTTTGCTTTCCCTTTCTTTCCAGGGTAAATAATCATTTTCGTTCCTTTCCTCACAAGGAACAAAAGCCTGATCCTTCATCCTCAGGAGCGGTATCAGTTTGGAAACTATTTCCAGTTTGGAATATATCCAAGCCTTATAGAAACCTATAGCCAGCTCCTAAGTCCCTATGAAGGTGCGGCCCTTATTCCAGCTCAGCTGGTATGGGGCAGATTACGTTTTCTTCAAAGAAATTTGGATCAATTCCGTTCTTAATCTCTGGTTTCAGAAACATTGTTTCAGAAAGGTACAGAATTGGCTTCAAGTTAAGGCCTCCTGCTAAGAGATTCTTTTCTTTCCCGTGTCCCAGTTAACACAGCAAAGGCTCAGCATTTCTGAAATGTGTTTCAGATCTAGAGTTGGCTGGAGTATTTATGCCAGTTCCAGTTCTGGAACAGGGGCTGGGGTTTTATTTTATCTCTTCATTGTACCAAAGAAGGTCAATTCCTTCAGACCAGTTCCGGATCTATCATTATTGAATCATTATGTTAGGATACCAACATTCAAGATGGTTACTGTAGGACTATCCTGCCTTTTGTTTAGCAAGGGCATTATATGTCTACAATAGATTTACAGGATGTGTATCTGCATATTCCGATTCATCCAGATCACTTTTAGTGTCTGAGATTCTCTTTTTAGACAAGCATTACCAGTTTTGTGGCTCTACCGTTTGGCTTAGCCTCAGTTCCAAGAATTTTTTTCAAAGGTTCTCGGTGCCCTTCTTTCTGTATTCAGAGAATAGGGTTTTGGTATTTCCTTATTTGGACGATATCTTGGTATTTGCTCAGTCTTCTCATTTTCGAAGAATCTCATACGAATCGACTTGTGTTGTTTCTTCAAGTTCATGGTTGGAGGATCAATTTACCAATCAGTTCATTGATTCCTCAGACAAGGGTAACCTTTTTAGGTTTCTAGATAAATTCAGTGTCTATGACTCTGTCCTTGTCAGACAAGAGAAGTTTAACATTGATATCAGCTTGTCAAAACCTTCAGTCACAATCATTCCCTTTGGTAGCCTTATGCATGGAAATGTTGGGTCTTAGGACTGCCGCATCAGATGCGATCTCCTTTGCTCGTTTTCACATGCGACCTCTTCAGCTCTGTATGCTGAACCAATGGTGCAGGGATTACTCAAAGATATCTCAATTAATATCTTTAAACCGATTTTACAACACTCTCTGACATGGTGGACAGATCACCATCGTTTAGTTCAGGGGGCTTCTTTGTTCTTCCGACCTGGACTATAATCTCAACAGATGCAAGTCTTACAGGTTGGTGAGCTGTGTGGGGGTATCTGACGGCACAAGGGGTTTGGGAATCTCAGGAGGTGAGATTTCCGATCAATATTTTGGAACTCCGTGCAATTTTCAGAGCTCTTCAGTCTTGGCCTCTTCTGAAGAGAGAGTTGTTCATTTGTTTTCAGATAGACAATGTCACAACTGTGGCATACATCAATCATCAAGGAGGGACTCACAGTCCTCTGGCTATGAAAGAAGTATCTCGAATTTTGGTTTGGGCGGAATCCAGCTCCTGTCTAATCTCTGCGGTTCATATCCCAGGTATGGACAATTGGAAAGCGGATTATCTCAGTCGTCAAACGTTGCATCCGGGCGAATGGTCTCTTCACCCAGAGGTATTTCTTCAGATTGTTCAAATGTAGGAACTTCCAGAAATAGATCTGATGGCTTCTCATCTAAACAAGAAACTTCCCAGGTATCTGTCCAGATCCCGGGATCCTCAGGCGGAGGCAGTGGATGCATTATCACTTCCTTGGAAGTATCATCCTCCCTATATCTTTCCGCCTCTAGTTCTTCTTCCAAGAGTAACCTCCAAGATTCTGAAGGAATGCTCGTTTGTTCTGCTGGTAGCTCCGGCATGGCCTCACAGGTTTTGGTATGCGGATCTTGTCCGGATGGCCTCTTGCCAACAGTGGACTCTTCCGTTAAGACCAGACCTTTTGTCTCAAGGTCCTTTTCTCCAACATAGGTGTGTCCGGTCCACGGCGTCATCCTTACTTGTGGGATATTCTCTTCCCCAACAGGAAATGGCAAAGAGCCCAGCAAAGCTGGTCACATGATCCCTCCTAGGCTCCGCCTACCCTAGTCATTCTCTTTGCCGTTGTACAGGCAACATCTCCACGGAGATGGCTTAGAGTTTTTTAGTGTTTAACTGTAGTTTTTTTATTCAATCAAGAGTTTGTTATTTTAAAATAGTGCTGGTATGTACTATTTACTCTGAAACAGAAAAGAGATGAAGATTTCTGTTTGTAAGAGGAAAATGATTTTACTAAAATCCATGGCTGTTCCACACAGGACTGTTGAGAGGAATTAACTTCAGTTGGGGGAACAGTGAGCAGTCTTTTGCTGCTTGAGGTATGACACATTCTAACAAGACGATGTAATGCTGGAAGCTGTCATTTTCCCTATGGGATGCGGTAAGCCATTTTTATTCAGACAGTAAATAAGGGCTTCACAAGGGCTTATTAAGACTGTAGACATTTTCTGGGCTAAATCGATTCATATATACACATATTTAGCCTTGAGGAATCATTTAATCTGGGTATTTTTGTAAAATAATATCGGCAGGCACTGTTTTAGACACCTTATTCTCTAGGGGCTTTCCCTAATCATAGGCAGAGCCTCATTTTCGCGCCGGTATTGCGCACTTGTTTTTGAGAAGCATGACATGCAGTCGCATGTGTGAGGAGCTCTGATACATAGAAAAGACTTTCTGAAGGCGTCATTTGGTATCGTATTCCCCTTTGGGCTTGGTTGGGTCTCAGCAAAGCAGATACCAGGGACTGTAAAGGGGTTAAAGATAAAAACGGCTCCGGTTCCGTTATTTTAAGGGTTAAAGCTTCCAAATTTGGTGTGCAATACTTTTAAGGCTTTAAGACACTGTGGTGAATTTTGAACAATTCCTTCATACTTTTTCGCAATTGCAGTAATAAAGTGTGTTCAGTTTAAAATTTAAAGTGACAGTAACGGTTTTATTTTAAAACGTTTTTTGTACTTTGTTATCAAGTTTATGCCTGTTTAACATGTCTGAACTACCAGATAGACTGTGTTCTGAATGTGGGGAAGCCAAGGTTCCTTCTCATTTAAATAGATGTGATTTATGTGACACTGAAAATGACGCCCAAGATGATTCCTCAAGTGAGGGGAGTAAGCATGGTACTGCATCATTCCCTCCTTCGTCTACACCAGTCTTGCCCACTCAGGAGGCCCCTAGTACATCTAGCGCGCCAATACTCCTTACTATGCAACAATTAACGGCTGTAATGGATAATTCTATCAAAAACATTTTAGCCAAAATGCCCACTTATCAGCGCAAGCGCGACTGCTCTGTTTTAGATACTGAAGAGCATGGGGACGCTGATGATAATGGTTCTGAAATGCCCCTACACCAGTCTGAGGGGGCCAGGGAGGTTTTGTCTGAGGGAGAAATTTCAGATTCAGGGAAAATTTCTCAACAAGCTGAACCCGATGTGATTACATTTAAATTTAAGTTGGAACATCTCCGCGCTCTGCTTAAGGAGGTATTATCCACTCTGGATGATTGTGAGAATTTGATCATCCCAGAGAAACTATGTAAAATGGACAAGTTCCTAGAGGTCCCGGGGCTCCCAGAAGCTTTTCCTATACCCAAGCGGGTGGCGGACATTGTAAATAAAGAATGGGAAAGGCCCGGTATACCTTTCGTCCCTCCCCCCATATTTAAAAAATTGTTTCCTATGGTCGACCCCAGAAAGGACTTATGGCAGACAGTCCCCAAGGTCGAGGGAGCGGTTTCTACTTTAAACAAACGCACCACTATACCCATAGAAGATAGTTGTGCTTTCAAAGATCCTATGGATAAAAAATTAGAAGGTTTGCTTAAAAAGATGTTTGTTCAGCAAGGTTACCTTCTACAACCAATTTCATGCATTGTTGGACAGAATCCGTGCTCTCAAATTGGCCAATTCTTTCACCCTAGACGCCACTTTGCAATTGGCTAGGTTAGCGGCGAAAAATTCTGGGTTTGCTATTGTGGCGCGCAGAGCGCTTTGGTTGAAATCTTGGTCAGCGGATGCGTCTTCCAAGAACAAACTACTTAACATTCCTTTCAAGGGGAAAACGCTGTTTGGCCCTGACTTGAAAGAGATTATCTCTGATATCACTGGGGGTAAGGGCCACGCCCTTCCTCAGGATAGGTCTTTCAAGGCCAAAAATAAACCTAATTTTCGTCCCTTTCGTAGAAACGGACCAGCCCCAAGTGCTACGTCCTCTAAGCAAGAGGGTAATACTTCTCAAGCCAAGCCAGCCTGGAGACCAATGCAAGGCTGGAACAAGGGAAAGCAGGCCAAGAAACCTGCCACTGCTACCAAGACAGCATGAAATGTTGGCCCCCGATCCGGGACCGGATCTGGTGGGGGGCAGACTCTCTCTCTTTGCTCAGGCTTGGGCAAGAGATGTTCTGGATCCTTGGGCACTAGAAATAGTCTCCCAAGGTTATCTTCTGGAATTCAAGGGGCTTCCCCCAAGGGGGAGGTTCCACAGGTCTCAATTGTCTTCAGACCATATAAAGAGACAGGCATTCTTACATTGTGTAGAAGACCTGTTAAAAATGGGAGTGATTCATCCTGTTCCATTAGGAGAACAAGGGATGGGGTTCTACTCCAATCTGTTCATAGTTCCCAAAAAAAGAGGGAACGTTCAGACCAATCTTAGATCTCAAGATCTTAAACAAGTTTCTCAAGGTTCCATCGTTCAAAATGGAAACCATTCGAACAATTCTTCCTTCCATCCAGGAAGGTCTATTCATGACCACGGTGGATTTAAAGGATGCGTATCTACATATTCCTATCCACAAGGAACATCATCGGTTCCTAAGGTTCGCATTCCTGGACAAGCATTACCAGTTCGTGGCGCTTCCTTTCGGATTAGCCACTGCTCCAAGGATTTTCACAAAGGTACTAGGGTCCCTTCTAGCGGTACTAAGACCAAGGGGCATTGCAGTAGTTCCTTACTTGGACGACATTCTGATTCAAGCGTCGTCCCTTCCTCAAGCAAAGGCTCACACGGACATAGTCCTGGCCTTTCTCAGATCTCACGGATGGAAAGTGAACGTGGAAAAGAGTTCTCTATCTCCGTCGACAAGGGTTCCCTTCTTGGGAACAATAATAGACTCCTTAGAAATGAGGATTTTTCTGACAGAGGCCAGAAAAACAAAACTTCTAAACTCTTGTCAAACACTTCATTCCGTTCCTCTTCCTTCCATAGCGCAGTGCATGGAAGTAATAGGTTTGATGGTAGCGGCAATGGACATAGTTCCTTTTGCGCGCATTCATCTAAGACCATTACAACTGTGCATGCTCAGTCAGTGGAATGGGGACTATACAGACTTGTCTCCGAAGATACAAGTAAATCAGAGGACCAGAGACTCACTCCGTTGGTGGCTGTCCCTGGACAACCTGTCACAAGGGATGACCTTCCGCAGACCAGAGTGGGTCATTGTCACGACCGACGCCAGTCTGATGGGCTGGGGCGCGGTCTGGGGACCCCTGAAAGCTCAGGGTCTTTGGTCTCGGGAAGAATCTCTTCTACCGATAAATATTCTGGAACTGAGAGCGATATTCAATGCTCTCAAGGCTTGGCCTCAGCTAGCAAAGGCCAAGTTCATACGGTTTCAATCAGACAACATGACGACTGTTGCGTACATCAACCATCAGGGGGGAACAAGGAGTTCCCTGGCGATGGAAGAAGTGACCAAAATCATTCAATGGGCGGAGACTCACTCCTGCCACCTATCTGCAATCCACATCCCAGGAGTGGAAAATTGGGAAGCGGATTTTCTGAGTCGTCAGACATTACATCCGGGGGAGTGGGAACTCCATCCGGAAATCTTTGCCCAAATTACTCAACTGTGGGGCATTCCAGACATGGATCTGATGGCCTCTCGTCAGAACTTCAAGGTTCCTTGCTACGGGTCCAGATCCAGGGATCCCAAGGCGACTCTAGTAGATGCACTAGTAGCACCTTGGACCTTCAAACTAGCTTATGTATTCCCGCCGTTTCCTCTCATCCCCAGGCTGGTAGCCAGGATCAATCAAGAGAGGGCGTCGGTGATCTTGATAGCTCCTGCGTGGCCACGCAGGACTTGGTATGCAGATCTGGTGAATATGTCATCGGCTCCACCATGGAAGCTACCTTTGAGACGAGACCTTCTTGTTCAAGGTCCGTTCGAACATCCGAATCTGATCTCACTCCAGCTGACTGCTTGGAGATTGAACGCTTGATCTTATCAAAACGAGGGTTCTCAGATTCTGTTATTGATACTCTTGTTCAGGCCAGAAAGCCTGTAACTAGAAAAATTTACCACAAAATATGGAAAAAATATATCTGTTGGTGTGAATCTAAAGGATTCCCTTGGGACAAGGTAAAGATTCCTAAGATTCTATCCTTTCTTCAAGAAGGATTGGAGAAAGGATTATCTGCAAGTTCCTTGAAGGGACAGATTTCTGCCTTGTCTGTGTTACTTCACAAAAAGCTGGCAGCTGTGCCAGATGTTCAAGCCTTTGTTCAGGCTCTGGTTAGAATCAAGCCTGTTTACAAACCTTTGACTCCTCCTTGGAGTCTCAACTTAGTTCTTTCAGTTCTTCAGGGGGTTCCGTTTGAACCCTTACATTCCGTTGATATTAAGTTATTATCTTGGAAAGTTTTGTTTTTGGTTGCAATTTCTTCTGCTAGAAGAGTTTCAGAATTATCTGCTCTACAGTGTTCTCCTCCTTATCTGGTGTTCCATGCAGATAAGGTGGTTTTACGTACTAAACCTGGTTTTCTTCCAAAAGTTGTTTCTAACAAAAACATTAACCAGGAGATAGTCGTACCTTCTTTGTGTCCGAAACCAGTTTCGAAGAAGGAACGTTTGTTGCACAATTTGGATGTTGTTCGCGCTCTAAAATTCTATTTAGATGCTACAAAGGATTTTAGACAAACATCTTCCTTGTTTGTTGTTTATTCTGGTAGAAGGAGAGGTCAAAAAGCAACTTCTACCTCTCTCTCTTTTTGGATTAAAAGCATCATCAGATTGGCTTATGTGACTGCCGGACGGCAGCCTCCTGAAAGAATCACAGCTCATTCCACTAGGGCTGTGGCTTCCACATGGGCCTTCAAGAACGAGGCTTCTGTTGATCAGATATGTAGGGCAGCGACTTGGTCTTCACTGCACACTTTTACCAAATTTTACAAGTTTGATACTTTTGCTTCTTCTGAGGCTATTTTTGGGAGAAAGGTTTTGCAAGCCGTGGTGCCTTCCATTTAGGTGACCTGATTTGCTCCCTCCCTTCATCCGTGTCCTAAAGCTTTGGTATTGGTTCCCACAAGTAAGGATGACGCCGTGGACCGGACACACCTATGTTGGAGAAAACAGAATTTATGTTTACCTGATAAATTACTTTCTCCAACGGTGTGTCCGGTCCACGGCCCGCCCTGGTTTTTTAATCAGGTCTGATAATTTATTTTCTTTAACTACAGTCACCACGGTATCATATGGTTTCTCCTATGCAAATATTCCTCCTTAACGTCGGTCGAATGACTGGGGTAGGCGGAGCCTAGGAGGGATCATGTGACCAGCTTTGCTGGGCTCTTTGCCATTTCCTGTTGGGGAAGAGAATATCCCACAAGTAAGGATGACGCCGTGGACCGGACACACCGTTGGAGAAAGTAATTTATCAGGTAAACATAAATTCTGTTTTTTTCCATCAGGATCTGAAATCCTTAAATTTAAAGGTATGGAGATTGAACGCTTGATTCTTGGTCAAAGAGGTTTCTCTGACTCTGTGATTAATACTATGTTACAGGCTCGTAAATCTGTATCCAGAGAGATATATTATAGAGTCTGGAAGACTTATATTTCTTGGTGTCTTTCTCATCATTTTTCTTGGCATTCTTTTAGAATACCGAGAATATTACAGTTTCTTCAGGATGGTTTAGATAAGGGTTTGTCCGCAAGTTCCTTGAAAGGTCAAATCTCTGCTCTTTCTGTTCTTTTTCACAGAAAGATTGCTATTCTTCCTGATATTCATTGTTTTGTACAAGCTTTGGTTCGTATAAAGCCTGTCATTAAGTCAATTTCTCCTCCTTGGAGTTTGAATTTGGTTCTGGGGGCTCTTCAAGCTCCTCCATTTGAACCTATGCATTCATTGGATATTAAATTACTTTCTTGGAAAGTTTTTTGTTCCTTTTGGCCATCTCTTCTGCCAGAAGAGTTTCTGAATTATCTGCTCTTTCTTGTGAGTCTCCTTTTCTGATTTTTCATCAGGATAAGGCGGTGTTGCGAACTTCTTTTGAATTTTTACCTAAAGTTGTGAATTCCAACAACATTAGTAGAGAAATTGTGGTTCCTTCATTATGTCCTAATCCTAAGAATTCTAAGGAGAAATCGTTGCATTCTTTGGATGTTGTTAGAGCTTTGAAATATTATGTTGAAGCTACGAAATCTTTTCGTAAGACTTCTAGTCTATTTATTATCTTTTCCGGTTCTAGAAAAGGCCAGAAAGCTTCTGCCATTTCTTTGGCATCTTGGTTGAAATCTTTAATTCATCTTGCCTATATTGAGTCGGGTAAAACTCCGCCTCAGAGAATTACAGCTCATTCTACTAGGTCAGTTTCTACTTCCTGGGCGTTTAGGAATGAAGCTTCGGTTGACCAGATCTGCAAAGCAGCGACTTGGTCCTCTTTGCATACTTTTACTAAATTCTACCATTTTGATGTATTTTCTTCTTCTGAAGCAGTTTTTGGTAGAAAAGTACTTCAGGCAGCGGTTTCAGTTTGAATCTTCTGCTTATGTTTTTCATTAAACTTTATTTTGGGTGTGGATTATTTTCAGCAGGAATTGGCTGTCTTTATTTTATCCCTCCCTCTCTAGTGACTCTTGTGTGGAAAGATCCACTTCTTGGGTAGTCATTATCCCATACGTCACTAGCTCATGGACTCTTGCTAATTACATGAAAGAAAACATAATTTATGTAAGAACTTACCTGATAAATTCATTTCTTTCATATTAGCAAGAGTCCATGAGGCCCGCCCTTTTTTTGTGGTGGTTATGATTTTGTATAAAGCACAATTATTCCAATTCCTTATTTTATATGCTTTCGCACTTTTTTCTTATCACCCCACTTCTTGGCTATTCGTTAAACTGAATTGTGGGTGTGGTGAGGGGTGTATTTATAGGCATTTTAAGGTTTGGGAAACTTTGCCCCTCCTGGTAGGAATGTATATCCCATACGTCACTAGCTCATGGACTCTTGCTAATATGAAAGAAATGAATTTATCAGGTAAGTTCTTACATAAATTATGTTTTTTTCTAAACTTCATTCATCTCTGCACCTTTCTAGTTTTTCCCTTTCTCTTCCTATACCTTCGTTTGAATGACTGGGGGGAGGAGTTAAGGGAGGAGCTATATAGCAGCTCTGCTGTGGTGCTCTTTGCCACTTCCTGTTAACAGGAGGATTATATCCCACAAGTAAGGATGAAACCTGTGGAATCGGTATATCGTAAAATAAATCAATTTATCAGGTAAGCATAAATTTCCTTTTTTTCTTTAGCAGGGGCGGTCCTGCATGATGCACCATGTGACCGGGTGTGGTCACATTTTTTCCCCCATTTCCGATTCCTGACTGAGTTTCTGCGGAGAGGAGAAACTTCTCTACCTGTCTGGGTCATAGGAGGTGGTGAGTTCCCCAGCCTTTGGGGGTAGAAGGTGCCAGTTGTTCTTTCTATAATTTAAATTTGACGAATTATGGAGGATTCTGATTTTTTAGAGGGGGATCTCTCTGATACAGAATTTGATACCTGTGTATATTGTGAGGAGGCCCGGTAGCCCAGCCCTCTCAATTATGTTCCGTATGCCGCAATAGGGTGTTTTCATCAACCAATGTTGTGATGTTAGAGACCACTGAGCCGTCCGCCTCTGAGGATTCCTCATCCCGTGAGGTGTGTTCCCTAGAATCTTCTGTTCTTACACATGCAGTTTCCCCGAGTACCGCTGCTCCTTCGGCTGAATGGGGCTTTTTTCCACCAGAGGTTACTGCGCAGTTCCGCATGGCCATCTCTACGGCCTTAGTGATTTTACCTCTCCCTGCTTCGTGCAAGCGAAGGGTTAATCCATGCACTCCTGCTCAGGGACCGTCGTGTAAAATTACGATTGTATCTGATCAGTCATCTGGTGATGTGGTTCCCTCTGAGGCTTCAGAGGTAGGACCTCCAGGGTCCGAGTTTGCTGAGTTGATTCCTCCGAATGAAGAGAATTTAGCATTTAGATTTAGAATAGCACGCTTGCGTTTACTTCTGAGAGAGGTTTTGGCGATGCTTGAGGTTCCCAGTACTGATCCCTCAGTTGATTCTCAGTCCTCTAAATCAGATAGCGATCTTGACTAGACGAGTGGAGAGGGATGGAGATCCTATTCCTTATCGTCAAGATATAATTTTATTTGTTATTTGGAATCCCAGTTCTGAGCTCTATGGGGGGTTTGTGTCGTATGACAGGCTGGACCTGTTTTTGTTAGCACACTCCTTTGGATATCACTTTGTGCGCTTGTTGATTTTCTTTTGCTATTCCATTTTGGATAGTTTTTTATTAGAGCTCTGGGTTGTTGCAGAACGTCCTTTTAGGAAGACATTTCGTCAATGATTTTTCTTGCACTAACGACTGGTCGCAATTGTTGGAGACTTTCGGTGGAAGCTTCTAGGTCACTGTTCTGGGTGATGTTTCCCTCGATAATTTCGAGACAACATTTAAGCCTTGGAGCTTATTTTTCTTTTTTGGATTATTCTCATTTTTTTCTAGCGTTGCTGGAACTTAAAGGGACAGTCTACACCAGAATTTTTATTGTTTGAAAAGATAGATAATCCCTTTATTACCCATTCCCTAGTTTTGCATTACCAACACAGTTATATAAATACACTTTTTACCTCTGTGATTACCTTGTATCTAAGCCTCTGCAAACTGCCCCCTTATTTCAGTTCTTTTGACATACATCCATTTTAGCCAATCAGAGCTTGCTCACTGGAACTCCACGTGCGTGAGCACTGTGTTATCTATATGATAAATGTGAACTAACAATCTCTAGTAGTGAAAAACTGTCAAAATGTCCTGAGAGAAGAGGCGGGATTCAAGGGCTTAGAAATTAGCATACGAACCTCCTAGGTTTAGCTTACAACTAAGAATACGAAGAGAACAAAGCAAAATTGGCGATAAAAGTAAATTGGAAAATTGTTTAAAATTACATTCTCTATCTGAATCATCAAAGTTTATTTTGGACTAGACTGTCCCTTTTAAGAATTTTCTGTTTAGCCCTCTGGTGTGTCTGGCAGATATGTCATATCCTAATTGACAGGCAGGACCTGTTTTGGGTACTAGTTAAGTCTGCTCTTTCTTTCTACAAGAGAAAGTGTTATTTCTAGCTGTTCCGGTCCAGACAGAGCAGGTCCATCTATCCTAGATGACAGACAGGACCTGTTTTAGGTACTATGCTGGATGCTGGATCATATTGTAACCAGGGGTCCCAGAGGCCGGAGCTAGGCTTCACATTCTGTTCTGGGCAAGTTGTTTCCTCTCTTGAGTTTTCCTTTTGGCAGAGAGACAGAAGTTACAGGTGACTTTTGGAGTCATTGTCCCGGTGCCCATCACACGGTGAGATCACTTTCATTCCACCTTTGGGGCATGGACCTTCAAGGGGAGGGACCTCCTGTCCTATTCGGATTTTATGATTAGAGAGCTTATTAGGTCTCCTGCTTGAGGGAGTATATAAGGTTCTCTCTACCTTTGTTCAGGAAGAAGGTATCTTTTCTGTTTTCATCCTTTTGAACAAATCCGGTTCTTGGTACCGTATCTTCCAGTAAACCCTGTTCTGATCCTAAGGTTTTTTTCTGGGATCGGAGGTTTAATGTGGCAGTATCCTGCTTCCAATTTTTTATAGTAGCTCCTGGGTCTTGGCGGTTCTGGTTTTCTTACCATCTTCTGCTAGTAGACTTTTAGGGTTTTTCTCTTGTCTTTTCGATCCTTAGAGTTGGATCTAGACCTGAGTTTTCTGGTGTAGGCACCAGGGTGGACCATTGGATGCTTATCTGGTCTTGCAGACAGGAAAATTTTTCTTCAGATCTGCAAAGTTAGAGTTTTCCACATTGGGTTATGCCCTCCAGTCCCCCTTCTGGCCTTCACTGGCGCTGTGGTGGAGGGTGAGGTATTTAGCCGAGGCCGAGACTTCGGCATGGCATTGGTAAATCCGTCTTAGCTTACCTACATGGAATACCGGGTGGGGAACTTGATTTGCTGGGTCTCGTCAGTTCTCCCTGTCTTGTGGGACCATTTAGCTCTCCTGGAGCGTTTTTGACTTTGTCACTTCCCTGTCAGTGGGAAGAGAGTGTCCTATGGGGATCTGTGGATCAGGAATTTCCTTCCGTTTTATTCCTAAGGTTCCTCAGTTGAGCATTCTGCTCTGAGGATTAGTTCTTTTGGGTTTGTTCCATTTGGGACCTCTCAGTGGGTAGATCCTTTTCTGTGAAAGAGAGTTCCTTCTACGTAGAAGCAAGGGCTTTGAGTTTTGTGGTGGGCGGTGACCCACTACGGATCATTGTTGGTGATCCACTCTATGGACGGCTCTTCTGGAACGGATGTTAACAATCATCCTTTAATCTGACTATCCAAAGGGTTTTGCATGTTTGTATCTGAATAGGGAGTCGGATCGAGATTCTGAGAGCGTCAGTACCTATCCCAGGTTTCCCCTTAGTGGGTCGTGGTCGGGGATCTTCAGTCAGAGCTAATGGATCCTTAACGGGGCTTGGAAGGCCTATTTTAACCTTCTCCTTTCAGCCATGTCTCTCTTTGTCGAGAATGGCCTGATCCTAGCAGGAGCGGAAGTCAGTGTGACTGATTGCTCCGTTGATGCCCGCGAGTCCGTATAGCGGTTTAGGGGCTTTATCGCCATGGGAGGTACCTTGTTGCAGGGATCTGCTGGGTCAAGGTTCCTTGCGTCTTGGGATATTTTCTCTGAGGCAGATTGCGAGAAGTCGATTGGTCTTAGCCGAGAATTTTTTTTTTTCTTGAAGTGTTACGATCTTTTCCTTCAGCTCGTAGCTGATCTCTCGTCATCTACCATAGGTGTGGAGGTCCACCCTTGTCGGGTGGAGATAGATTGTCCTGGCACTCTACTGAGTTCCAGGTTTTTGTTTTTTTTTCTCTTTATTTTCATCCAGGATGATCTGGAGAAGGGACTGCCTAGCTAGTTTTTCTTGTTAGAGTATTCTTGGTTTGGGACATCTAGCTGTACTAGCCTGAGGGTTAGTTTAGCTGCCTCGCAAGCGGAGAGTTGCAGGTTGAATCCGACTGCAGTTCCTTGCCCCGGGATTGTGGGCTCGCATGCCGTTTTTAAGATACCTTGTTTGTCCTGCTGCTCCAGAGGTTCATTGAACTTCCTGGAGTTAAGTTCCTTTTGCTAGGGCACTGACTGCGGTCAGGCTGGTGAGTTAATTCTACTGCTCCTTCTTGGAGTTTAGACTTTATTTTTAGGGAGTTGCATCACGTTACTTTTGTACCTGTGCAGGTGGTGGTCTTTGAATTTTTTCTTCAATGATCCCTTCCGTCTGTAGATTGTTTTCTACATTATATAATCTCGACGTTAAACTCTTGCAATTCTCCTTAAAGGGGTTTCCTTTATAATAAGGCTGTGTTACGAGATTTGTTAGGCTTTCTCTCCTTAAGATTGTTGTTTTTTCCATGTCATTTTCCTTTCAGAGAATCATACCTTGATGTTTCCTTGCAGTCTGTATAAGAATAGACAGTTTGTTTCTGTTGTATATTCGTATCTGGAAAGTGCAAGGGTTTGGAGACTTAGTCGTCTTCCTTATTGATAGTGGAGGAGTGTTTTTTCACTTGCTTAGGAGACCGCGAGACCCTAGCCTCCTCAGGGGTTTATGGCTCAGTTAGAGAGCAGTGACATCCTTTTAGGTCTCTGTCATGAGATCTCTATGGTTCTGATTTTTGGGCTGCTGCTTTGTCCCCCTAGCACTCTTTTTTCCTTTTTGCTTCTGTTGAAGTAGCCTTCGGGAGTTTGGGTTATTGCAGGCTGTGGTGCCCTCAGATTTGGGCCGCCTTTCTCCAACATTGGTGTGTCCGGTCCACGGCGTCATCCTTACTTGTGGGAATATCTCTTCCCCAACAGGAAATGGCAGAGAGTCCCAGCAAAGCTGGCCATATAGTCCCTCCTAGGCTCCGCCCACCCCAGTCATTCTCTTTGCCGTTGCACAGGCAACATCTCCACGGAGATGGTTAAGAGTATGTGTTGTTTAGTTGTAGTTTTTTTTTTTTTATTATTCTATCAAGAGTTTGTTATTTTAAAATAGTGCTGGTATGTACTATTTACTCTGAAACAGAAAAAAGATGAAGATTTCTGTTTGTGAGAGGAAGATGATTTTAGCAGACAGTAACTAAAATCGATTGCTGTTTCCACATAGGACTGTTGAGATGAAGTAACTTCAGTTGGGGGAAACAGTTAGCAGACTTTTCTGCTTAAGGTATGACTAGCCATATTTCTAACAAGACTGTGTAATGCTGGAAGGCTGTCATTTCCCCTCATGGGGACCGGTAAGCCATTTTCTTAGTCTCAAACAGAATAAAGGGCTTAATATGGGCTATAAAACTGGTAGACACTTTTATGGGCTAAATCAATTGCTTTATTTGGACATTTTATACATGTTTATGCTGATAATTCACAACTTGGGGAACGTTTTTTAACGTCAGGCACTATGTTTGACACCTTTTCCAGTCAGGAAGGGCCTTCCCAGTTGTAGGCTGAGCCTCATTTTCGCGCCATTACTGCGCAGTTGTTTTTGAGTGCAAGACATGCAGATGCATGTGTGAGGACCTGAAAGTAGTTGGAAAAGTTCCTAGAAGGCGTCATTTGGTATCGTATTCCCCTCTGGGCTTGGTAAAGTCACAGCAAAGGCTGTAGCTGGGACTGTATAGGGGTTAAATTTGTAACCGGCTCCGGTTTAGTTATTTTAAGGGTTAAAGCTCTGAAAATTGGTGTGCAATACTTTTAATGCTTTAAGACACTGTAGTTGAACAATTCCTTCATATATTTTCACATATTCAGTAATAAAGTGTGCTCTGTTTAAAATTTAAAGAGACAGTAACGGTTTTGTTTTAAAACGGTTTTTGTGCTTTATTGACAAGTTTAAGCCTGTTTAACATGTCTGTGCCTTCAGATAAGCTATGTTCTATATGTATGAAAGCCAATGTGTCTCCCCCTTCAAAATTGTGTGATAATTGTGCCATAGCGTCCAAACAAAGTAAGGACAGTACTGCCACAAATAATGAAATTGCCCATGATGATTCCTCAGATGAAGGGAGTAGACATGGTTCTACATCATCTCCTTCTGTGTCTACGCCAGTTTTGCCCACGCAGGAGGCCCCTAGTACTTCTAGCGCGCCAATGCTTATTACCATGCAACAATTGACGGCTGTAATGGATAACTCCATAGCAAATATTTTATCCAAGATGCCTGCATATCAGAGAAAGCGCGATTGCTCTGTTTTAAACACTGAAGAGTAGGAGGGCGCTGATGATAATTGTTCTGTCATACCCTCACACCAATCTGAAGGGGCCATGAGGGAGGTTTTGTCAGATGGGGAAATTTCAGATTTAGGAAAAATTTCTCAACAGGCTGAACCTGATGTTGTGACATTTAAATTTAAATTAGAACATCTCCGCGCACTGCTTAAGGAGGTGTTATCTACTCTGGATGATTGTGACAACTTGGTCATTCCAGAAAAATTATGCAAGATGGACAAGTTCCTAGAGGTTCCGGTGCACCCCGACGCTTTTCCTATACCCAAGCGGGTGGCGGACATAGTGAATAAGGAGTGGGAGAAGCCTGGCATACCTTTTGTTCCCCCTCCTATATTTAAGAAATTATTTCCTATGGTCGACCCCAGAAAGGACTTATGGCAGACAGTCCCTAAGGTCGAGGGGGCAGTTTCTACTCTAAACAAGCGCACTGCTATTCCTATCGAAGATAGTTGTGCTTTCAAAGATCCTATGGATAAAAAATTGGAAGGTTTGCTTAAAAAGATTTTTGTACAGCAAGGTTACCTTCTACAACCCATTTCGTGCATTGTTCCTGTCACTACAGCAGCGTGGTTCTGGTTCGAGGAACTAGAAAAGTTGCTCAGTAGAGAGACTCCATATGAGGAGGTTATAGACAGAGTTCACGCACTTAAGTTGGCTAACTCTTTTATTTTAGATGCCGCTTTGCAATTAGCTAGATTAGGGTTTGCAATTGTGGCGCGCAGAGCGCTTTGGCTAAAGTCTTGGTCAGCGGATGTATCATCCAAGACAAAATTGCTTAACATCCCCTTCAAGGGTAAAACTCTCTTTGGACCAGAATTGAAGGAGATTATCTCAGACATCACTGGGGGAAAGGGCCACGCCCTCCCACAAGATAGGCCTTTCAAGGCCAAGAATAAGTCTAATTTTCGTTCCTTTCGTAATTTCAGGAACGGACCAGCCTCTAATTCTGCATCCTCTAAGCAAGAGAGTAATGCCTCACAGTCCAAACGAGCCTGGAAACCGATGCAAGGCTGGAACAAGGGTAAGCAGACCAAGAAGCCTGCTACCGCTAACAAAACAGCATGAAGGAGTAGCCCCCGATCCGGGACCGGATCTAGTGGGGGGCAGACTCTCTCTCTTTGCTCAGGCTTGGGCAAGAGATGTTCAGGATCCCTGGACGCTAGAAATAGTTTCTCAGGGTTATCTTCTGGAATTCAAGGAACTACCCCCAAGGGGAAGGTTCCACATGTCTCACTTATCCTCAAACCAAATAAAGAGACAGGCGTTCTTACATTGTGTAGAAGACCTGCTAAAGATGGGAGTGATACACCCAGTTCCAATGACGGAACAAGGAATGGGATTTTACTCAAATCTGTTCGTAGTTCCCAAAAAAAAGGGAACCTTCAGACCAATTCTGGATTTAAAGATCCTAAACAAATTTCTCAGGGTACCATCGTTCAAAATGGAAACCATTCGAACGATTCTACCCACTATCCAGGAAGGTCAATTTATGACTACCGTGGATCTAAAGGATGCGTACCTACATATTCCTATCCACAAAGAACATCATCAGTTCCTAAGGTTCGCCTTTCTGGACAAACATTACCAGTTTGTGTCCCTCCCATTCGGATTAGCCACTGCTCCAAGGATTTTCACAAAGGTACTCGGGTCCCTTCTAGCGGTTCTAAGACCGAGGGGCATTGCAGTTGTACCATACTTGGATGACATTCTAATACAAGCGTCGTCCCTTTCAAAAGCAAAGGCTCATACAGACATCGTTCTGGCCTTTCTCAGATCTCACGGATGGAAGGTGAACATAGAAAAAAGTTTTCTGTCTCCGTCAACAAGAGTTCCCTTCCTGGGAACAATAATAGATTCATTAGAAATGAGGATCTTTCTGACAGATGTCAGAAAGTCAAAACTTCTAAGCGCTTGTCAAGTTCTTCATTCTGTTCCATGTCCTTCCATAGCTCAGTGCATGGAAGTAGTAGGGTTGATGGTTGCAGCAATGGACATAGTTCCTTTTGCACGAATTCATCTAAGACCATTACAACTGTGCATGCTGAAACAGTGGAATGGGGACTATACAGACTTGTCTCCAGTGATTCAAGTAGATCAGAAGACCAGAGATTCACTCCGTTGGTGGATATCCCTGGACCAGCTATCCCAGGGAATGAGCTTCCGCAGACCAGAGTGGGTCATTGTCACGACCGACGCCAGTCTAGTGGGCTGGGGTGCGGTCTGGGAATCCCTGAAAGCTCAGGGACTATGGTCTCGGGAAGAGTCTCTTCTCCCGATAAACATTCTGAAACTAAGAGCGATATTCAATGCTCTCAGGGCTTGGCCTCAGCTTGCAAAGGCCAGATTCATAAGATTCCAATCAGACAACATGACGACTGTTGCGTATATCAATCATCAGGGGGGAACAAGGAGTTCCCTGGCGATGAAAGAAGTAACCAAAATAATACAATGGGCGGAGAATCACTCCTGCCATCTATCTGCAATCCACATCCCAGGTGTGGAAAACTGGGAAGCGGATTATCTGAGTCGTCAGACATTCCATCCGGGGGAGTGGGAACTCCACCCGGAGATTTTTGCCCAGTTGACTCAATTATGGGGCATTCCAGACATGGATCTGATGGCGTCTCGTCAGAACTTCAAGGTTCCTTGCTACGGGTCCAGATCCAGGGATCCCAAGGCGACTCTAGTGGATGCACTAGTAGCGCCTTGGACCTTCAACCTAGCTTATGTGTTCCCATCGTTTCCTCTCATTCCCAGGCTGGTAGCCAGGATCAAACAGGAGAGGGTCTTGGTGATCTTGATAGCTCCTGCGTGGCCACGCAGGACTTGGTATGCAGACCTGGTGAATATGTCATCGGTTCCACCATGGAAGCTACCTTTGAGACAGGACCTTCTTGTTCAGGGTCCATTCGAACATCCAAATCTGGTCTCCCTCCAGCTGACGGCTTGGAGATTGAACGCTTGATTCTATCAAAGCGTGGGTTTTCAGATTCGGTGATTGATACTCTGGTTCAGGCCAGAAAACCGGTAACTAGAAAGATTTACCATAAAATATGGAAAAGATATATCTGCTGGTGTGAATCCAAGGGATTCCCTTGGAATAAGGTAAAGATTCCTAAGATTCTTTCCTTTCTGCAAGAAGGTTTGGATAAAGGATTATCTGCGAGTTCTCTAAAGGGACAAATTTCTGCTTTATCTGTCTTACTACACAAACGACTGGCAGCTATGCCAGATGTTCAAGCATTTGTTCAGGCTCTGGTTAGGATCAAGCCTGTTTACAGACCTTTGACTCCTCCCTGGAGTTTAAATCTAGTTCTTTCAGTTCTTCAAGGGGTTCCGTTTGAACCTCTACATTCCATAGATATTAAGTTGTTATCTTGGAAAGTTTTGTTTTTGGTTGCTATTTCTTCTGCTAGAAGAGTTTCAGAGTTATCTGCTCTGCAGTGTTCTCCGCCCTATCTGGTGTTCCATGCAGATAAGGTGGTTTTGCGTACTAAGCCTGGTTTTCTTCCAAAGGTTGTTTCTAACAAAAATATTAACCAGGAGATAGTTGTACCTTCTTTGTGTCCGAATACAGTTTTAAAGAAGGAACGTTTGTTACACAATTTGGACATAGTCCGTGCTCTAAAATTCTATTTAGAAGCTACAAAAGATTTCAGACAAACATCTTCTCTGTTTGTCGTCTATTCTGGTAAAAGGAGAGGTCAAAAAGCGACTTCTACCTCTCTTTCCTTTTGGCTTAAAAGCATCATCTGATTGGCTTATGAGACTGCCGGACGGCAGCCTCCTGAAAGAATCACAGCTCACTCCACTAGGGCTGTGGCTTCCACATGGGCCTCCAAGAACGAGGCTTCTGTTGATCAGATATGTAAGGCAGCGACTTGGTCTTCACTGCACACTTTTGCCAAATTTTACAAATTTGATACTTTTGCTTCTTCGGAGGCTATTTTTGGGAGAAAGGTTTTGCAAGCCGTGGTGCCTTCCGTTTAGGTAACCTGATTTGCTCCCTCCCTTCATCCGTGTCCTAAAGCTTTGGTATTGGTTCCCACAAGTAAGGATGACGCCGTGGACCGGACACACCAATGTTGGAGAAAACAGAATTTATGCTTACCTGATAAATTACTTTCTCCAACGGTGTGTCTGGTCCACGGCCCGCCCTGGTTTTTTAATCAGGTCTGATGAATTATTTTCTCTAACTACAGTCACCACGGTACCATATGGTTTCTCCTATATTTTTCCTCCTGTCCGTCGGTCGAATGACTGGGGTGGGCGGAGCCTAGGAGGGACTATATGGCCAGCTTTGCTGGGACTCTTTGCCATTTCCTGTTGGGGAAGAGATATTCCCACAAGTAAGGATGACGCCGTGGACCGGACACACCGTTGGAGAAAGTAATTTATCAGGTAAGCATAAATTATGTTTTTTCAGTTTACTCTCTCGTTAGCATTCAGTGTCCTGTATAGCTTGGGTATAATTTCCCATAAGTAATGAATGCAGCTGTGGACTCTCCCTGTATTAAGAAGGAAAAGATAAATTATGCTTACCATATAATTTCCTTTCCTTCTGTACGGGGAGAGTCCACAGCTCCTGCCTGCGTTCTCCGATGGGCGGCCCTAAATTTGTTTCTTCTGGCACCTTTTTCACCCTGATATTTCACCTACTGTTCTTTGTTCCCTCTGCAGAATGACTGGGGGATGAGGGAAGTGGGAGAGGTATTTAAGCTTTTGTCTGGGGTGTCTTTGCCTCCTCCTGGTGGCCAGGTTCTGAATTTTCCATAAGTAATGAATGCAGCTGTGGACTCTCCCTGTACAGAAGGAAAGGAAATTATCTGGTAAGCATAATTCGTTTTTTACCTCTGTAATTACATTGTATCTAAGCCTCTGCAGACTGCTCCCTTATTTCAGTTCTTTTGACAGACCTCAAGTTTAGCCAATCAGTGCTGACTCATAAATAACTCCACAGGAGTGAGCACAATGTTATCTATATGGCACACACAAACTAGCGCTTTCTAGCTGTGAAAAACTGTCAAAATGCACTAAGATAAGAGGCGACCTTCAAGGGTTTAGAACTTAGCATATAAGCCTACCTAGGTTTAGCTTTCAACAGAGAATACAAAGAAAACGAAGCAAATTTGATGATAAAAGTAAATTTGAAAGCCGTTTAAAAATTGAATGCTTAGCTGAATCGTGAAAGTTTAATTTTGTCTAGACTGTCCCTTTAGATTACAGGAAAAGGGGACAAAATAAATAATGAAAGTATGTAGCAATGCTTTTAAAGGGTCATAATACACTAGATTTTTCTTGCATAAATGTTTTGTAGATGATCTATTTATATAGCCTATACAGTTTGTTTGTTTTTAAGTATAGTTTTGCTTATTTTTAAATAACATTGCGCTGATTTTCAGATTCCTAACCAAGCCCCAAAGTTTTAAAAGAATACTTATGTATACCTACTCCAGCTTTCTCCTGTTTGTGTAAACAGTCTTTTCATATGCAGAGGAGGGGGGGGGGGGGTCTTCTCTTTTTTGGTATAATACCACTTTCATTGGGTGTTCCAGCTAACCTTTTCAACAGACCTAAACTGGGAGCTTCTAAGTAAGTTTTTTTTAAATGGTTTTATACTGGATTTTTAGATCAGTATCTGTGACACTACTATAAAGAATAATATGCATAGTCTATTGCATGCAGTTAAATGAAAATGTATTTATACTGTCCCTTTAACTATACATAAATATTTTATATTACAGTTTCATACTGTTTAATATCCCTTTAATGCACTCAATTCAACCATTTTTAAAATTTCCAGAGTTTTAAAAGGTCTGAATTTGAGAAATAGTAATTATAAAAAAATATTGATTTGTGCTTTATAAATTAGTTATTTTTTTAGAATATAAATAAAGTGTATACCAAAACATTTTTAGTTACACAACCTATCAATAAATCTGAGATGTGCTCCCAGCCTCGGATACACAGGAAGGCAATCTGCAGTGGAATTGTGCGGAACGTCTCTGAACAGTGCATCAGCAAGGTTATTGTGAATCACTGTTTACAGACCTGTTCTACACGTCCTATGCAGATGAACTGCACATGCACAATCTGTCTTCCTGAATTATTGAGACTTTGCAGCTTGCCTTTATTTTAGTCAAATGAATGTGCGGCACTGCTTCACAAAATGAGCATGAGGTAGCATAGATGAAATGTGTGCCTTTTAATTGGTGATATTGGTAAAACGTGAGAAAGGTGGCATGATTAAAAATGACCAGGGAAAGGCTGAGGTGGTAAGCCATTTCTTCAGTATACACAAGAGAGGAACCAATGTTAGAGACATAGAAACAAACTAGAACACTGGTTTTCAAACCTGTCCTTAAGCCTCCCCAAAGGCCAGGTTTTCAGGATTACTTTGGATGAGAGCAGGTAAAATAAGCATGGTTACTAATCAGCTGATTATTTCACCTGTGCTCCAGTTCAGATATCCTGCCTGTTAGAGAAGCCTGAGGACAGGTTTGAATACCAGTGAACTAGAACATACAAGCCCATACCAATAACTGGGTAATCTCTTGATAATATCAGGGAAATAAAAGGATAATATCAAGGTAAACAAAGCTCCAGATCCAGATGGAATACACCCAAGGGTTCTATGGGAATCTAGCACTGTCATAGCCAAAACTTTGCTTTTAACTTTTCAAGACTCGTTATGCTCAGACATAGTACCCCAGGGCTGGTGTAAGGTTAATGTGGTGCCATTTTGTTTAAAAGGGAAGCAGGGCTGATCCAGGAGGCTATAGACCAGTATTCCTGCCATCAGTAATGGGGATAATACTGGAAGATATATATGAGATTTATATTCATATGGGAAAACAAGATTGAGTTCAAATCAGCATGGTTTTATGAGTAATAGATGATGTCAAACTAATTAGATTATATGAGGAGGTAAGCATAAATAAAGATAGATGTCAATCAGTTGGTCTGATATACTTAGATTTTGCAAAGGCTTTTGATAAAGTGCCACGTGAGCGATTATGGTACAAAATAAAGGAACTGAAAATATTATCTCTTGGATTTATTGTTATTAATGACTTTGAGGAAGTATTAACCACTTAATGATTGATAGCATACCTTGTACGTTGGCGGTCATTCACATATCCCCACACATCCAATGAATATAGCGCAGGTCTTGCTGATGGCGTCAAGACCACCGGAAGTGAGGCATGCAGTACTAGCACAGCTGCAGCGCTATCGTACAGAATACGTCGGACGTTAAGGGGTTATATAGCAAAATCACTATAAGTTGTGTAGGATATAATTGCTTTGCTAGAGGATTTATAAAAATTGGAGGAATGGACTGGTAAATCGCAAATTAAATTTAATATTGGTAAATGTTTTACATTTTGAAGTAAAAAGTAGGCTCAAGAGCAGCAATGTACTACAGGGATCTAGTTGCCGATTGGTTGCTGCACAGATATGTATTTTGTCATTGGCTAACCTGATGTTTTCAGCTAGCTCCCAGTAGTGCATTGCTTCTCTTTCAACAAAGGATACAAAGAGAATAAAGCATTTTTGATAACAGAGATCATTTGGAAAGTTGTTTAAAACTGTATGCTCTATCTGAATCACTAAAGGAACTTTTTGGGTTTCATGTACCTTTTAACCTCTTTCAAAACTTTAAATTAAAATAATAGAATTAGTAATTATAATATATATTATTATTATATATATTTTAAAAGAAGAAGGGGCCTGTTTACCCCGAAACATCACAATAAATTTGTTCGTTTGTTGACTGAAGACCAGTGAGTGCTTTATTCTCTTTTTGTATATATATATATATATATATATATATATATATATATATATATATATATATATATATATATATATATTTATTTTTATGGCAGTGTTAAGTAGCAGTAAGACTGGGCTCTAGCTTACATTGTAAATGGATAGGAAGCGTGTCCCCCGAGAACAGGTAAAGGCAGGTTGACCTTGCTAAGAGTGCTTCACTTTTGTGTTAGTTTGTGTTTTCTCTCTTTAAAATAACCCAGCTATAGTATTACATACCACATGCTCTGCAACCTGATAAAGATGCAGCTTACATACGGAAATTTCTGCCACATTTAGTTTGAAGTTTTTCTCACTGGTTTGACAGCTGTTTCCACTACATTATTATTATCGGTTATTTGTAGAGCGCCAACAGATTCCACAGCACTATAAACATAGGGGGTATACAAGGTAGCAATTATAGGGATCAAATGGGTAGAGGGCCCTGGCTAGAGACGCACTGTTGTAGTCAGCTCTTGTGAAGGTGATCTGCAAGCAGTTGGACTCTTAGGCTTACATTCTAAGGGGGTTTATGGAGGAGAGGGTTATTAGGAAATTATAATATTATTTATATTCTAGATAAAACAAAAAAAAAGCAATGAGAGTCCCACAAGCTTTGACATTTAGGATTAAACTCCACTCCATCAGGAGGCAGACAAAGATTACCCAACATACCAAGAGCTTTAATCTCTCCCACCTCATCATACTTTTAATGGTGTAATGCTGTTACATCTTTACTGAAAGGGGTGCTCAAACTGCTGTGAGGCCCATTATTCCCCTCAGAGAACCAGGAATAGAGTAGAGGGTTGTACTACAGGCAGTGAGAGTAATTCTCCTGCAGGAGTTTACTAGCCTGCACAGGCATCGCTGGGACTGTACTTTCAGCCTCCTCCTGTTGATCGCTGTTGGGATACATCCTGGATCAGAGTTAGTCCTTTCTCACTAGAATGGTGTCTGCTTCTAGGCGCAAGATGTGTGCTGAGGTAAGATCAGTAGTGTGAGTGCAAATAGGTAATTACTGCATACACATGAGAGACCTAGAGTACACGGTGGGATTATTTTTATTTCATGTAATTGGCAAGAGTCCATGAGCTAGTGACATATGGAATATACATTCCTTCCAGGAGGTGGCAAAGTTTTCCAAACCTCAAAATGCCTATAAATACACCTCCCACCACACTCGCACCTTAGTTTTACAAACTTTGCCTCCTATGGAGGTGGTGAAGTAAGTTTGTGCTTGATTTCTTCTATGATAAGCGCTTCTAAGCATTTTAAAGCACAATTCCTCTTAGAGTACAGTCTTTGTCAAAGGGATGTGAAGAGAGTATCGCCTATTGATTTTGATGGTTTCACTCATGGGAAATCTTTTCAAGGGTTCTCTGTTATCGGTAGTAGGGATTCATCTCTTACCTCCCTTTTCAGATCGACGATAAACTCTTATACCATTACCTCTGCTGATAGTTTTCAGTACTGGTTTGGCTGTCTGCTATATGTAGATGGGTGTCTTTTGGTAAGTATGTATCATTGTTTAAGACACTCTCAGCTATGTTTGGCGCTTTTTTAATATAAAGTTTAAATATATGTATTTACTTATATTTGCCATGAGTCAAGTCTATGTGTATTTCCCTTTGTAGTCTAACAGTTTCAGTATGGGAATCATGTTTTAGGAAGTTATTTTTTTAAAAAATATTTTCTTACCTGGGGTTGTCTTTTTTTCCAATATGACTTATTTATACTGTTATTTATTGCGTCATTTTTGGCACAAAATATTTTTTTTACCACGAATTTGCATCTATAATGTCGCAAGTTTCGTCATTTTCTGTGTCTTTATTGACGTTAGGTTGTTTTGCGCGAAGTTGCGCTTGTTATGATGCGAGTTGCGTCATTTACGGATATTTTTTGGTTTTATTACCCTACTTCCTTTATGCTCCTTGCTCTCTTTATATTCTAGAGGGCTATGCTGTTTTCATATCTGCCTATTTAGCATATGCATTTGTCCCATTCCTGAAACTGCTATATGAGGAAATTGGATATTTTGTTTAAATGTTATTTTTTTTCTTTTACATTTTGCAAGATGTCTCAGTCTGATCCTCTCTCAGAAGCTACTGTAGGAACCATGCTGCCTGAACACAGTTCTACCAAAGGTAAGTGTATCTGTGGTAATCAAGCTGAGATTATATCTCCAGCTATATTATGTAACATTTGTCATGATAAGCTTTTGCATACCGATAATGTTTCTATTAGTACTAGTACAGCGTCTGTTGTTCCCTCAACATCCAATGTACATGATATCCCTGTTGATATGAAAAATTATATTGCTGATGCAATACAGAAGGCTATGTCTGCTATTCCACCTTCTAAATAACGTAAAAGATCTTTTAAAACTTCTCATAAATCTGATGAAATTTGTAATGACCGACAACATACTGAAATATCCTCCTCTATAGAGGATCTCTCTGGTTCAGAAGATCCTACTTCAGATATTTAAATTGATAAATCTTCTTATCCTTTTAAGATTGAATATATTCGGTCTTGTTGAAAGAAGTATTAGTTACTTTGGGTATTGAGGAGTCTGGTCCTCTTGATAACAAAACCAGTAAACTTTTAAAATCTGTTTTTAAACCTCTTGTGATTACTCCTGAGGTTTTTCCTGTCCCAGATGCGGTTTCTGATGTGATTGCTAAGGAATGGTCTAAATCTGGTGCTTCTTTTAATCCTCCTCCTTCTAGGTTTAAGAAGTTATATCCTTTACCAATGACTAATTTGGAGTTTTGGGAAAAAGTCCCTAAGGTTGATGGGGCTATTTCTACTCTTGGAAGATAGTACTTCTTTTAAGAATCCTTTAGATAGAAGATTGAATCTTATCTGAGGAAAGCTTATTTACATTCGGGTTATAATCTCAGGCCTGCCATTTCTATGGCTGATGTTGCAGCTGCATCAACTTTTTTATTGGATAGCTTAGCACAACAGGAAGCAGATCCTGATTTGTCTAGCATTGTTAGTCTGCTTCAACATGCTAATCATTTTATCTGTGATTTTATTTTTGACATCATCAAGATTGATGTTAAATCTATGTCTTTAGCTAGAAAAGCTTTATGGCTTAAATCATGGAATGATGACATGGTATCTAAATCTAGATTACTATCTCTATCTTTCTAGGGCAATAATTTATTTGGTTCTCAGTTGGATTCTATTATTTCCTCTATCACTGGGGGGAAGGGAGCTTTTTTGCCCCAAGATAAAAAAAATCTAAGGGTAAATCTAAAGCTTCTAATCATTTTCGATCCTTTCGTCAGAATAGAAAATAGAAAACCTTTCCTTTCACTAAGGACTCTGGTTTCAATTGGAAGCCATCTTCAAGTTGGAATAAATCCAAGCCTTATAAAGAACAAAAGTCAGCCCACAAGACTGCATGAAGGTGCGGCCCTCAATCCAGTTCAACTGGTGGGGGGCAGATTGAAATTATTTCAAATCATTTGGGCAGATTCTGTTCAGAATCAGTGGATTTTAGAGCATTGTCTCTCAAGGATATTGAATAGGTTTCAGAATAAGACCTCCTGTGAGAAGATTCTTTCTCATGTTCCAACAAATCCTGTGAAAGCTCAGGCTTTTCTGAAGTGTGTTTCAGATCAGGAGCTTTCAGGGGTGATTATACCAGTTCCACTTCAGGAACAGGGTCTGGGTTTTTATTCAGACCTATTCATTGTCCCAAAGAAAGAAAATTAATTCAGACCAGTTCTGGATCTGAAGTTTTTGAATTCTTTTGTAAGGGTCCCAACTTTCAAGATGGTGACTATAAGGACTATTCTGCCTTTTGTTCAGCAAGGACATTACATGTCCACAATAGACTTACAGGATGCTTATCTTCACGTTCCGATTCATCCAGATCACTATCTGTTTCTGAGATTCTCTTTCTAGACAAGCATTACCAATTTGTCGCTCTTCCATTTGTCCTAGCGATAGCTCCAAGAATCTTTTCGAAGGTTCTCAGTGCCCTTCTATCTGTAATCAGAGAGCAGGGTATTGCAGTGTTTCCTTATTTGGATGATATCTTGGTACTGGCTCAATCTTTTAATTTAGCAGAATCTCAGACAAATCAACTAGTGTTGTTTCTTCAGAGACATGGTTGGAGGATCCATTTACCAAAAAGTTTCTTGATTCCCCAGACAAGGGTCACCTTTTTAGGTTTCAGATAGATTTAGATAGATTCAGTGTCCATGTGTGCATTTAACAGACAAGAGACGAATGAAATTGGTTTCAGCCTGTCGAAACCTTCAGTCTCGATCATTCCCTTTAGTGGCTATGTGCATGGAAGTTTTAGGTCTCATGACTGCAGTATCGGACGCGATCCCCTTTGCTCATTTTCATATGAGACCTCTGCAGCTTTGCATGCTGAATCAATGGTACATGGATTATGCTCAGATATCACAATTGATATTCTTAAATTCCAACATTCTACTCTCTCTGACTTGGTGGTTAGACCATCATCGTATAGTCCATGGGGCCTCTTTTGTTTGTCTTTCCTGGACTGTAGTCTCAACAGATGCAAGTCTTTCAGCTTAGGGAGCTGTCTGGGGGTCTCTGACAGCACAAGGGGTTTGGAATCTTCTAGAGGCGAGGTTACCAATCAATATATTCGAACTCAGTGCTATTTTCAGGGCTTTTCAGGCTTGGCCTCTATTAAAGAGAGAACTTTTCATTCGTTTTCAGACAGACAATATCACAACTGTGGCATATGTTAATCATCAGGGAGGGACTCGCAGTCCTTTAGCAATGAAAGAAGTATCACAGATAGTTGGGTGGAATCCAACTCTTGTCTAATTTCTTCAATTTATATCCCAGGTGTAGACAATTGGGAAGCAGATTATCTCGGCCTTCAGACTTTACTTCCGGGGAGAGTGGTCTCAACATCCTGATGTGTTTTTTCAGATTGTACAGATGTGGGGTCTTCCAGAAATAGATCTGATGGCTTCCCATGGCGTGTGACGTCACCGCTAGGTCGTTCAGTTGTTCGCATCAGCTGTGAGACTGCTGCAGTCAAAATTAGGAGTTCCTGAAATTAGGTACAAAGTGTTTGGAAGCTAGGTACAAAAATAACCAAGCAATGTGTTTGTGGGTTTGTGTAATTTTATACGCTTCTGAATAGGAGGAGCCAGGACTCAGTGTGAAAGAATCTAATATCCAAAGGATAAGATAGAGAAGTAAGTCACTGGTACAGTCATGACAAGGTGTGACCAGTGCATGTTTTAGAGATGAGGGAAATATACCAGTGCTGAGGGAGATGTTGAAAATGTGTGTGAGTATGGGGGTGAGGGTAGAAGAGAGGGAGGGGAGTAGCTGTGAGGGGATGGGGTCGAGGGGACAGGTAGTAAGGGGGGAGGACAGTATAAGGGCAGAACCTTCATCCTCATTAACAGGGACAAAAGAGCTGCATTTTTGGATATTTGGGTTTTGGGTGATCGTGAGCTTTTGAGGGGGTGGGAGATTGGAAGTATGTTGAGAGCTGATTTCACTTCTGATGGAGTCAATTTTGTTGTTGAAGTGGCTGGCAAAATCTTGAGCTGAGAGAGAGGTTGTGTTAGGAGGTGGGGGTGGACGGAGAAGAGTGTTGAACGTGGTGAACAGACGTTTAGGGTTAGAGGAAAGAGTAGAGATGAGATTAGAAAAATATTGTTGCTTATAAAGATTAAGGGCAGAATAGTAGGAGTTCAGGATGAACTTGTAGTGAAGAAAGTCAGCTGAACTCAGAGATTTCCTCCAATGTCGCTCAGCAGTATGGGAGCATCTGCGTAGGTATCGTGTCAGAGGAGTATGCCAGGGCTGAGGATGAGAGTGTGGTTTCTGAGCTAAGGTTGGAGGGGCCAGAGTGTCAATGACCAATGTAAGGGTGGAATTATACCGGCAGATAGATTGGTCAGGGCAGGAAAAGGAGGTGATGGATGAGAGGAGAGGTGTGAGAGAGCTAGCGAGCTGATGCAGATCTAGTGACTTAGTGCTTCTGTGAAGTTTGGTGTGAGGGGTAGAGGGAGGGGGAGTTGTAGGTAGGGAAGTGATGTTGCAAGTTAGGAGATGATGGTCAGAAAGAGGAAAAGGGGAGTTTGTTAAATTTGAAAGAGTGCATCGATAGGTGAAAGTCAGATCAAGGGAATGACCATCTTTGTGAATTCTAACAATATTAGTAGGGAAATTGTTGTTCTTTCCTTGTGTCCGAATCCTAAGAATTCTCTTGAGAAATTGTTACACTCTTTGGATGTGGTAAGAGCTTTGAAATACTATGTTGAGGCTACTAAATATTTCAGGAAAACTTCTAGTCTATTTTTTGTCTTTTCTGGTTCTAGGAAAGTTCAGAAAGCCTCTGCCATTACTTTGACATCTTGGTTAAAACTTTTGATTCACAAGGCTTACTTGGTGGTGGGACAGTCTCCGCCTCAGAAAATTATGGCTCATTCTACTAGATCAGTTGCCACTTCTTGGGCTTTTAAGAATGAAATTTAAGTTGATCAGATTTGCAAAGCAGCAACTTGGTCTGCTTTGCATACATTTACTAAATTTTACCATTTCGATGTATTTGCTTCTTCTGAAGCAGTCTTTGGTAGATAAGTACTTCAGACAGCTGTCTCAGTTTGATTCCTTTGCCTATGATTTGAGTTTTTTTAAATTTAAGATAACTTAATTATTTTTTGGATTTAATTTTTTCAGTGGAAATTGCTGTTTTTATTTTATCCCTCCCTCTCTAGTGACTCTTCTTTGGACTTCCACATCTTTGGTATTTTAGTCCATACATCACTAGCTCATGGACTCTTGCCATTTACATGAAAGAAAACATAATTTATGTAAGAACTTACCTGATAAATTCATTTGTTTCACAATGACAAGAGTCCATGAGGCCCACCCTGTTTTTGGTGGTTATATTTTTTTGTATAAAAGCACAATATTATTTTCCAGTTCCTCTTTTTGTATGCTTTTTTTACTCATTTTTACACCTCACTACTTGGCTATACATTAAGCTAGGGTGTGAGTGTGGTGGGAGGTGCATTTATAAGCATTTTGATGTTTTGGAAACTTTGCCTCCTCCTGGTAGGAATGTATATCCCATACGTCATTAGCTCATGGACTCTTGCCATTATGAAAGAAAATAATTTATCAGATAAGTTCTTACATAAATTTTGTTTTTCCGCTTACTTCGCATTGTGCTCACACCTTTCCCTCCTTCCTTCTTCCTTGCTCCTGTAAAGTCTCCAGTGAGGGGTTAAAGTACCCGTATAGCAGGAAAAAATTTTTAGGTGATATTTCTTTCATACAGGTAGTGAGAGTTCACAATCCATTATTCCTATGAATTACTCTTCTCTATCACTAGGAGGAGGTAAAGATTTGCAAACCCCAAGAGCCCTGTTAGATCCCTCCAACCTTACAGATACCTCAGTCTTTACTTTGCCTCTGCTGAAGGTATTTGAAATATAAAGATATGCATTTGATTCTTCAAAGAAAGGGGTTTTCATTCTATATTGAGGCCCAGTTTCCCCTCAGAGTACAGTGCTTGTCAGAAAGATGTATATGGGTATGGTTTGTGATTCTTTTTTGACCTAATGGGAATTGTTTCATAAACCTTATTGGTTGCAGGGACTTGTCTTTTGCCTCCCTTTATGGATCTACAAGAGCTTTTTAAGGGGGTTATAGTGTTTATTGCATTGCTTTGCCATATGCTATATTTAGTAGTCTGATTTTGTCCCTGAATCTACCCAAGAAACACCTTTCTACCATTATTGGGTGTGCTTATTGTAAAAACAAAAGCGGAAGTGCCTTCTCCAGCTCATTTATGTTGCTCATGTTTAGATATTTAAATGCAATCAGACCAACCTAATGCTGTTTCTTTGGGTATTAACACACGTTCTGTGTGTTCATTACAGGACAATACTGACATAGTTTCACCAACTGTGAATTTTTTTTCATGGCTGCAGTTTGAGTTACTGACAACTGCTCTCCTGCCTTCAAACAAGCATAAAAGGTCAGTTCAGATTTTACTTTCTACAAGTTCTATGTGCCCTGAAGCTAGGGATACTGTTATGTCTTCAGATGGTGAAGTTTCCTCTGATGTTGAAACTGATATTTCCTCTTTTTTGTTTAAAGTTGAACATATTTGGTCTTAATTACTTTAGGCGTTAATTATCCTAAAGTTTCTGATGATAAGCATTGTATTTTTTTAAATTCAGTTTTTAAGACTGTTGTTAATCTCCCTCAGGTTTTCCCTATCTCTGATGCTGTCTCTAATATGATTTCTAGGGAATGATCTAAGCCAGGTAATTAATTTACTACTCCTGCAAGGTTTAAAAAGTTATATCCTTTACCTGCTGCTAATATTGGTTTGTGGGAAACTGTTTCTAAGGTTGATGGAGCCATTTCCACTTCCTTTGAAAGACAGTACTTCTTTTAATGAACCTTTAGATACAAAGTTGGTCTTTTCTTTATTGCTGATGTAGCTACTGCTTCTACTTACTGGTTGTCTAGTCTTTTAGAGCAGTATTTTGATGTCTCTGCTACTGTAAATCTTTTTGGTTTATTCAAGAGTGCCAATTCTTTTATTTGTGATGATATGGCTTAAATACTGGTCTGCTGATATGGTGTCAAAATCATGATTATTTTTCAGGCAGCTGTCTCCGTTTGATTTTTTTTAATTTGCCTGTTTGATTTATTTTAAGTGCATTAAAAAAAAATTCAAACAAACAAAATAGAGAATTTTTATTGGGTTTGTGGATTTAATTTCTCAGGGAAAAAGATCTTTTTAAATCCCTTCCTTTATTTTTATTAATGGCTAAACAACAGACTGAGGGGAATCAGGAGGTGGGAGGAATTCAAGTTCTTGTTGGTTAATCTTTGCCTGCCTCCTGGTGGAGTGGGGTTAAATGTCAAGGCTTGTAGACTCTCACCTTAAAGGAATAGTCTAGTCAAAATGAAACTTTATGATTCAGATAGAGCACGCAATTTTAAGCAACTTTCTAATTTACTCCTATTATCAATTTTTCTTTGTTCTTTTGGTATCTTTAAAAAGCAGGAATGTAAGCATAGGAGACGGCCCATCTTTGGTTCAGCACCTGAGTAGCGCTTTTTGATTGGTGTCTAAATTTAACCACCAAGCTCCTAAGCTTACATTCAAATAAAGATAGCAAGAGAACGAAGAAAAATGGATAATAGGAGTAAATTAGAAAGTTGTTTAAAATTGCATGCTCTATCGGAATCATGAACGTTTAATTTTGACTAGAGTATTCCTTTAATGCTTGCATTAGGTTTTATTCAGTTTGGTTTGTGGGTCCACTTATCATTTCCTACCTACTGCGAAGGTTAGTAGCCTAAACATATGCATATAGGCATCAGAAACATCCCTTTTATCTAAATTAGTCACAGGTTAGGTCTAACCTTTTTACACAGGGACTTGTGCCAATTGAATACATTTGTGTACATAGTATTTATCCTTATTAAAATGACAAGGGCAGTTATATGGTTGATAAATGTATTGATATATTGCTTTTTTATATATTAAAAACAATTATTTTAGTTATTTGTAAGCTCACAGAGGACTCTGAGTTACTCAGCTAACCTAACTATGGTATGATCTACAGACACCCTTATTAAACAAGTAAATAAAAATAATAATATATATATATATATATATATATAGTGTATATGTATGTGTATATATATATATATATATATATATATATATATGTGTGTGTGTGTGTGTGTATATATATATATATATATAAATGTGTGTATGTATATATATATATATATATATATATATATATATGTGTATATATATATATATATACACATCCACACACACACACATTACTGGGACCTAGCTGAACACATCTAGCTAGCCAATGCTAGGAGACATATGTACATAGCCACCAATCACCAGCTAGGTCTCAGTATTGCTACTCTGGAACGCATTGAGCATCATAAAGGATGCTAATAGATTTAAGTAAATTTAATTATAGAATTAAATTGTAAAGTCTAAAAATGACATCCTCATGTCCTTTTAATGCTGAATGTTTTGTATAATGTTGTATGCAACATCTGCCACTGAGTGCTAATTGTAAAGCTTATATTATCATATGCTGTTGGTAAGATGATTTCTATTTAATACAAAGTTTTAGTCCACAAAATGGCACATTCCATTGTTTTGATGCACTGAAAATAAATGAATATCCATAAGTGCAAAGGCTGAGATTTTTCTTTTTCCTGGTTGAGAACAAATAAGTCTACTGGCATAATAAAAATCATTAAAGTGTAGCATATTTGAAAGTTGTGGTTGCTAAGGTTTCAGAGGCCACTTTTGAATTAAACAACCTCAAAAGCAGAAAGCAGACGAAATCTGGAAAAACACTTATGCTTGTTTCCCAGCATAAGGACAGCAGGAATTGTACTTATTTTTGTATAAAGTAGTTACTGATTAGTATGCATGCATGTTTACTACCCAATTAAGCCATTTCACTATTCATACACTTCTTGCAGAAATACTTTTGTGAGCCTCAGGTTTATATTAGGTCTTATGTAGTTAAGTTACAAAACTGTAGTCCTTTTGATTAAACACATGGCAAGCACAGCAGACGTCATAAAGGTATTACACAATTATTTATTGATTTTGCACCCGTCACACTGCAATCATTCTGTTTGCACCACACAAAATTGTTTCAGTTGCATAACTGTAACCACTTCAATTGTCATTGCTGAATCTGAAGAAAAAAAAAATTGTCACTTTAAACTTGTTGATAATGTTCAATGTTGTAGTTAGTTTTGTTTTCTCATTCCTGGTTTGATATTTATTTTATTTCTGCTATCTGCAATCAAAGGTATATTTGAGCAGCTGGTAGGATGCAACTATTGAAAATAAAAATTAATTATTTATAAAATAAAACTAATATACAGAATTAATACTACGTAGCCTTGTATACTCTTTTCTTCTGTCCATACTCTTGTAACTGGTTCTTGAAACCACCAGTGTATACATCATCCATATACCTATGTAACTAAAACTTATCTTGTTCTATACCCGTAAAAACATAAAACCAAAGAATTATGTTAGTTGTGTTTGTACCATTGCCTTTAAGACATATGGCAGTAGGGACATCTTAATAAGGTCATGTTCTTAAATACTCAAAAAATGTTGTCATTTTTGAGAGTTAGGAGTTGCCATGCTTACTCGCATGGAGTGCACTACTACACTATTGCCAAAATAGTCAACTTTTAGGAATGATGATTCTGACGTACTGAAGTGTTCTTCATGTTTACTAGCCAAGATTTTCTTAAGAGGTAAATGCTCCGTTTAGAATATGTGTAGCAATCTTATCTGTTTATTTTAACAAAGCTAAAGGTATCATTAAGTTTTAGCTGAACAAACAGCGTAATAGGGTTTTTGTGTGTGTTGACGTTAGTCGTTAGTCTGACCTCACCCTAACACATGCCAATGTTTTAATTCTTTGAAGAGAAAATTTGCTTAGAATTCAACATCAAATTCTAGTTTCAGATTTTTATTTTTTTTCCCAATGTGTTTGATTTAGGTCTCTAGGCTTAGAGGGAGTAATTACCATCACACACAATAAGCTACTGAATATTAAACACCAACAATAGATTCTCTGTTTTCCTTTAATAGAAAATAAAAAAATATATGCTGGTCAGGCTTACCATCACCATTAGAACAGTACATCCCAACTTGCTAGACAGATTTACTCTGCACAGAAGCATAAATGTATGTCTGACTTACCTATCAATGTCTTGAGCGCTACAACTTTTATCTTCTTAAATGAAAGAGTCCACAGCTGCATTCATTAATTTTGGGAAATAAGAATAATTTTACTTTATTTGCAATGTACTATAATGTGAATGTTTCCCGAGAGGCTACCACCGTGCGGGTCTAACTTATACATAAGGGTCTCAGTGAGTCTCTTTTAGTATCTTGGAATCGAGGGTTAATATCTCCTGACGGAGGTTATTGAACAGGGGGGTTTATAATCATGTTTGTTATGTGATTCAACCTGCTTATGTGCGATGTTTACTGGGCTTGTGGTTGGAACTTTGAGGGAAGTGACGCAGCCTTTTGGTTGGGCGCACTTGCTTTGGACTGTATGGTTCACCTTGTGTTCGGGCGTGGCTACGTTCTGTTTTTCCATTTCCGCATTCCTGACTGTGTGGCGAAGGAACATTTTCTAGTCCGCAGGGGTTTGGTCATAGGAGGTGGTGAGTGCCCCACCCATTGGGGGTGTTAGGTGCCGTTGTAGTTTTCACTACTTTAGTCCATATTGAAATATCCTCTATCCTGTTATGGAGGATTCTGATGATGAGACTGTGTTAATTTTAGATTCAGTTTTGCTTCTACATAATGTTGGCGATTGTTCGTCTGCAGAGTCCAGACGTTTATTTGAGAATGTGCTCGTGCCCTATTGTCCCAGGCCTTCCGCCTTGGGGAGGGCCTCTACAGTTCCTCACGGGGGTATCTGTCCCTGAGTGTTGTGCCTTCCGTTACAGGATTGTGCGCCTTTGCGTGTTGCTCAGACATGTTTTTCAGTTATTGAATGACCCTATCGTTACCAGCTACGGGGAATTTCAGTCTGATAATTCAAATGGTGCACCTCATTAGACATGTGGGGATGAAGTAATCTCCTGATTGTCATTTGTTTGAGATCTTTCCCAGTTTTGTGAGATAGGGCTCAGTTTGGCTGGTCCTGCGGGTAGGCCTGTGTCTTTTTGGGCGTTAACCTCCGGGTGGCCTTATATTTTATTTATATCTGATGGGATGTCTTTTATTTGTTTTGGTTTCCTTCGGGAACCTTCTGGGATTGATACTCTTTATTACTTTTTTTGGAAGTTGTTGAACATGTTAGTCCTCTGTTACAAATGTCTGTTTTCTGTTTTTTCCCCTACGAGGGAGAATTTACGCAGCCTGCCGGTTGAGACCCTAGGTGCAGGTCCTGTCGAGTTTGTTCGGTCTTGCAACTGTTCAGACACGTGGCGCTGTTCTGTTACAACACAAGAACAATGGCACCACTAGGGCTTTTCCCTTATCGTGATAAATAAAGAATTTTATTTGTACTATATCACTTTTACAATTATTGACCTAAGGGAATGGTGCTAGTGCATAAAATCTAAATTGAACATGAAGTAGAATGTCGCAGGAGATTTGCGAACATCTACTGAAAAGTATGCATGTAGAAGCACTCTGAGCCCAGACTTATGGGGAGGACGTGTGATGCTAGGTTTTTAAAATATAACTTTTATTACTTCATAAATTAAAAATAATTTATATACTAAATGACACACATTTAAAAACGTCACAGACACTCTACTGTGGTGTAGTGATAATTATATCATGTAGGGGTAGTAAGGTCACATATCTTGGCCTCTCTATAGTTGAATTGTTCCCCTAACTGAATTATAATACCTAGTAGTATTGTATATTATATATTACAGTTTTAATTGTTATGGTGAACAAATAACTGGTCACTTAAATGTGATATCTCTATATTGTGGAATATACAATCGCTCAGTTAATGATAAAATAAACCTAAATCTCAGGTTGTAACCTATGATGGAATATTCAGTATACTCCGGTGTTACTCTAGACAGTTGTTTATAGCTTGTTTTGAATTATGGACTTTAGTCAAATCTCAATAATAAACAGGTTCTTGGGTATGAATTATGTGGTTTTATAAGTATTCATATTTACATCGTAATGAATTGTAATAATTTATCAACCCAGCCCTAGATATTGCTGAAGATGCAGCTATACAATGGCAGTTAACCAAAGTGTGTTAGAGTATTGTGAATCTATGTAATGCCACCACACATGGCGCTGTCCTGCTCGGCTGGTTCGGTAGAAGCGCCGTGTGCTCAGGTTATCATTGTTTGTTTTCATGTTAAGCTAAGCATTCGAGAAGACCTGTGGGTCCATGATGTGGGAAGGATTGTTTTAGTCCTTATAGCCTTCAGTCATAAATGACCAGGCAGGGGAGTTTTTCCGCTGTGTCACTCTATCGAACATCTGATTTCATCAGAACTTTGAGTTTCCTCCGCCTTGTGGTGGAGGGTGGGAGGGCTTAATGCCCCTAACTGCTATTGAGCGGTTTGGTCTTCATTTCTAGGCCTCTGGATTTGTCCTTTTGGGCTTGATCTAACAGCTTGTACAGGATAGCTGTATAGCATGCGGAAGGTTTGCAGTTTGAAACCTGTTGCAGCTCTTAACACCTTGCAGGTGTACGCGTAAGCTGTTTCTAATGTATCTATATGAGGCCTTTTGGGTCTTCTTCCATTGCCTCCGGGTGAGTAGATCTCCTTTTAGGGATCTGTGTTGGTTGTTCCCTGCGGGGATTTTTGTTTAGCTTGGGGTCCTCTGGAGCTGGGTAGGCTTAGTGCCTTCTCTTCCTTATGTTCTCTGCTTGAGCGGAGGTGTTAGGGAGACTAGTCCTGTTAGTAGGATTTTTTTTACTTGTAGGGGGGTCCTTTTCTAGGACATCTGTGTTGGGAATTTCTCTTCCCATTAGCCAGTGCCTTCGGGCCTTGAGGACAGTTGTTGCTCTTCCGGCATCATCCCTTTTCTTTAGGGGATATTCTCCTCCCTATGGAGATAGAGCCCTTGCTTGGGGCTTCTCCTGGATGGGAGGCAGAAAGGTGGGATTGGTTCCCCCAGGGTCTTGCTGGCTTCAAGCAGACTTGTTGGGCCTTTATTTTGATAGATCCCTAGGTCTATGGCCTTGTTGTCTGTTTTCATAGTTGGGTTGTACTTGTACTCTGTGGGAATGGCTGTGCTATCCTTACGCTCGTTCCTGTACCTGTTTCAGGATTCTTTGTTCCCCTGTTTTGGATCCTGAGGCTGGGTTGGTCCAGCTGGCTGTGGGCCGAGCGGTCTATGGAGCTGCATTCGGTCACAGTCTCCTCTGGATGTGTGAGCTTTGTTCGGTCTATCCTGTTAGCTTAGTCTGCTAGGGTATAGATTTTCCTTTCATATAATATAAGGTGGCGCAAAGTACTTGCTGATTCCTGTAAAGTACAAATCAGAGTTTATATATACGTTCTAATTTACTAATATTTCTTCGTAATATAGGTGTGTGTATAATTTTTTTATTTTGATATTTAGATTATATATGAAGGTAATGTTATAAATATGTATATATACATATACACAGACCCACTTTCAGCTGACACTGCCCTCTGCTTCAGCTGAATTTTAAAGTATACTTACAACAAGTCTTTAAAGAACATTCACAGACCCACTTTCAGCTGACACTGCCCTCTGCTTCAGGTAGTCTCTGGACGATAGTTACCCTCCCACCCTGCCCCTCACCCCACCCACCCCAGGTTCATTCCCCCATTTATAGATAGTTTCACACACACCTTTCATTCTCCTAAACTGACAGCTGCAAACACTAATCAGCACATCCTTCCATTCACTTAACCCTTTAGAATACATACCCTCTCTCCCTACAAATAGCTATATATCCCACATCAATAGTGTCTGAATATATATGTTTATATATATATATATATATATATATATATATATATATATATATATATACATATATATATTTCTTTTTTATATTGTACTATTTTTGTTTTATTTTCATCTACACACCTCATAGCACTAACATGTATCAAAATATGACCATACTGATATTCGTGACAACCCTTTTCTCACTCCAATTTTGTTCACTTCATTACCACCATAAGCACCCACCTCAAACTGGAAAACAAATTATCATACACCATGGCCTGCTCTGTTGCTGTAACTTATCTGCTGAGTGCTGGTGGAGAGTTATAAAAAATAGCCCTCCTACCCCCACCTCACAAAATTATAAAGTATGCCATTCACTATATAGCCAAACAAAAACTATGTCCAAATTCCTATTCCTTATGCTACTTGCCCTTGCAAATAATGTAGAGTCTAACCCTGGTCCCCCAGCAAATTCCATTCCTAGCCTTCCTAGCCTTCCTTTGTGCACTGTAATATACACAGCTTATTTCCAAAAATCGATGCACTGCAAGCTTGGTGTTTACAATACAAGCCAAAAATCATTGTGATCTCTGAATCATGGCTAACTGCAAAAATACCTGACTCTGCCATTGCAATACATGGGTATTCATGCCATAGAATTGACAGTGCAAAGAGAGGAGGCGGCATTGTAATTTATGTTGACAACTCCACAAAGTTCACCCCCATACAAAAATCTAGCTCTCCTGCCACCTTTGATTTCCTCTCTGGCAAAATTGAGATCCTGTGCAGTAAATCAATCATTGTTGCAGGAATCTACCGCCCACCTAGCTCCCCTGTGCATTCCATTTCGGACATAGCACAGCTCCTTAGTGAATCCATAACTCAAAACCCAAAAGTGAAAATTTGGTTTTTGGAGATTTTAACATCGATTGGCTGAATCCAAAAAATAACAGTTGTCACACACTGTTTAAATCTTTGCAGCTAACGCAATTAATCTCCTCCCCAACTCGCATAAACATCAAAAGCCATAATCATACCCTGCTCGACTGGATTCTCTCCACTTCTCCCGACCGAATCCAGGAGGCAGGTGTTCTCCCTAACAATTTCAGTGACCACTGCTTAGTGTACTGTGTGCGCAAAATAAAGGCTACTAAATCCTCTCCCAAGGTTAAAATCACCAGGTCCTTCAAAAAATGTAATCTTCAATAATTTCTAAATTACATCAAGAACCTCCCCTGGCACAGATTAAACCTAATCCCAGATCTAGACTCTGCAGTTGAATTCTTTCAATCTGAACTCCTACAAGTTTGGAATTTACATGCACCGCTGCGTAAGGTGAGAGTAAAAGGAGCTGACCTCATTCAAATGTACCAATTTCGGGATTCATTGTGGTCAAAGTTCAAGCATATTGGCTCTATGAATGATCACTGTGTATATAGACAATGGCGAAATATATGTACTAAACAAACAAAACTGGCTAAGGCGCAATATTTCTGTGAAAATCTGCACAATAATATATCTAACCCTAGAAAGTTTTGGAAACTCATAAATAACTTACAAAATCCACCAATCCACTCCCAACCCTCCACTGTCAATGTGGATAACCAAAACCTGCAACTCCCCTTAGAAGTAGCAAATGCCTTTAACAATTATTTTGTCGGCTGCTCCACCACCCTGATTGACAAACTAATAAATGGCACGCATCCTGAAGCTACAAATGCGGATCAGGCCCCACTAAAACAGCAAAGACCCAATATAGAGAAGTACAATTTTAGACCTGTACCCCTCAATGTCGTTAAGAAACACCTCAATAATCTAAAAATGAAAAACCAGTCAGGACCTGATTAAATCCCAGCAATGCTGTTGAAGCTCAGTGCGCCGGCAATTGCTAAGCCTGTCACAACCCTAATTAACGAATCCTTGGTGTCTGGATACATACCCAAACTCTGGAAAACTGCAAGAGTAGTGCCTATTCATAAAAGTGGGGAGTTAACCTTGGTTTCTAACTGTCGCCCTATATCATTGCTACCAGTATTGTAAAAAATCTTAGAAAAATGCTTCCATACGCAATTATGCGAGTATTATCAACTTTCTAACTATCTGACCCCTGATCAATCAGGTTTTAGACCGAATCACTCCACTACAACTGCCCTCCTAAAAGTTTGCAACAACATCCAAACTGGCTTGGAACAAGGAGACCTAACTGGAGCTATTTTCCTTGATTTTGCTAAGGCTTTTGACACAGTCGACCATGATATACTACTTCTCAAACTAAAAAACTCTGGTATTGCTGATCGCCCGTTAACCTGGTTTAAATCATATGTATCGGATCGATCACAATATGTCTCTGTTTCTAACAGTGACTCCCTCCCTCTCCCAGTCACGTATGGTGTTCCCCAAGGTTCCATTCTCGGCCCCCTACTATTCACATTATTTATAAATGATTTGCCTAATGTCTGCAAATCCTCAATTGTAAGCAAGGAGAGAAATGGTTGACACTAAAGTCCGTGTGTAGTAAAGTAAGCCAAGCCTGGCACCGGGACTTAATGTGACACAAACACCCCCAAACAGTTGTATTATGAGCCAAAGTAGAGAGGTGTACCTGTAGCACCAAAGTGAGAAAGTCCTTGCAAAAACGGAACAACATCCGATGGCAGCGTATCTGCCGACTTCTCTTCCTTCCGCCTCTCGCAAAACCCGGTCTGCAGCTCGATACGCGTCACCGCGTGACGTAAGAGAAGGGGGGGGGTGTGAAAGGTCAGCGTATTCACCCGGTCCGGCAGTAGAAGAGGAGTTAGAAACCTGGGCTCAAATGCTGGTAAAAGACATCAAAATGAAGAAGTAGAGTCCCAGGTGAATATATTAAAAACAGTCCTTTATTGAAAACGTTTAAAAGGGAAATTCTTGTGAGACGCAGCTCACTCGGTCCCAACAACAGCCTTGGAGGAGGAGTAGAAAGAGCGTAGCACCAGTGGCTTACATGTTTCGGCTAAATGCCGTAATCATAGCCAGCTATGCGTCTCACAAGAATTTCCCTTTTAAACGTTTTCAATAAAGGACTGTTTTTACTATATTCACCTGGGACTCTACTTCTTCATTTTGAAATCCTCAATTGTACACATGTACGCAGACGACACAGTAATCTATGCAAACAAATCTGATCTGCCGCAGCTTGAAGCAGTGCTCCAACACCAGTTCACAGAGGTAGAAAAGTGGATCTCGAAAAACAAACTCTTCCTAAACACTGACAAAACTGTCACAATGATCTTTGGAACGGGACCTAAATTACAAAAATTACAAAATTCCCATCTTCGCATCAAAACAAAATCCAATTGTACGCTGACCGCAGTCCACTCTTTTAAATACTTAGGTATTTTGGTAGACCCCAATCTATCTTTTGGACTCCACATAGAAAAACTTGCCTCTAAACTTTATCCAAAACTAGGTGCCCTGTACAGAAACAAATCCTGCCTCAGCCCTACAGTAAAGGAAAAGATTGTACAGCAAATGCTGATACCTATCTTGGATTATGGGGACATAGTATATGCACCTGCTCCGCAAACTCACCTTAATAAGCTAAATACATTGTATAACTCATTCTGCCGCTTTGTGCTACAATGTAACTACAGGACCCACCATTGTGACATGCTAAAAGAACTAAACTGGCTGTCGCTGGAATCCAGACGCACCCTCCATCTTTCCTGCCTTGTCTTTAAGAGCCTTTCTGGGAAGCTCCCACCCTACCTGAGCAGAATGCTCTCCCCTGCTATTCCCACCTCCTATAACCTCCGATCCAATAACAGCACATTATTTAGCTTGCCTCAATACAAAAAGAAAGCAGCTCGATCCTCCTTTTCCTACAGAGCGCCATAATTATGGAATGACCTCCCTCACACTTTAAAAACTTCCCCAAGCCTAAAATCCTTTAAGAGATCCCTCTATACATATCTCAAAACAGAATGCTCCTGTCATGGTTGATTAAATATTTCGTACCTGCTCTATGTTAAATGTTTGCATATATTGTGTATTATTATTGTTTTTGTATTTTATTGTACCCTATTGTATGAATGCAATGTTTTGTGGTCCCAGGACATACTTGAAAACGAGAGAAATCTCAATGTATCCTTCCTGGTAAAATATTTTAGAAATAAATAAATAATATATATTAATTTTTCTCTTCTTTTCTCCTTATTCTCTGTGTTCTCTTTAATATATCACTTAATATATGTTAATTTTATAACCTGATTCAGTACTTATACTTTGACCTTTTAAAGATGCACTCTTATATAGATACACCACTAGGTTATTGTCATCCACATAAAATGTTTTATTTTGACACTATACAATATAGATTTTCCTTTCAACTGGTTCCATTGATTTCAGATGAGAGTTTACTCTTCCTTCGGGTTTCGGAGGGTATACTCTCTTTCTCGGGGGGGGGGGGGGGGGGGGGGGGGCTCGATTGAGGTTGTGTCCCCCTTTTTAGGGACCTGTGCAGGTCCGGTGACTTAGGTTGCCCTCTGGGGGTTGCTTTTGCGGTCTGTTTCTTGCTTGACTGCTTCTTCTTCCTCGCAAGTATCCTCTGTGTTTCAAACTTGGGGATCTCTCCTGGGTGCATTACACACTTTTTCATGGTTGAAAGCTTTTCTATTCTTGACACTGGGAGGACTTTGCCTTTTCAGTTGCAATCCGTACTTGCAGGATGTTGGAGAGACATCTGTTCTGTCTCTGTGGCCGGTCTTATCCCGGGTTTCAATTGGTATAGGCGTGACCTCCTTTCCCTGTTTGGGCCCCTTTGGGCCTCTGTGAGCTGGACTCACTCGTGGAGGTGTTCTTTTTTTTTATTAGGGGACCTTTTGGTTCCTTGGTTCTCCCTGCCTTGTTCCATTGGGGGTTTCGGCTGATGTCTCCTTCATTTGTGGAGATGAGCGGTGGAGGACTGTTTCTTGGGCGATGGTGTCTCCTGGAGGACTGTTGGCTCAGTCGAGTCCATTTGCGGTCTCTAGTTTTGCTTCTGAACTAACTGCGAGTCAGTGTCATTGGGGCTTTCTCCTTTTTAAATTTTCTCGGCTTCGGACGAAGCAGTGTTTTTTCTCGGGTAGAGGTTCAGGCTTGGTGCCCTCAGTATGGGCCGCCTATGTACCCTCACGTCTTGGAATTCAGTGTCCTCTATAGCTTGGGTATTGTTTTCCCAAAAGTAATGAATGCAGCTGTGGACTCTTTCCATTAAAGAAGAAAAACATAAATTATGCTTACCTGATAATTTCTTTTTCTTCTGATGGAAAGAGTCCACTGCTCCCCACCCGTAATTTTATGTGGGGCGTCCTTATATTCTTCAGGCACCTTTCACTCTGATATTTCTTCTACTGTTCCTTGTTCCTCGGCAGAATGACTGGGGGATGAGGGGAGTGGGAGGAGTATTTAAGCCTTTGGCTGGGTTGTCTTTGCTTACTCCTGGTGGCCATGTTCTTATTTCCCAAAAGTAATGAATGCAGTTGTGGACTCTTTCCATCAGAAGAAAAGGAAATTATCAGGTAAGCATAATTTATGTTTTTTGTCACTGGCTGAGGTTGCTTAGGATGTTAAAGGCATACTAAAACCAATTTCTCTTGTTAAGTGTGTTCAGTCCACGGGTCATCCATTACTTATGGGATATATTCTCCTTCCCAACAGGAAGTTGCAAGAGGATCACCCAAGCAGAGCTGCTACATAGCTCCTCCCCTCACATGTCATATCCAGTCATTCTCTTGCAAGTCTCAACGAAGGAGGTTGTGAGAGGAGATAGGAGTTTTTTTTACTTAATTATTCTTCAATCAAAAGTTTATTATTTTAAAATGGCACCGGAGTGTGCTGTTTTTTCTCTCAGGCAGTATTTAGAAGAAGAAAATCTGCCTGCGTTTTCTATGATCTTAGCAGACGTAACTAAGATCCACTGGCTGTTCTCGCACATTCTGAGGAGTGGGGTAACTTCAGAAAAGGGAATAGCATGCGGGGTCCCCCGCAAATGAGGTATGTGCAGTATAATATTTTCTAGGAATGGAATTGACTTAGAAAACACTGCTGTTACCCATATGATGTAAGTACAGCCTTTAATGCAGTAGTAGCAACTGGTATCAGGCTGATAAATGTATGCGCAGTTGAGTTATTTTCTAGGGACTAGAATTTGACTGAGAAAATACTGTTAATACTGAAATAAATGTATGAGCCTTAACTGCAGTAGAAGCAACTGGTAGCAGGCTTAGTGATAACTTTGCATAACACTGTAAAAGTTGTTTTAAAACGTTTACTGGCATGTTATTCGTTTTGTGAGGTACTTTGGTGATAAATCTTTTTGGGCATGATTTTTTTCCATATGGCTAACGTATATTTCTGCATAGAAACCGTTGTAACAGGTCTCCCACTGTTGTAATATGAGTGGGAGGGGCCTTTTTTTAGCACCTTGTTACGCAGTTAAAATTCTAGCACAGTCTTCCTGCTTCTTCCTCCTTGATCCAGGACGTCTCTAGAGAGCTCAGGGGTCTTCAAAATTCATGTTTGAGGGAGGTAATCAGTCACAGCAGACCTGTGACAGTGTGTTTGACTGTGATAAAAGCGTTAAATCTGAAATTGATTATCCGTTTTTTGGGTATTGAGGGGTTAATCATCCGTTTGCTAGTGGGTGCAATCCTCTGCTAAATTCATACATTTACTGTTAAATTTGTTGGCTATAACTGAATTAGTTCATTGTTATTTCAACTGTGACAGTTTTTTTTGTGTTTTTGAAAGCGCTGAAGCGTTTTTTCTATTGCTTGTAAATTTATTGAAAGTTTATTCCAAGCTTGCTAGCCTTCATTGCTAGTCTGTTTAAACATGTCTGATACAGATGAATCTACTTGTTCAGTATGTTTAAAACCCAATGTGGAGCCCAATACAAATATGTGTACCAATTGTATTGATGTTACTTTAATTAAAAGTCAGTCTTTACCGGTAAAGAAATTATCACCAGACAACGAGGGGGAAGTTATGCCGTCTAACCCTCCTCACGTGTCAGTACCTTCGCCTCCCGCTCAGGAGGCGCGTGAGATTGTGGCGCCAAGTACATCAAGGCCCTTACAAATCACTTTGCATGATATGGCTAATGTTATGAAAGAGGTATTATCTAATTTGCCTGAGTTAAGAGGCAAGCGCGATAGCTCTGGGTTAAGGACAGAGCGCGCCGATGATACGAGAGCCATGTCAGATACTGCGTCACAATTTGCAGAACATGAGGACGGAGACCGGATTCAGAAATTTCAAATTTTAAATTTAAGCTTGAGAACCTCCGTGTATTGCTAGGGGAGGTGTTAGCGGCTCTGAATGATTGCGACACGGTTGCAATCCCAGAGAAATTATGTAGGCTGGATAAATACTATGCAGTGCCGGTGTGTACTGACGTTTTTCCTATACCTAAAAGGCTTACAGAGATTATTAGCAAGGAGTGGGATAGACCCGGTGTGCCCTTTTCCCCTCCTCCGATATTTAGAAAAATGTTTCCAATAGACGCCACCACACGAGACTTATGGCAGACGGTCCCTAAGGTGGAGGGAGCAGTTTCTACTTTAGCCAAGCGTACCACTATCCCGGTGGAGGATAGCTGTGCTTTCTCAGATCCAATGGATAAAAAATTAGAAGGTTACCTTAAGAAAATGTTTGTTCAACAAGGTTTTATATTACAGCCCCTTGCATGCATTGCGCCCGTCACTGCTGCAGCGGCATTCTGGTTTGAGTCTCTGGAAGAGGCTATTCGCACAGCACCATTGGATGAGATTATGAGCAAGCTTAGAGCACTTAAGATAGCTAATGCATTTATTTCGGATGCCGTTGTGCATTTAACCAAACTAACGGCTAAGAACTCCGGATTCGCCATCCAGGCGCGCAGAGCGCTATGGCTTAAATCCTGGTCAGCAGATGTCACTTCTAAATCTAAATTGCTTAATATTCCTTTCAAAGGGCAAACCTTATTCGGGCCCGGCTTGAAAGAAATTATTGCTGACATTACTGGAGGTAAGGGTCACACCCTTCCTCAGGACAGGGCCAAATCAAAGGCCAAACAGTCTAATTTTCGTGCCTTTCGTAATTTCAAGGCAGGAGCAGCATCAACTTCCTCCGCTCCAAAACAGGAAGGGACTGCTAATCGTTACAGACAGGGTTGGAAAGGCAACCAGTCCTGGAACAAGGGCAAGCAGGCCAGAAAACCTGCTTCTGCCCCTAAGACAGCATGAAGAAAGGGCCCCCTATCCGGAAACGGATCTAGTGGGGGGCAGACTTTCTCTCTTCGCCCAGGCTTGGGCAAGAGATGTCCAGGATCCCTGGGCGTTGGATATCATATCTCAGGGATACCTTCTGGACTTCAAAACTTCTCCTCCACAAGGGAAATTTCATCTGTCAAGGTTATCAACAAACCTAATAAAGAAAGAGGCATTTCTACGATGTGTACAAGACCTCTTAGTAATGGGAGTGATCCACCCGGTTCCGCGGACGGAACAAGGGCAAGGTTTTTACTCAAATCTGTTTGTGGTTCCCAAAAAAGAGGGAACCTTCAGGCCAATCTTGGACCTGAAGATCTTAAACAAATTCCTAAGGGTACCATCGTTCAAAATGGAAACTATTCGAACCATCCTACCCATGATCCAAGAGGGTCAGTATATGACCACAGTGGACTTAAAGGATGCCTACCTTCACATACCGATTCACAAAGATCATTATCGGTACCTAAGGTTTGCCTTTCTAGACAGGCATTACCAGTTTGTAGCTCTTCCCTTCGGGTTGGCTACGGCCCCGAGAATTTTTACAAAAGTTCTGGGCTCGCTTCTGGCGGTACTAAGACCGCGAGGCATAGCGGTGGCTCCGTACCTAGACGACATTCTGATACAAGCGTCAAGTTTTCAAAATGCAAAGTCTCATACAGAGATAGTTCTAGCATTTCTGAGGTCACATGGGTGGAAAGTGAACATGGAAAAGAGTTCTCTGTTACCACTCACAAGGGTTCCCTTTCTAGGGACTCTTATAGATTCTGTAGAGATGAAGATTTACCTGACGGAGTCAAGGTTATCAAAAATCCTAAATGCTTGCCATGTCCTTCATTCCATTCCAAGCCCATCAGTAGCTCAGTGCATGGAAGTAATCGGCTTAATGGTCGCGGCAATGGACATAGTGCCATTTGCGCGCCTGCATCTCAGACCGCTGCAACTATGCATGCTAAGTCAGTGGAATGGGGATTACTCGGATCTGTCCCTTTTACTAAATCTGGACCAGGAGGCCAGAGATTCTCTTCTCTGGTGGTTGTCGCGGGTTCATCTGTCCAAAGGAATGACTTTTCGCAGACCAGATTGGACGATTGTAACAACAGATGCCAGCCTACTAGGCTGGGGTGCAGTCTGGAACTCCCTGAAGGCTCAGGGATCGTGGACTCAGGAGGAGAAACTCCTCCCAATAAACATTCTGGAATTAAGTGCAATATTCAATGCTCTTCTAGCTTGGCCGCAGTTAGCAACACTGAGGTTCATCAGATTTCAGTCGGACAACATCACGACTGTGGCTTACATCAATCATCAAGGGGGAACCAGGAGTTCCCTAGCGATGTTAAAAGTCTCGAAGATAATTCGCTGGGCAGAGTCTCACTCTTGTCACCTGTCAGCGATCTACATCCCAGGCGTGGAGAACTGGGAGGCGGACTTTCTAAGTCGCCAGACCTTTCATCCGGGGGAGTGGGAACTTCACCAGTAGGTGTTTGCTCAACTGATTCTTCGTTAGGGCGAACCGGAGCTTGATCTCATGGCATCTCGCCAGAACGCCAAGCTTCCTTGTTACGGATCCAGGTCCAGGGACCCGGGAGCGGTGCTGGTAGATGCACTAGCAGCCCCTTGGGTTTTCAACATGGCTTATGTGTTTCCACCTTTTCCGTTGCTACCTCGACTGATTGCCAGGATCAAACAGGAGAGAGCATCGGTGATTCTGATAGCGCCTGTGTGGCCACGCAGGACCTGGTATGCAGACCTAGTGGACATGTCGTCCTGTCCACCATGGTCTCTGCCTCTGAGGCAGGACCTTCTAATTCAGGGTCCTTTCAACCATCCAAGCCTAATTTCTCTGAGGCTGACTGCATGGAGATTGAACGCTTGATTCCAGACGTCCAGGATTGAACGCTTGATTCCAGCTTGAATCCAGACGTCCAGGCCTTTTGTCAGGCTTTGGCTAGATTGAACGCTTGATTCTATCAAAGCGTGGTTTTTCGGAGTCGGTTATTGATACATTAATACAGGCTCGGAAACCTGTTACCAGAAAAATTTACCATAAGATATGGCGTAAATATTTATATTGGTGTGAATCCAAAAGTTACTCATGGAGTAAGGTTAGGATTCCTAGGATATTGGCTTTTCTACAAGAAGGTTTAGAAAAGCGTTTATCCGCTAGTTCGTTAAAGGGACAGATTTCTGCTCTGTCTATTCTTTTACACAAACGTCTGGCAGAGAATCCAGACGTCCAGGCCTTTTGTCAGGCTTTGGCTAGGATTAAGCCTGTGTTTAAAACTGTTGCTCCTCCGTGGAGCTTAAACTTGGTTCTTAAAGTTCTTCAAGGTGTTCCGTTTGAACCCCTTCATTCCATTGATATTAAGCTTTTATCTTGGAAAGTTCTGTTTTTGATGGCTATTTCCTCGGCTCGAAGAGTCTCTGAGTTATCTGCCTTACATTGCGATTCTCCTTATCTGATTTTTCATTCAGACAAGGTAGTTCTGCGTACTAAACCTGGGTTTTTACCTAAGGTTGTTTCTAACAGGAATATCAATCAAGAGATTGTTGTTCCATCATTATGTCCTAATCCTTCTTCAAAGAAGGAACGTCTTTTGCATAATCTGGACGTAGTCCGTGCCCTGAAGTTCTACTTACAGGCAACTAAAGATTTTCGGCAAACGTCTTCTCTGTTTGTCGTTTATTCCGGTCAGAGGAGAGGTCAAAAGGCTTCGGCCACCTCTCTCTCTTTTTGGCTTCGTAGCATAATACGTTTAGCCTATGAGACTGCTGGACAGCAGCCTCCTGAAAGAATTACAGCTCATTCCACTAGAGCTGTGGCTTCCACCTGGGCCTTTAAGAATGAGGCCTCTGTTGAACAGATTTGCAAGGCTGCAACTTGGTCTTCACTTCATACCTTTTCAAAATTTTACAAATTTGACACTTTTGCTTCTTCGGAGGCTGTTTTTGGGAGAAAGGTTCTACAGGCAGTGGTTCCTTCTGTTTAATGTTCCTGCCTTATCCCTCCCATCATCTGTGTACTTTAGCTTTGGTTTTGATATCCCATAAGTAATGGATGACCCGTGGACTGAACACACTTAACAAGAGAAAACATAATTTATGCTTACCTGATAAATTTATTTCTCTTGTAGTGTGTTCAGTCCACTGCCCGCCCTGTCTTTTTTTGAGGCAGTTCTAAATTTTAATTAAAGCTCCAGTCACCACTGCACCCTATAGTTTCTCCTTTCTCGTCTTGTTTCGGTCGAATGACTGGATATGACATGTGAGGGGAGGAGCTATGTAGCAGCTCTGCTTGGGTGATCCTCTTGCAACTTCCTGTTGGGAAGGAGAATATATCCCATAAGTAATGGATAACCCGTGGACTGAACACACTACAAGAGAAATAAATTTATCAGGTAAGCATAAATTATGTTTTTTCTTTAATGATTCCGATAGAGCATGCAATTTTAAGCAACTTTCTAATTTACTCCAATTATCAAATTTTCTATGTTCTCTTGCTATCTTATTTGAAAAGCAGGAATGCAATGCCTAGGAGCTGGACCATTTTCTCTTGTAAGATGTATCGAGTCCACAGATTCATCCATACTTGTGGGATATTCTCCTTCCCTACAGGAAGTGGCAAAGAGAGCACCCACAGCAGAGCTGTCTATATAGCTCCTCCCTTAGCTCCACCCCCCAGTCATTCGCTTTGCCTACTCTAAGTACTAGGAAGGGCAGAGTGAGTGTGGTGACAAAAATGTTAGTTTTTATTTTCTCAAGCAAATGTTTATTTTAAATGGTACCGGTGTGTACTATTTACTCTCAAGCAGAAAAGGGATGAAGATTTCTGCAAGGAGGATGATGATCTTAGCATTTGGTAACTAAGATCCATTGCTGTTCCCACTGAGGCTGAAGAGTACAGGAAACTTCAGCTGAGGAACGGTTTTGCAGTCTCTACTGCACTGAGGTATGTTCAGTCAATTTTTCTAGAAAGACAGGATATTTCAAGAAAAGGGCTGACATTATTCCCATGAGGGGAAGGGTAAGCTTTAATCAGACACTTAGGGTAGTATTATAAGCTTGCATAAGGGCTAAGTTACTGCTGATGTTTTTGATAGATTTGAGAAAAACATTTTTTTGGGACTTTTATTTAGGGGTTCATTTGGCTTATATTGGAAGGTTTTTATACCACATGGCTATGTTTTTAACACTTGAGGTGTTAATTTAAGGTCCCTCAGACATCGTGTATGAGGTGGGCGGGGCCTAATTTTGCGCCTTAGTTGCGCATTTGTTTTTAATTCTGGATAGCAAGCTTCAACACAGGAGGGTCCTGAAGCAGTTTTGGAGCCAAAAGAAGCTTTATTCCCCCAATTTCAACCCCTAAGGGCAGGTAGGCGCCACTGCAGAGCTGTGGCAAGGTGCTGACTGTATATTTCCAGATTTTTAGACTTTTGTCAATCCTGTTTGGTAACTAAGGGGTTAATCTCATTCTTACTAGTGGGGCAACCTTACTAAGGCTTACTACATATGCTGTAAAAAAATCGTAAGATTTGTGATATTTTTAAGCAGTTTTGCAGAAAGTGTACATGTTTTTTTCTCTTAAAGGCACAGTACAGTTTTTTTGAAAGTGTTGTTTTTCATTGAATAAAGTGTTCTCCAAGCTTGCTTGTTGCATTACTAGCCTGTTTAACATGACATCAAGGAAAATCCTTGTTCAATGTGTTTAGAAGCCATTGTGGAACCCCCTCTTAGAATGTGTCCCACTTGCACTGATATGTCTATAAATTATAAAGAGCATATTTTAGCACTTAAAAATAATGCTATAGATGATTCTCAGACAAAAGGGAATGAGGATTTGCCATCTAGCTCTCCCCAAGTGTCACAACCAGTAACGCCCGCACAAGTGACGCCAAGTACCTCTAGTGCGTCGAATTCATTTACTTTACAAGACATGGCCACAGTTATGAATACAACCCTCACTGAGGTTTTATCTAAACTGCCTGGTTTGCAAGGAAAGCGTGACAGCTCTGGGTTAAGAACAAATGCTGAGCCGTCTGACGCTTTAGTAGCCGTATCTGATATACCCTCACAATGTTCTGAGGTAGGGATAAGGGATTTGTTATCTCAGGGAGAAATTTCTGATTCAGGAAAGACGCTCCCTCAGACAGATTCTGATAGGACGGCCTTTAAATTTAAGCTTGAACACCTCCGCTTATTGCTCAGGGAGGTATTTGCGACTCTAGATGATTGTGACCCTAAGAAATTGTGCAAAATGGACAAATATGTAGAGGTTCCTGTTTACACTGCTGTTTTTCCAGTCCCTAAGAGGATTGTGAATATTGTTACTAAGGAGTGGGATAGACTAGGTATTCCGTTCGCTCCCCCTCCTGTTTTTAAGAAAATGTTTCCCATATCTGACACCATGCGGGACTCGTGGCAGACAGTTCCTAAGGTGGAGGGAGCTATTTCTACTCTGGCTAAGCGTACAACTATACCTATCGAAGACAGTTGTGCTTTCAAAGATTCTATGGATAAAAAAATTAGAGGGTCTCCTGAAGAAAATTTTTGTTCATCAAGGTTTTCTTCTCCAACCTATTGCGTGCATTGTTCCTGTAACTACTGCAGCTGCTTTCTGGTTTGAGGCTCTAGAACAGGCTCTTCAGATGGAGACTCCATTAGAGGAGATTATGGACAGAATTAAGGCCCTTAAGTTGGCTAATTCTTTCATTACAGATGCCGCTTTCCAACTGGCTAAATTAGCGGCAAAGAATTCAGGTTTTGCCATTTTAGCACGCAGAGCGTTATGGCTTAAGTCCTGGTCTGCAAATGTGTCATCAAAATCTAAACTTTTGAACATCCCTTTCAAAGGAAAGACCCTATTTTGGCCTGAACTGAAAGAGATTATTTCAGACATCACTGGAGGGAAAGGCCATGCCCTCCCTCAGGATAAAACAAAGAAAATGAGGACCAAACAAAATAATTTTCGGTCATTTCGGAACTTCAAGGGTGGTCCCGCTTCAGCTTCCTCTGCTGCAAACATACCATGGGAGTGATCCGCCCAGTTCCAAAAGAGGAACAAGGGCTAGGGTTTTACTCAAACCTGTTTGTGGTTCCCAAAAAAGAGGGAACTTTCAGACCAATCATGGATCTCAAAAATCTAAACATATTCCTAAGAGTACCATCATTCAAGATGGAGACTATTCGGACCATTCTACCAATGATCCAGGAGGGTCAATATATGACTACCGTGGACTTACAGGATGCCTATCTACACATCCCTATTCACAGAGATCATCATCAATTCCTCAGATTTGCCTTTCTGGACAGGCATTTCGAGTTTGTGGCCCTTCCCTTCGGGTTGGCCACGGCTCCCAGAATTTTCACAAAAGTGCTAAGGTCCCTTTTGGCGGTGCTAAGGCCGCGGGGCATAGCAGTGGCGCCTTATCTAGACAACATCTTAATTCAGGCGTCGACTTTCCAATTAGCCAAGGCTTTTCTGAGATCTCACGGGTGGAAGGTGAACATAAAAAAAAGAGTTCTCTCTTCCCTCTCACAAGAGTTTCCTTTCAAGGGACTCTGATAGACTCGGTAGAAATGAAAATATTTCTGACGGAGGTCAGAAAATCAAATCTCTTAAACATTTGCCAAGCTCTTCATTCCATTCCTCGGCCATCAGTGGCTCAGTGCATGGAGGTAATCGGACTCATGGTAGCGGCAATGGACATAGTTCCTTTTGCCTGCCTACACCTCAGACCACTGCAACTATGCATGCTCAAACAGTAGAATGGGGATTATGCAGATTTATCTCCTCAAATAAATCTGGACCAGGAGACCAGAGATTCTCTTCTCTGGTGGTTGTCTCAGGACCACCTGTCTCAGGGAATGTGTTTCCGCAGGCCAGAGTGGCTCATAGTAACGACAGATGCCAGCCTACTAGGCTGGGGTGCAGTCTGGAACTCCCTGAAAGCACAGGGATTATGGTCTCAGGAGGAAACTCTCCTCCCGATAAACATCCTAGAACTGAGAGCGATATTCAATGCGCTTCAGGCGTGGCCTCCGCTTGCTGCGGCCAAATTCATCAGATTTCAGTCGGACAACATCACTACTGTAGCTTATATCAACCATCAAGGAGGAACACGGAGTTCTCTAGCGATGATGGAGGTGACCAAAATAATCCGATGGGCGGAGGATCACTCTTGCCATCTCTCAGCAATCCATATCCCAGGAGTAGAGAACTGGGAGGCGGATTTCCTAAGTCGTCAGACTTTTCATCCGGGGGAGTGGGAGCTCCATCCGGAGGTATTTGCCCAGCTGACTCAGCTATGGGGCACACCAGAATTGGATCTGATGGCGTCCCGACAGAATGCCAAACTTCCTTGTTACGGGTCCAGGTCCCGGGATCCCCAGGCGGTACTGATAGATGCTCTAGCATTACCCTGGTCCTTCAATCTGGCCTATGTATTTCCACTGTTTCCTCTCCTTCCACGTCTGGTTGCCAGAATCAAGCAGGAGAGGGCTTTGGTGATTCTGATAGCACCTGCGTGGCCACGCAGGACTTGGTATGCAGACCTAGTGGACATGTCATCAGTTCCACCGTGGTCTCTGCCAATGAGGCAGGACCTTCTAATCCAAGGTTTATTCACGCATCCAAATCTAATTTCTCTGTGTCTGACTGCTTGGAGATTGAACGCCTGATTCTATCAAAGTGTGGTTTCTCTGAGTCGGTCATTGATACCCTTATTCAAGCTAGAAAGCCTGTCACCAGGAAGATTTATCATAAGATTTGGCGCAAATATTATTATTGGTGTGAATCCAAGGGTTACTCATGGAGTAAGATTAGGATTCCTAGAATATTGTCTTTTCTCCAAGAATGATTGGAGAAGGGATTATCAGCTAGTTCGTTAAAAGGACAAATATCTGCTTTGTCTATTCTACAGAAACGTCTGGCAGATGTCCCAGACGTTCAAGCATTTAGTCAGGCCTTGGTCAGGATCAAGCCTGTATTTAAACCTGTTGCTCCGCCATGGGGCCTAAACTTAGTTCTTAAAGTTCTTCAGGGGGTTCCGTTTGAACCTATGCATTCCATAGATATTAAGCTTCTATCTTGGAAAGTTTTGTTTTTAGTAGCTATCTCTTCGGCTCGAAGAGTTTCTGAGTTATCTGCTTTACAGTGTGATTCACCTTACCTTGTTTTCCATGCGGATAAGGTGGTTTTGCATACCAAATCTGGGTTTCTTCCTACGGTTGTTTCTAATAGGAATATCAATCAGGAGATTGTTGTTCCTTCACTGTGTCCTAATCCTTCATCAAAGAAGGAACGTCTGTTGCACAATCTTGATGTGGTTCGTGCTTTAAAGTTCTACTTACAAGCAACTAAAGATTTCCGTCAAACATCTTCATTGTTTGTTGTTTATTCTGGTAAACGGAGAGGTCAAAAGGCTACGGCTACCTCTCTTTCCTTTTGGCTGAAAAGCATCATCCGTTTGGCTTATGAGACTGCTGGACAGAAGCCTCCTGAAAGAATTACTGCTCATTCTACTAGAGCAGTGGCTTCCACATGGGCTTTTAAAAATGAGGCTTCTGTTGAACAGATTTGTAAGGCGGCGACTTGGTCTTCGCTTCATACTTTTTCCAAATTTTACAAATTCAATACTTTTGCTTCTTTGGAGGCTATTTTTGGGAGAAAGGTTCTACAAGCAGTGGGGCCTTCCGTTTAAGGTCCCTGTCTTGTCCCTCCCTTCATCCGTGTCCTAAAGCTTTGGTATTGGTATCCCACAAGTATGGATGAATCTGTGGACTCGATACATCTTACAAGAGAAAACAGAATTTATGCTTACCTGATAAATTTATTTCTCTTGTGATGTATCGAGTCCACGGCCCGCCCTGTTTATTAAGAAAGGCAGTATATTTTTATTTAAAAAACTTCAGTCACCACTGCACTCTATAGTTTCTCCTTTTTCTTCCTAGCCTTCTGTCGAATGACTGGGGGGTGAAGCTAAGGGAGGAGCTATATAGACAGCTCTGTTGTGGGTGCTCTCTTTGCCACTTCCAGTAGGGAAGGAGAATATCCCACTAGTATGGATGAATCCGTGGACTCCATACATCACAAGAGAAATACATTTATCAGGTAAGCATAAATTATGTTTTTGTTTCAGCACCCTGGGTTGGGCCTGCTGATTGGTGGCTAAATGTAGCCACCAATAAGCAAGCACTATCCAAGGTTCTGAACCTAAAATGGGCCGTCACCTAAGCTTACAATCCTGCTTTTAATATAGTGATAGCAAGAGAATGTAGAAAAATTGATAATAGGAGTAAATTAGAAAGTTGCTTAAAATTGCATGCTTTATCTGAATCATTAAATAAAAAAATGTGGGTTTAGTATCCCTTTTAATCATTCAGATTCCTCTATACAATCTTTAATAATATCTAATACTTTAAGTTTTCACCTCCCAATTATTTTGTTGATGCTATGTGGCTTATTCCCAAGTATTGCAGGAGTGTAATCATCCTTCAGTTTCTGAGATGGTCCTGCATTGTGATCTTAATCCCCTGTGTTTCATCCCAGTTTTTCTTTACAAAACCTTGTCCGCCTCCCCAAGAATAGAAACATAGATATTGACGGCAGATAAGAGACATAGGCCCAGCAAGTCTGCCCGACCTTACCTAACAGTATAAACTTATCTAGTTCGTAGGATAGCCCTATGCTTGTCCCATGCATTTTTAAAGTCCCCCACAGTGTTTGTTGCTACTACCTCTTGAGGAAGTTTATTCCATAAATCAATCACTCTTTCTGTAAAGAAGTGCTTCCTCAAATTACTCCTGAATCTACTACCCTTTAGCTTGAGCTCATGACCCCTTGTTCTTGAATTTTCCATTTTATGTAAAATACCCACAGCCTCAGTTTTACTAAACCCTTTAATGTACTTGAAAGTTGCTATCATATCACCTCTTTCCCTTCTCTAAGCTATACATATTTAGGTCATTGAGCCTATCCTGGTAAGTTTTATTTTTTAGACCATGTACCATTTTGGTAGCCCTCCTTTGCACAGATTCAAGTTTGTTAATATCCTTCTGAAGATATGGTCTCCAGAACTGCACACAATACTCAAGATGAGGCCTAACTAATGATCTATAAAGTGGCATAAGAACTTTACTATTTCTGCTGCAAATACCTCTAGCAATACATCCAAGCATTCTGCTAGCCTTACTCGCTGCATTACTACATTGTTTACTAAGTTTTAAATCATCTGAAATAATAATTCCCAAGTCCTGTTCCTCGTCTGTAACAGTCAGTAAAGTGTCATTGAGTCTGTAATTAACATTTGGATTTTTCTTCCCTAAATGTATTATTTTACACTTTGCTGTGTTAAACTTTAGATCCCAGTCGTTTGTCCAATCCTCCAATTGTTGTATATCACTTCTCATTTTGTCTACCCCCCCTGGAACATCCACTCTGTTGCAAATTTTTGTATCATCTGCAAAGAGACATACTTTCCCCTGTAGCCCTTTGCTGATATCGCAGATAAATATGTTAAACAAAACAGGCCCCAGAACTGACCCCTGAGGAACACCACTAGTAACAGCCCCCTCTGCTGAATGAACTCCATTTACTAAGACACTTTGTTTTCTGTCCTTAAGCCAGCATTCCACCCAGTTCACAATTTTTGAATCTAGACCAAGGAGATATAGTTTGTGAATAAGTTTGTGTGGGACTGTGTCAAATGCTTTGCTGAAATCTAGATATGCTACATCAACTGCTCCTCCCTTGTCTAATACTTTTGTTACATAATCAAAGAAGTCAATTAGATTAGTCTGACATGATCTCCCTGAAGTAAAACCATGCTGATTTTGGTCCTCTAAATTGTTTGTCTTTATGTAAGTCATAATTCATTCTTTTAAGAGGCTTTCCATTAATTTCCCTACTACTGAAGTTAAACTAACTGGCCTGTAGTTGCCAGATTCTTCTCTACTGCCCTTTTTATGAAGGGGTATTACATTTGCTATTCTCCAATCATCTGGGACAGCTCCTGTTAATAGTGACTGATTAAACAGATCAGTTAATGGGACAGTTAGCACTGATCGAAGTTCTTTTAAAACCCTTGGATGAATATTATCAGGACCCACTGCCTTTGTAACATTTATTTTTGATAATGCTAACAAAACCTCATCCTCTGTAAAAAGATTACTGTTAAGCTTGTTTCTATTTTGCGTAGCATCCCTTAATGTAGACATTGTATCTTCACAATCTTTAGTGAAAATCAAAAATCATAAAATAAAGAAAATTGGGTTTCATGTCCCAATCCTTCCATACCACCTAAATACTGTTCCAGAAAGCCTAGCTTAGGAGGTTGGAGCATGGGTACCAATACAGTGGACTGTAGATAAGATTACAAAATATTGTTATATGGTGATTTGGAAGCATTCACCACGTTATTTTGTGTCTCTGTATTTTCTTATTGTGAAGTCCATAATGATCTTCCCCATGTTAAAGGGACATGAAACCCAATTTTCTTTATTTTATGATTTTTGATTAAGCATAGAATTTTAAACCATTTTACTTTTTTTATCTAATTTGCTTTGTTCTTTTGGTATCCGTTGTTTAAAAGCATACCTATGAAGGCTTGGCAGCTAGCTGCTGATTGGTGGCTGCACATATTTGTCTCCTGTGATTGGCTTACCAATGTTTTCAGTTAGTGAATCATAAAAAGATTTTTTTTTTTTTTTTGGTTTCATGTCCCTTTTAATATGCTTTATTTATTGACAGCAGTTCTAGCTGCATGCTGACTAATCATTAGACTATAATGACCCCTTTGAGCTTCCATAAGCATGAAGGGTGTGTTTAATGAGCTTTCCAGAACATGGGCGTTCTTTACCTTTACTATAACCTAATGTAACTTTTTCATTCTTTAAGTATTACAGTCCTACCACAGATACAACACCATTTACCTTAGGTTATATGTTCCTTTGGAGGCCTGATGGGGTTATGAGGTCTGAATGAGGTCAAAATGTTGAGATATATTTATGTGATGACACTGTGCATATTATCTCTTTACATGTTTTAATTATACAGATTTTTTCACATTTGTGTTTTTATTTGCAGTGCTGTCATTGTTTTGTGATAAGGAAAAAGTACGTAAATGATTAAGATCAAGATAAAAGATTAATTTTACAGAATTAGTAATGAATCTTAATGTTATGGATAAATTGTTATATACCGGGACTAAGTGCATGATTATCTAAACTTTGCTAGTTCTGACTTGGTTTTGCAAGCTGGACCTCTCCGGAGCTACCCTCATGGAATTATCTTGAAAAAGGGGCTGTTCCTGCGAGTGGCTAGATGTCTCTTATATAAATTAATGGAGCTTAAAAAGTGAGCAGGGGGCGCACTTTAAAAATGAAATCCTGCATCAAAAACAAATCACATTTTGATGCTTTCGGTGTATAGCATCTTGCATTTGCCTCTGTTTTTGTATGCATGTGTTTTCCTATTAAGGTATTAAATATTTTGCATATTTTGTCACAAATGTGCCACATTTTAGATGTGAAAAACCCCCCAAAGATTCCTAGAGCGGAAATGTTTAGATAATTACCCAGGGATTTGAGAGAGTATTTCATACATGCCCATTTAGTGCTAAATTATGCTTTGTATTTTGTAGTTATAAGTATGAATTTTACTTTTTTGATGTCGAATGATTTTTGTTGAACAATTTTTGATTTACCTTAACTTAATTATTCATTTAGTATGATTTTTTTAATTTTGATTTTCATTGTACACTTTTGTAATGTAGGCATTTGCTTCCCATACAAAAATGCAGTATATGCCCTTTAGCGAGACACCCTGTTTCCATGATAAAAAGTGGCTTTAGATAATTCCACGAGGGAAATTGAAGTACTAGCGAGCATTCTTAAATATTCTCGCAAGCCCCACAGTCCTTTAGATCATTGGGCCCTAAACGTGAACTGATTTTTCCTATTTCTTAATTAATTCTGGCTAATGGGCTTAGCCTGGCCAAATAATATATCCTTCTTTTATGCTTGAATCGCTTCAGAAGCATGCTATTATTTTGATAAAATATTGTACTTCCTTTAAACATCCCACATAAAAATTAATTTTGGAGACTATATGCGCAAGATAAAAACTAAGATCCGCTGTCTTGGTCTCACACTCTACCCTTCCTTTTAATTGGCCTTCTCAACTCCTTCATCTTTCACCTCCAATCTATCATGAATGTTTTGGATTTACTCATCCATCATTTTCTTATACTGCTTCCCTGTTCTCATTAGAATACAGTTGAAAATACTGACCATAGCCTATTAAACACTCTAAAACGTCACATCCAACTGAATTTTCTAACTTATCTTCACATATTTCCTGAACTACCCTCTTTTGAACTATATTGGTTGTCTCCTATTGATATATTTTTTCCTCTCCAAGTGCCCAAGACTTTGAAAGTGCTTCTTTTGCTCTCTGGAGCTCTCTACCCCACTCATCAGAGGTTCTCTAATCTTGTATAGCTTCAAGCTCTCTTTGAAAGCTCACTTATTTAAAGAGCCCTACTACCCGCTTCTGAAACCTACAATTTATGCTGATGAAATAATTCTTGAACTGTCTTGTCTCACTGCTGCATTTTCAGTCCGTGTGATGAGCTACCCTATACCTTTTTGTCTTTTCTTCCATTAACCTGTAGACTGTACGCCAGTCGGGGCAGGGTCTTCCTCCTGTATAAATTATTCTGTTTATTCTGTTTTGAGTGTCTGAATTATTTTAACATTTTAATGTTAGGTAAGTTTGACATGGTCCTCCTTTAGGGACATAAACACCTTGTAATTACAGGATTTTTATGTAGTGTTGCATATAATTGAGAAACCAAAAAAGTCAAATGGGGATAAACAAATATCCAAATAAACCAAAATGTGCAAACGTGCACTCAGCTGACCTGTGTAGAATCTAGCGTTCAAGCCAACATGCTGTAGCTTTACTAACAATCAAGCCAGCGATATATAAGTACTTGGTCATATGTTGCATATAATTAACATACATGCCCTTGCCCAGTGTAAATAGATTAATACCTTGTTTGCAGCAGTTATTTTTCAATGACCAAGGGCTCGATTTATCATTCATATTCTCCTATATTTTCTCCTAAAAGTTCTCCTGAGAAATAATTCCCCTATTTATCATTCAAAAATACGCCTAAAATTTGGCAAGTTCAACTGTAAAATTCTCCTACTCTGTTCTCACATGTTCTCCAAAAAAAGGATTAAATTAGATCTTTTTAGTCGTATTTCATATAGTTCTCCTCATAATTCCCCTAGTTACAAATTTATCATTTATATTCTCCTGTGGAGGACTGAAAGTTCTCCTGCAAGTTCCTGCATTAAAGTTCTCCATAGCTAAAGTGGAGAACAGCATTAGAAATCTATTCTCTACCAATTGTAGAAGCAGTTACACAAAAAAAGGGCTCTACAAGGTTAAAAAATTATCTATAACAAAGCACAATAATAATGGTTATTGGAGCGCAATAATAATTTATGATGGAGTGAAAAATATATATATAATGGAGCACCAAAATAACATATAACAGAGCACAAAAATATCTATTGTGGCATAAAAATAAGATATAAAAAAGCGCTAAAATTGAAGCACAAGAGGGGCGTTAACAAAGCTACTAGGAAGGCTGAATTAAGATTTCTATTGTTTTATATATGATTGACATGGAGAATAGTTGATTATTTTTAGTGATAAATAAGGAGAAGATACTAATCCTACATAAGAAATTTGTCATTATTTCTCCTCAGCTCTCCTATGGAGAAAAAAGTACTTTTTTATGATAAATACGGCCGCATATTTGCGTCTCTCCTAAGGATTGCTGCAGAGAACTTATAGGAGAACAGAAAGGAGAATTCCCCAAATGATTGATAAATCAAGCCCCAAATACCTTACTGCTTGCATTATTTGGAGGTCCAATCTAGACTTGTTCCTGCAGAATTCAAGGCTTGATGCAGTCAATTTGTTAATCTGCATTGTTGTGTAGTATTTTATGTAACCCTCTGCTTAGGTAATTTATGGATGGATATGTTTAAAATATCTAAATAGCTGATATGTATATATGATATATGTGTGTGTACTATATATATATATATATATATATATATATATATATATATATATATATACACACACACACACACACAAATATTCAGCACTATTATTATTTGTTACTTGCACTATTATTATTATGAGTCATTTTATTACACTTGTGTAGTTAACAGATGAACACATCTATTCACGTTTTCATTCAGCGGTGATGTGTTGATGTTACAGAGCATAAAATGATTTTGTTGCCTGGCTACTTAATGTTAGTTTGATTTAAAAATAGCTGCCTACACCAGGCTGGCACTGCCAAACATTACTGACAGCTACAATTATCTGTCATTAGACTCTTTTTAAAATTGGAGTTGATGTGGCTGTAAGATAGCATAGCCCAGCACTAAAGGCACTGTATGCTCCCTTCATTGTTAACTCCTAGACTGGAAGAGATTACTTAAAACTGTATAAAAAAATACATTTAAAACCAATAATTCATAATTTTGCAGAGTAGTGTCTAATTTGACATTATTTTCAATGGCAATTTCAATGACAATTTACGAAGAGATTAATATTAGTCAGAATTGACATGTGCATAAATGCATTTCAGTTTAGAATAGAAGCTTTTTTGCACTCTAACTGCATTAGAAAAAAATCTTCTAGTAAAAGCGACTACCGGTGTGGATTTCAGAATATTTGTATATTTGCATCTGTAAATTGGGACAGCTTGTAGAGGGGATGGGACCATTCAGGGTCTTACATTTCTCGTTTGCTTTTCTTCTCTGCTGTTTACAACCCTTTATCAGAAATGTCTAAAATAATCAGGCTTATGAGACCACTGACTACTTACTATTTGCCGTTGGTTCAACAGGACACTGTTCATTTTAGCCATTGCACTACAATGATTTTTATTTTCCAAAGATTGCAATAGTAGTGATAAAAAACATTGTCTCCATCAAAATACAGGCTTAGGCCAGAGGGGACGCAAGTATATCCTAAAACCTGCTATTATAACATATGGCACTGGATGATAAAAATATGACAACCATGTCACAAGGGGATTGCTTATATGTGTTTATGTACTGAATATACCTAACAAAAGTTAGATGTTTTTCTATAATCCCAGCCAAGGATTCAGAGTTTTATGATATATCATAAAAGACAGGGGTGGGTACTTCCCTGGCCCACTCTGGAAAGAGGTTTGGTCAAAAAATCTGATATCAGAGTTAATTGTATATAACTTTGATTTCACCAATATAATTTTGTCATTCTACATGGGAAGCTGTTAATAACAGGGTGTCTGACTAAATTTGATTCCATTTCCCTGGAAGCAGATGACTATATTCTGGTAAAGTCATAGGTTCTTGGTTCCCCCCTTACTTTTTTTTTTTTAAACTGTTTGCGGTGCATAATTTTATTTGTTGAGTTATTTTTCTTATATCAGTGCACTGTGACTTTTTTTGTTCACGGTAAATCTTCCTCTATTAAGTTTTTTCATTTGTCTAATATTTGAACCACATTATTGAAAAAGACTGGTGATAAAAATAGTGGGGGTTTTTAGCTTAATTTTTGCAAAATTTTATTCTGCGATTTTAAATTGTTAGTCTGGGTTTTCCTTAAAGGGACACTGAACCCAAATTTTTAGCTGTGTTTTTCAATGTGTATTGATAATTTTTATTCCCCCACATACACTCATGTCAGCGATTTATCATTTCCTTGCCTCTGTGACATGGATTTGAGCAGTCCTGCAATACATCCTTTTCTCCATCACTGTTTCTAAGAGTCTCTAATGTTCTTGCTTAGTTGAAATAGTATCTCTCTGATGATTAGAGAGCTTACATGTGTATCCAAAACCATGAAACTACTTTAAGAAATATAAAAGCCTGGTTTCGGAATATCTATATTGAATTGTTTTACTTATGCAAATGCAACACATTTTGCTTAGTGAAAAAAGTAATAACAAAAATGTGCATGGGGCACACATAACAATAAGCCTCCATGTAAACTCAGAGATCAGCAGTGGCATGGGCACGTAGTGCTGATGGCAGTTGTTGGGTAAAAACATTTTTGGTTAATGTGTAGTGTTCTTAGTTGCTGCGTTATAGTGTAGCCCCGGCATATTAACTGTTATGTCCTATTAACATGTATTGGAAATCCAATGGGATGCGATGAATAACAGATCTGGCCAGAGTAGTAAGATTGGCAAATTATTGGCAAGAGCAGCAAGACTGGGAAATTATTTAACAAGGCACTGACAAGTACTAAGTTAAACAGCCCTTGCCAACTACAGCGAGAGCCGTATCACAGAGAAGTTGTGTAATTCATATCTTGGAAACCTCACAGAAATGTATGTATGGGGTTTGCATAGACATTTCTCATCACTGAGCCCTTTGTTCTGATACAAATATTCTGATACATATTAGCAGAATTCAGGATCATCAGTAACGCTCAGTATCCTAGCAGTTTCTATATGCGGCGGTAGATGAAGAGAAGCCAACTGGTCGGCCACATATAGAAACCGCTAGGATACTGAACGGTTATTTTAAGTTCCTGCTTCAAAAGGTCACTAAAATCGGCGCATTGCGCATGCGCAAACAACGGGAACGTGGAGGCACGAGAAGTTTCTTGCAGAAAAGGAATGAAGGAAAAAGGGTTATGACGAAATAGAGGAGGGGGCTGGCGGCCATTTCAAAACTCCAGAGGGACATGTAGTAAGTAATTTTTCTTGAAAACAATATATTCAGCAAAATTGCGCTACATTTTGAAATATTAATCTTAGTAAACATTATCTGTAGCAGTAAGGAATTTTTTGGGGTTGACTGTCCCTTTAATGTGATATTCCTGTGTAAAAAATGATATACTGTATGAATGCATTTTTTTTAAACCAATTGCTTTTTCTACTTTGTGTATAACACTAGTAAAGAAGTTAAAGGGTCAGTCTACACCAGAATTTTTATTGTTTAAAAAGATAGATAATCCCTTTATTACCCTAGTTATGCACAACCAACACAGTTATATAATTGCACATTTAACCTCTGTGATTACATTGTATCTAACCCTTTGCAAACTGCCCCTTATTTCAGTTCTTTTGACAGACATCCATTTTAGCCATTCAGAGCTGGCTCACCTGAACTCCACGTGCGCGAGCACAGTTTTATCTATATGACACACATGAACTAACACCCTCTAGTGGTGAAAAACTGTCAAAATGCCCTGAGAGAAGAGGCGGCCTTCAAGGGCTTAGAAATTAGCATATGAACCTCCTAGATTTAGTTTTTAACTAAGAACACCAAGAGAACAAAGCAAAATGTGTGATAAAAGTAAATTGGAAAATTGTTTAAAATTACATTCTCTATCTCTAATTACATTATGAATCATGAAAGTTTATTTCGGACTAGACTGTCCCTTTAAAGTGATGGCAAACAATCTGTTTCTTTGAAGTTCCTTCAAAGAGATTATGTCCAGAAATGTTAGTGTACCCTTTTTTCTTTTACTATTATTCTTACCCGTAAAGTGTACTTTTTCAAATAGTTAGTAAGTGGACTACTGCGCACCCCCTATGGCCCTCCTCGGTAGTCTGTTTTTTTTTTTCTTCCCTCTGTACGATCAACCAATCAAGAGCGATGTCAGTTGACTGACAGTTTTATTTTAAAAAGCCAGATTGGAACACGCATGCTCTCCACAGCTCCAATTCCCTTACTATCTAACATTACAGAAGCGTGTGCATGAATCGCTCACACATGCACAGTAAGGTAGGGGGGCATACCACATTGACGCTGTAGTAAATACTGAATCATAGATACTATTACGATTCAGTGTTTACTTGGAATCGTGCCAGATTCTTCCAGATTGGAGAGGAAGTTAAAGTGTTTACGTCACAACAAAATAGTAAGTAATGTGTTATTATTTCAAACATTGTTTTTTTTACTTTAACTGATAATTTGAAAAAAAATCCTTCTTTTTGTTATGTTCAACCTTGTATAGCTTCAGACGCTCCTTGAAAACCCACCTATTCAGAGAGACTTACCATCTCTCCTCCATCTCTCATCCTAACCTAAATCATTTTTTAACTGCCTGACTCACTGCTGCAACAATCCATGTGACAAGCTACCCCAAACCTTATGTCCCCGCACCCTAAACCTGTAGACTGTGAGCTCTCCGGAGCAGGGCCCTCTTCCTCCTGTACTAGATTTGTTTAGTTTATGTTTTGTAGTTTATCACAAATCTTTGTCATTATATACCGCTGTCTTTGTACCCAGCGCTACAGAATTTTGCACGCTATACAAATAAAATATAATAATACTTGTGTGCAGTGACTGATGGATTTCAGCATGCACGTTAAACTACTTGCGCAGGAGTCTGCATCGAGTGAAGTTGCCTATTGAGCCGTCCGTCACTCAACTTCACTCCGCCCAATGTTGTGACTTGTAAATAGGTCAACCCACTGTGAACTTCACAGTATTGAAGTCATGAAATTCTAAGTGGGCGGGGGGAAAGTACTTGACGGCAGGTAAGAAAAATAGTTATATATATTTAACTAAATACTGTACTTTATATTAAAAAAGGATTATGTGAATCACATTGGTAGATGAAAATGAATATATAAAAAAAAAAAATTATATATATATATATATATATATATATATATATACTGATTGTTTACCATTACTTTAAATAGTCAAAGTTGTAGTCTTTTTTTTATTACTCCAGATGAAGATAGAGCTGCTAAGCAAATAGGAAGTTTGCATACATGCGTGTACGTCAATCACTGGATGTGTCCTCATCTGTTCTTGTTCTAGGAGTGCAAATTTGACTATATAATTAACCATTAATAAGTAAACACATAGTGAAAAAAACTCCTATTATCAATTTTTCTTTGTTCTCTTGCTATCTTTATTTGAAAAAGAAGGCATCTAAGTTGTGTGTTTTTTTGGTTCAGTACTTTGGACAGCACTTATTGGTGGATTAATGTATCCACCAATCAGCAAGGACAACCTAGGTTGTTCACAAAAAATGGGCCGGCATCTAAACTTACATTTTTGCATTTTAATTAAAGATACTAAGAGAATGAAAAAAATTTTGATAATTAGAGTAAATTAGAAAGTTGCTTAAAATTTCATGCTCTATCTGAATCACAAAAGAAAAATTTGGGTTCAGTGTCCCTTTAAATTAAAATGCTTTAACACAATGAAGTATTTTATTTTTACACTAGAATGTCCCTGTAACTCGTGATCATCATAACATGTGCCTTGATATAGCAATGTTTGAATCAATCTGCAATTGAAATGAATTTTTTTTTTTTTTTTAAACTTCTAGAAACTATGGTAATTCAACTCTTGTAGGTCCTAAATGCTATTCAAGTCAAATAACATCATAAGCTGATTTGTTGGGGGTTGCTCTGTATAATAAATCACAGTTTATTAGATGTAATGCCAAAAAAAAATGGTTACCATAGTAACTTCTCAAAGGCAAGAAAATACATGAATTCTATTTGTTAGTAGCAAGAGATTGTCTTCTAGCATGTTGTGTATATTGAAAAATAATAGTTTATTTTCTGTTTGCAGGTACCAGATTGTGGTAGAAATAATTCAGGCAACAACAATTGGAAGTTTCCCGCAGATGAAAAGGCTAAAAGGTAAGAAATCTATTAATTTACATTGTATTTATATATATTAAACATGAGGGACACGGAAGAATTAAGAATAGTCATTTTTATTTCAGAAGGAAATGTCATAGCTAAAAATTAAAGGGACAGTCAAGTCCAAAAAAACTTGCATGATTCAAATAGGGCATGTAATTTGAAACAACTTTCTAATTACTTTTATCATCAATTTTGCTTTGTTCTCTTGGTATTCTTAGTTGAAAGCTAAACGTAGAAGGTTCATATGCTAGTTTCTTAAACCTTGAAGACCGCCTCTAATCTAAATGCATTTTGCCAGTTTTTCACCACTTGAGGGCGTAAGTTCATGTGTTTCATATAGATAACATTGAGCTCATGCACGTGAATTTACTGAGGAGTGAGCACTGATTGGCTAAAAGGCAAGTCTGTCAAAAGAACTAAAATAAGGGGGCAGTCTGCAGAGGCTTAGATACAAGGTAATTACAGAGGTAAAATGTGTATAATTATAACTGTGTTGGTTATGCAAAACTGGGGAATGGGTCATAAGGGATTATCTATCTTTTCAAACAACAAAAAATCTGGTGTTGACTGTCCCTTTAAGCTTTCTAAGTAAACGGTCAGTTAGCCTAAATAATAGCAACTTTACAAAGCTGCATCTTTTATTTACATACATACAGCATAGTACAATTAACCATTTTTTAGTCCTGCAGTTCTAATCCGTCAGTATGTGTTTAGCTTAAATAATTACATAGTCCCAACTAACTAACTTATTTTATAACTTACAAACCAGATGCATTTTTTTTTTTGCATTACTTACTTTAAATACCTGTCTTTAATCCCTACAAAGGTAAATTAAACTGATGGTGATTAGTGGCGGTATGTAACTGGCACTCCTGATTTGCTGCAGTGCTTGTGGCCCTTAGCAGGAACTTTACTTGTGTGTTTTTTTAATTAATTTGTATTGAGGTTAAAGGCATAATACATCATAACTGAAGCATATCAAATAATATATAAATACAGATGAATGGAATCACAACATACATTTTCGTTGAGAAAACAAAGTCGTGTCTAGAGCCTCACAGAGGAATCCAGACATACAAAGAATATACTTAAAGGGCCACTAAACCTTTCATGATTCAGATAGAGAATAGAAATTTAAACATTACAATTTACTTCCGTTATTTATTTTGCTTCATTTTTTAAATATCCTTAGTTGAAGAAAAAGCCATGCACATGGTGAGCCAATCACACGAGGCTTCTATGTGCAGCAACCAATGAGCAGCTAGTGAGCATATCTAGATATGCTTTTCATCAAAGAATATCAACAGAATAAAACAAATTAGATAATATAAGTAAATTAGAAAGATGTTTAAAATTGCATTCTCTTTCTAAATCATAAAAGAAAAAATGTGGGTGGCATGTTCCTTTAACCTCATATTTTCTAGTTTTTTCCTTACTGTAAAATATTCTAAAAAATATGTCTGAAACTTATTTTATAGCATGCAAGAGACACACAATACCTGAAATGGTGAATATAGAAAAACCATATCGCTTGTCTTGCTGCAGATATTATACAATCATATCTGTTACATTAATGATATAATATTCTGAAAATATGTATTAAACGTATTTTATAGCATGCATGACGCACAATACCTAAAATGGTGGATTAGTTAAAGAAAGAAAATCATATCGCTGGTCTTGCTGCAAATATTATACAATCATATCTGTTACATTAATGAAATAAAAATTATAAATTATAAATGCAGTTTTTTTTCCAAGGGAAACTGTGCAAAGCACTCTGGGCGCATTCACAAGAGCCAGGGTGCAACATATAGGGAGGGGAAAATGTGGGGGGGAGGAAATGAACCAGCCACCCAACATTGTAAAATAAGAGAGAAGAGTAAAGCAAACTTACAAATTGCTTGTTAACAAAAAGGGGTACTGTAAGCTTGTTACTGCATATATATTTAAATATTAAAGATTAAGAGGAGGTTGTCAGGGTGGACATGACCTTTAAGTAATATATGAGAACTAAACCACACCTAAGATTGCGTAACATATTAAAGGATAATTTAAATGGGTGCTAAGCAAAAGTGAAATTACATCAGTACCATATTTAAAAAGGGTAAAGAATAAGGCTTAAGAGTATTCATCCACCTTCAAGGGGATAAAATACATAAAGGCAGTGGTTACACCATATAGAGAATACATATGTATTTTTAGACAGAACAAGAAAATGTTACTCTATTCTTCCCTAGTCAAACTTTGCTGACCGGTTATGGGCCCTATACCCAGTGACAGGAGACAATTTTACTCAATAGAGATCCTCTATAATACGAAAAGAACTCAACCCTTACAAAAGAAACTTTACATAACATTAAAAATAGCGGAGTTCAGAACTTTAAATTGTGTTTGATAGGTACTTTTGATGTGAAAATTATCAGTAATTTTAAGAAATTATAATGCCTTGTGAAAAGCATTTTAATAAAGAACCCATTACCAACCACCAACACTGTATAACCGTCAAAGGTGCAGCCAAAATAAGCTTTGTGCTCACAAATCTTTTAGAATAAGGTTTAGGATCACCCGACTGGAAAGGCTAATCCATAACCAGACAACCCTGAGCACTCAAATAAGTGGGATGGGAGGAAAGGAAGGGGAGGAGGGGGAAGGAAGGGGTGGGAGGAAAGGGGGGGCGGATATCATAATGTGAACTTAATAGGAGCTCCTCTTTCTATAAATACTTAAGTAAATTGTAGCATTAGTAATCATATCTTGCCCAATGATTGTAAAATGTGGGCTTCACCCTATATTTGCAGTCTTCACAGAATATCTCCACTGTGTCAGAAAAAATAGAAATACATATATAATAAGCTTTATCTTTAACAAATGTCTAAACGTATAAGCATTGTAGAACCGGCAGATCAATCATGTAATACTGATGTAGAGTGGCCACATAAACATACTAACTCTCTGACGTGGTGTAATGGAGTAATAGAAGAAGAATGTTAGCCCACAAGTAACAAATATATAACCCTACAGTTAGATTGGTAATAGTACAATTCTGGCAATAGGGAAAAACTTCAGTAAATGCTGCGTTGTGAATAATAACAAACTGGGGAGTAAAACTATAAAATACTGATACATAGCAAAGAAGCTTTAAGCAAACAAAGATCTCGAACCAACTTATACCATACAGTCCAAGAATTGACAAACACACCGCCACCATGGCCAATGTCACTCAGAAGTCCGCAGCAAATGTAGTGGACATAGTAAAATACAGGACTGTCCCTTTAACCAATGCCTCTAGGAATCGTTAGTTGCATGTCTGTAATATTTAACCTCTGCAGATCACAGGTGAAAAGGACTGACTTATCTTTGCTGGAGCAGCAGTGGCACAGTTCTGTAAGTCTCCGAGCTACTGTGTTGCGATTTTGAACTGCTGCAATCGAGCTGATCTGGGCAAAACAGTCCGGCAATAAGAAAACCTCTAGTGAGAGGAGGTAAGAGCTGTCTTGGGCCGCTTCAGCTGCAGGCAGTAGGCCCCACATGCAACCACTGGGCTCAGCAAGAGAAACCTGTTGTTGTGCTGGGCTGGAGCACTTCATCGTGTCTGGCGGCATGCAGGCGAGGGTTACATTGCTTGAGGGTATTAGGTATCTTGCTTTGAATATCTTGTGCTCGGGATCCTTCCAAGTCAGGTGAGTCGCCGCAGTCCCATACACCACTCCCAAAACAATATGCCTAGAAGATGAGGAGCGCCGAGGCCCCAAAGCGTCACCACCTCCGAGAGTAGCCATGCAGATGGGCGTGTGGGTAGTATGGTCCGCAGACTTGGCATCTACTTGCTGGGGTGCCAAGATAGGTAAGCGCTCAAACATGCTACAGCACCCTTCTATAAAAATGTGTATCTCCTCCATAATTTGCTCCGCAGTCTTTATAGTTAAAGATAGTAAAAGGCGCCGCGCTTGAGAGTAACGCAGTATTGATGGGCTCAAGATGGCGGATTTCAAAGCCCCTTGTCAGCAACATACGCACCGGAATCGTGAGGTTCCATCAATTTAGTAAAGCTCACGTTAGGGTTAGATGTGCAGATCGCTTATATTAAACAGTCTTCATTGAGGGACAAATATTTGAATTGGAACAGTCTTTGAAATTGATTTTTATATATGCTATAATCGGAGCTGCTGAAATGTCTACTTGTATGTTTGAATCCCTTTATGAGGCTTAAAACCAAAGGAAGCTGGACCCATAATGTAAAGATGACATTCTCTAAAAGATAATAAGACAGTTACCTGGGTTGTAGACTGGAACCTCAAAGGCAGGAGATTCGCTGCAGAAACCATATAGAGCAAGCTGTAGATCTCTCTATGGGCCTGATATTCAAAACCTCTCCATTCAGGTGAGATATTCTAAACTAATCTTCCACCACTGCGAGGTTCCTTGTGAAATTTTCAAAAGGCAGATTTTGCTTTACTTCTCCAAGGGGCATTCTCTGCATTTCTTTATGTGAAGGAGCGACAAACCCAGTGCAGTTTAGCACTTCATGATATGAGAGCAGGTTTGTGATTTTACAATTTCTGATTATGGGTTCACTTTCTGTATAACTTTAACAAATTAGTCTCATACTTTGTATATTTGTGTGTATCTTTTACAAATTGCATTGCACTTTGCATTTCTTCTCAAACGGTCAGTTTCCCAAAGAGCTTTTTTACTTTCTGTGTGCCAGATACTCAAACATTCTCAAGTTTGGTGAGAGATTATTGAGCAGACTTCACAGGGGCTGAACTCACTAAATTTTCTAAGAAAAGGGGAGGAACCTGGAATTCCCACAGAGATGAAAGATGCCTTCCATAGAAAGTAATGAACCTCTCTGGGATACAAAATTTCACATAGGAGAGAGAAGGTAACTGTAGAATACCTGGCGCTGATATAAAGGTTCAGTTTGCATGAATTACAAATTAAACTGAAATGTTTTCACTACAAAGTAACTTGTTTGTCTATTTTAGTTTATATTACTTTTATGTTAGTTAAAATAAGTCTTGTGAATTTTGAGCAAACTTCACCTGCATACAGCTGGCAAAATTAAATCCGTGAGAGCAGCTTGTGTAAGCCGCTTTCAACATCTCACTAGACTGGTGAGAAAGCTTCAGAGTCAGACATACCTTGGGAACTCCCCTGTTCAGCCTAGTGAACTGCCCAATCCCTCCCACCTTCTGAAACTTTATGAAACTGTCAGTTTCAGTTTGCAATGCAGCAAACACATGGTGCAATGTAATTTGTAAAAGCTACACAGAAAAAAAAAGTTGTTTGATCCAAATTTGTTAAAGTAACACAGAAACTTTTAAAACATTATCGGAATTTGTAAAATTACTGCTAGAACTAAAATTAAATATTTTTAAATATAAATGAGAAAGTGGAAATCTCAATGCTATAATACCAAAACGACCCAATCTGAAATTTAAAGTGATATAAAATAAAAAGCACAAATGTAAGTGTAACAAAACTCTCATATCATGCAGGGCTATAGTGCACTGGGCTTGTCTTTCCTTCACATACAGAAATGAGAGAGATATCGCTGTGCTAGAGAGTGCTGCCCTTTTTCTTTAAAATATTCAGTGAGTTTAGCCCCTGTGAGGTCTGAACTGCAATTTCTCTCCAAGCTGGAGAATCCTTTGAATATCAGGGTCTTTTGTGAGTAGTGTAGTTCACAGATATAGTCTTCAGATTTAAATAAAAGAAAGTTACGTTAAATTGGAATTTGTTAATTTTAATGTATCTATAGTTAGTATAAGGACTATTACAGGCCCATTTATCAAGCTCCGTATGGAGCTTGAAGGGCCGTGTTTCTGGCGAGTCTTCAGACTCGCCAGAAACACAACTTATGAAGCAGCGGTCTAAAGACCGTTGCTCCATAACCCTGTCCGCCTGCTCTGAACAGGCGGACAGGAATCGCCAGACATCAACCCGATCGAATACGATCGGGTTGATTGACAGCTCCCTGCTGGCGGCCGATTGGCCGCGAGTCAGCAGGGGGCGGCGTTGCACCAGCAGCTCTTGTGAGCTGCTGGTGCAATGTTAAATGCGGAGAGCGTATTGCTCTCCGCATTTAGCGAGGTCTTGCGGACCTGATCCGCAGTGTCGGATCAGGTCCGCAAGCCCTTTGATAAATGGGCCTGCTTGAGTGCGTTACATCCGCACAGTAGAATCTACAGTAAACCCCAATGAGATACTGTTTGTGACAGAGAGGATATAGCTGTATGGTCATTAAATAGCCTGACAAGTGCAGCTCTCCATATCCAAACAGAGCTACCCTACAATAGCTATATTACGTTCGCTACCAGTGAGGTCATTTCCGATGAGCAAACCATCCCCTTAAGTATTAATTAAATGTATTGTTTGTTTGTTTTTTGTCTTAAAAATAACTCTCTTGCTTTTAATGTTAAGATTTTTTTCTTTGTTAATTATGGTGCATTTATTTTTATATCTTTTTTTTTTTTAACAAAATAAAGAGAAATCAAATAATAACATACAGATAAAAACGTATTCTATTTCTCTTGTAAGGTGTATCCAGTCCACGGATTCATCCTTTACTTGTGGGATATTCTCCTTCCCTACAGGAAGTGGCAAAGAGAGCACACAGCAAAGCTGTCCATATAGCTCCCCCTCTAGCTCCACCCCCCAGTCATTCTCTTTGCCGGCTCTAAGCACTAGGGTCACTCTCGGGAGGGTAAAGTGAATGTGGTGTTAGAATTGTAGTTTTTATTATCTTCAATCAAAAGTTTGTTATTTTAAATGGTACTGGTTTGTACTATTTATTCTCTAGCAGAAAAGTGATGAAGATTTCTGCTGAGAGGAAAATGATTTTAGCATGTTGTAACTAACTAAAATCCACTGCTGTTCCCACACAGGACTCAGGAGTACCAGAAAACTTCAGTTGGGGGGAACGGTTTGCAGGGTAATCTGCAATAAGGTATGTTCAGTCATTTATTTCTAGGCAAGACTGAGATAATGCTAGAAGAGACTGACAATATCCCCATGAGGGGAGGGTAAGCTATGTTCACAGAATTAGTAAGGAATTGAATGCTTACATAACAGGGCTAATTATGCTGGTTGACACTAATTCAGGGCAATCGATTGTTTATCTAAGGAAAATATCGTTTGTAAGACACTTTGAAAGTCCTTTTGGGGTTCTTTCTGGGGTTATTACCCACATGGCTGTTTTTTATTCACTTAAGAGTGATTTATTAGGCCTCACAGCTCCGGAGTAGAGTGGGAGGGGCCTAATTTCGCGCCTCAGATGTGCAGTTAGAATTGCATAGAAGTTCATGCTGCTTCACATGGCGGGTCCTGCTGCTGTTTGAGGGCCTAAAGGAAGCTATATTCCCCCAAATCTGATCCCTAAGGGCAGGTAGGGCCACAGCAAGGCTGTGGCAAGGTGCTGTAGTAATTTTAACCGGGTGTTGGCTTTTTGGGCATGAAGGGGTTAATCATTTTGATACTAATGGTGCAATCTTACTAAGGCTTTAGGTACATACTGTGAAAATGTCAAAAGGACTGCTGCATTTTTCACTGTTTTGCAAAATTGTGTGCTTTTTTTATCTCTTAAAGGCACAGTAACGTTTTTTCAAATTTTTTTTTATTTGATTAAAGTGATTTCCAAGCCTATTTGTGTATACTACTAGTCTGTTAAACATGTCTGACCCCAAGGAAAATCCTTGTTCAATGTGTTTAGAAGCCATGTTGGAACCCCCTCTCAGAATGTGTCCCACTTGTACTGATATGTCTATACACTTTAAAGATCATATTGTTGCACTTAAGAATGTGGCCCAAGATGATTCTCAGACTGAAGGTATCGAGGGTAGCCCGTCTACCTCTTCCCAAGTGTCACAACCAGTTACGCCCGCTCAAGCGAAGCCTAGTACCTCTAGTGCGTCTAACCCTTTTACATTACAAGACTTAACGGCAGTCATGGATAATTCTCTTACAGCCTTCTTATCTAAACTGCCCGTGTTACCTGCAAAGCGTGATAGCTCTGTTTTAAGAACAGATTATGAGCATTCTGACGCTTTGGTAGCCGTATCCGATATACCCTCACAACGCTCTGAAGTGGGAGCGAGGGATTTGAAGTCTGAGGGAGAAGTCTCTGATTCAGGAAGGGTTCCTTCTCAGACAGATTCAGATACATTGGCTTTTAAATTTAAACTAGAACACTTCCGCGTTTTGCTCATGGAGGTATTAGCTACTCTGGATGACTGCGACCCTTTGGTGGTCCCAGAGAAATTATGTAAAATGGACAAGTACCTAGAGGTCCCTGTTTACACTGATGCGTTTACGGTCCCTAAGAGGATTGTGGATATCGTTACTAGGGAGTGGGATAGACCAGGTGTTCCCTTTGTTCCCCCTCCTGTTTTTAAGAAAATGTTCCCCATATCTGACCCCGTGCGGGACTCGTGGCAGATGGTTCCTAAGGTGGAGGGGGCTGTTTCTTCACTTGCTAAACGCACAACCATACCAATTGAAGACAGTTGTGCTTTTAAAGACCCTATGGATAAGAAGTTAGAGGGTTTACTTAAGAACATTTTTGTTCAACAAGGTTATCTTCTCCAACCTATTGCCTGCATTATTCCTGTAACTACTGCAGCTGCTTTCTGGTTTGAGGCGCTGGAAGACTCGCTCCAGACGGAGACCTCTTATGATATTATGGATAGAATTAAGGCTCTAAAGCTAGCTAATTCTTTTATCACTGACGCCGCGTTCCAAATAGCTAAGTTAGCGGCAAAAAATTCAGGTTTCGCCATTTTGGCGCGCAGGGCGCTATGGCTAAATTCCTGGTTGGCCGATGTGTCGTCTAAATCCAAGCTTTTGAACATCCCTTTCAAAGGATAGACCCTCTTCGGGCCTGAATTGAAAGAGATTATTTCAGAAATCACCGGGGGAAAAGGCCATGCTCTCCCTCAGGACAAGTCCTTTAAGACAAAGAACAAAGCTAATTTTCGTTCCTTTCGTAATTTCAGGAGCGGCCCCGCTTCATCCTCTCCGGCTGCAAAGCAAGAGGGTAAACCTTCACAACCCAAGGCAACCTGGAAACCTTACCAGGGCTGGAACAAGGGTAAACAGGCCAAAAAGCCTGCAGCTTGCCACCAAGACAGCATGAAGGGGTAGCCCCCGATCTGGGACCGGATCTAGTAGGGGGCAGACTCTCTCTCTTCGCTCAGGCCTGGGCAAGAGATGTACACGATCCTTGGGCATTAGAGATTGTATCCCAGGGATATCTTCTAGAATTCAAGGGCTCTCCTCCAAGGGGAAGGTTCCACATTTCTTGTCTGTCTACAGATCAGACAAAGAAAGAGGCGTTTTTACGCTGTGTAGAAGATCTACATACAATGGGAGTGATCCACCCAGTTCCAATTGCGGAACAAGGGTTGGGTTTTTACTCAAACCTGTTTGTGGTTCCCAAAAAAGAAGGAACTTTCAGACCCATCCTGGATCTAAAAATTCTTAACAGATTCCTCAGAGTCCCATCATTCAAAATGGAGACCATTCGGACAATCTTAACCATGATCCAGGAAGGTCAATATATGACTACCGTGGATCTAAAGGATGCATACCTACATATTCCTATCCACAAAGCTCATCACCAGTTTCTCAGGTTCGCTTTTCTGGACAAGCATTACCAGTTTGTGGCTCTTCCCTTCGGCTTAGCCACTGCTCCAAGAATTTTCACAAAGGTGCTAGGGTCCCTCCTGGCGGTTCTAAGACTGTGGGGCATAGCAGTGGCGCCTTACCTAGACGACATCTTAATTCAGGCGCCGTCTTTCCAAAGAGCCAAGTCTCACACGGAGATTGTATTGGCCTTTCTGAGGTCTCATGGGTGGAAGGTGAACATCAAAAAGAGTTCTCTTTCCCCTCTCACAAGGGTTCCCTTCCTAGGGACTCTAATAGACTCAGTAGAAATGAAAATATTTCTGACGGAGGTCAGAAAGTTAGAACTCTTAACTACTTGCCGAGTTCTTCATTCCATTCCCCGGCCATCTGTAGCTCAGTGCATGGAGACAATCGGATTAATGGTAGCAGCAATGGACATAGTCCCTCAGACCACTGCAACTATGCATGCTCAAACAGTAGAATGGGGATTATGCAGATTTGTCTCCTCAAATTCAGTTGGACCAGGAGACCAGAGATTCTCTTCTCTGGTGGTTGTCTCAGGATCACCTGTCTCAGGGAATATGTTTCCGCAGGCCAGAGTGGGTCATTGTAACTACCGACACCAGTCTGTTGGGCTGGGGTGCGGTCTGGGATTCCCTGAAAGCTCAGGGCTTATGGTCTCAGGAAGAAACACTTCTCCCGATTAAACATTCTGGAACTGAGGGCGATATTCAACGCCATTCAGGCATGGCCTCAACTAGCTGCGGCCAAATTCATCAGATTTCAGTCGGACAACATCACGACTGTAGCTTACGTCAATCATCAGGGGGGAACAAAGAGTTCCCTAGCGTTGACGGAAGTAACCAAAATAATCAGGTGGGCGGAGGATCACTCCTACCATCTCTCAGAAAATCCGCCTCCCAGTTGTCTACTCCTGGGATGTGAATTGCTAAGTCGTCAGACTTTTCACCCGGGGGAGTGGTAACTTCACCCGGAGGTATTTGCCCAGCTGACTCAGCTATGGGGCACTCCAGAGTTGAATCTGATGGCGTCCCGTCAGAACGCCAAACTTTCTCTCTACGGGTCCAGGTCCCGGGACCCCAAGGCGGTATTGATAGATGCTCTAGCAGCGCCTTGGTCCTTAAATCTGGCTTATGTTTTTCCACCGTTTCCTCTCCTCCCTCGTCTGGTCGCCAGAATCAAGCAGGAGAAGGCTTCGGTGATTCTGATAGCACCTGCGTGGCCACGCAGGACTTGGTATGCAGACCTAGTGGACATGTCATCTGTCCCACCATGGACACTGCCAATGAGGCAGGATCTTCTAATACAGGGTCCGCTCAAGCATCCAAATCTAGTTTCTCTACGTCTGACTGCTTGGAGATTGAACGCTTAATTCTATCAAAGCGTGGTTTCTCTGAGTCAGTTATAGATACTCTGATTCAGGCTAGAAAGCCTGTCACCAGGAAATTCTACCATAAGATATGGCGGAAGTATCTTTGTTGGTGTGAATCCAAGGGTTACTCATGGAGTAAGATTAGGATTCCCAGGATATTGTCTTTTCTCCAAGAAGGATTGGAGAAAGGATTGTCAGCTAGTTCCTTAAAAGGACAAAAATCTGCTCTGTCTATCCTTTTACACAAGCGTCTGGCAGAGGTACCAGACGTTCAAGTGTTTGCTCAGGCTTTAGTCAGAATCAAGCCTGTCTATAAACCTGTGGCTCCGCCATGGAGTCTAAATCTAGTTCTTTCAGTTCTTCAAGGGGTTCCGTTTTGAATCTTTACATTCCATAGATATTAAGTTGTTATCTTGGAAAGTTTTGTTTTTGGTAGCTATCTCTTCTGCTCGAAGAGTTTCAGAATTATCTGCCTTACAGTGTGATTCACCTCCACGCAGATAAGGTAGTTTTCTCCAACATAGGTGTGTCCGGTCCACGGCGTCATCCTTACTTGTGGGATATTCTCTTCCCCAACAGGAAATGGCAAAGAGCCCAGCAAAGCTGGTCACATGATCCCTCCTAGGCTCCGCCTACCCCAGTCATTCTCTTTGCCGTTGTACAGGCAACATCTCCACGGAGATGGCTTAGAGTTTTTTAGTGTTTAACTGTAGTTTTTATTATTCAATCAAGAGTTTGTTATTTTAAAATAGTGCTGGTATGTACTATTTACTCAGAAACAGAAAAGAGATGAAGATTTCTGTTTGTATGAGGAAAATGATTTTAGCAACCGTTACTAAAATCCATGGCTGTTCCACACAGGACTGTTGAGAGCAATTAACTTCAGTTGGGGGAACAGTGAGCAGTCTCTTGCTGCTTGAGGTATGACACATTCTAACAAGACGATGTAATGCTGGAAGCTGTCATTTTCCCTATGGGATCCGGTAAGCCATGTTTATTAAGATAGTAAATAAGGGCTTCACAAGGGCTTATTAAGACTGTAGACTTTTTCTGGGCTAAATCGATTCATTATTAACACATATTTAGCCTTGAGGAATCATTTAATCTGGGTATTTTGATAAGATTATATCGGCAGGCACTGTTTTAGACACCTTATTCTTTAGGGGCTTTCCCAAATCATAGGCAGAGCCTCATTTTCGCGCCGGTGTTGCGCACTTGTTTTTGAGAGGCATGACATGCAGTCGCATGTGTGAGGAGCTCTGATACTTAGAAAAGACTTTCTGAAGGCGTCATTTGGTATCGTATTCCCCTTTGGGCTTGGTTGGGTCTCAGCAAAGCAGATACCAGGGACTGTAAAGGGGTTAAAGTTAAAAACGGCTCCGGTTCCGTTATTTTAAGGGTTAAAGCTTCCAAATTTGGTGTGCAATACTTTTAAGGCTTTAAGACACTGTGGTGAAATTTTGGTGAATTTTGAACAATTCCTTCATATTTTTTCGCAATTGCAGTAATAAAGTGTGTTCAGTTTAAAATTTAAAGTGACAGTAACGGTTTTATTTTAAAACGTTTTTTGTACTTTGTTATCAAGTTTATGCCTGTTTAACATGTCTGAACTACCAGATAGACTGTGTTCTGAATGTGGGGAAGCCAGAATTCCTTCTCATTTAAATAAATGTGATTTATGTGACAATGACAATGATGCCCAAGATGATTCCTCAAGTGAGGGGAGTAAGCATGGTACTGCATCATTCCCTCCTTCGTCTACACGAGTCTTGCCCACTCAGGAGGCCCCTAGTACATCTAGCGCGCCAATACTCCTAACTATGCAACAATTAACGGCTGTAATGGATAATTCTGTCAAAAACATTTTAGCCAAAATGAACACTTATCAGCGTAAGCGCGACTGCTCTGTTTTAGATACTGAAGAGCATGACGACGCTGATAATAATGGTTCTGAAGGGCCCCTAAACCAGTCTGATGGGGCCAGGGAGGTTTTGTCTGAGGGAGAAATTACTGATTCAGGGAACATTTCTCAACAAGCTGAACCTGATGTGATTACGTTTAAATTTAAGTTGGAACATCTCCGCATTCTGCTTAAGGAGGTATTATCCACTCTGGATGATTGTGACAAGTTGGTCATCCCAGAGAAACTATGTAAAATGGACAAGTTCCTAGAGGTCCCGGGGCTCCCAGAAGCTTTTCCTATACCCAAGCGGGTGGCGGACATTGTAAATAAAGAATGGGAAAGGCCCGGTATTCCTTTCGTCCCTCCCCCCATATTTAAAAAATTGTTTCCTATGGTCGACCCCAGAAAGGACTTATGGCAGACAGTCCCCAAGGTCGAGGGAGCGGTTTCCACCTTAAACAAACGCACCACTATACCCATAGAAGATAGTTGTGCTTTCAAAGATGGATAAAAAATTAGAAGGTTTACTTAAAAAGATGTTTGTTCAGCAGGGTTACCTTCTACAACCAATTTCATGCATTGTCCCTGTCGCTACAGCCGCGTGTTTCTGGTTCGATGAGCTGGTAAAGGCGGTCGATAGTGATTCTCCTCCTTATGAGGAGATTATGGACAGAATCAATGCTCTCAAATTGGCTAATTCTTTCACCTTAGACGCCACTTTGCAATTGGCTAGGTTAGCGGCTAAGAACTCTGGGTTTGCTATTGTGGCGCGCAGAGCGCTTTGGTTGAAATCTTGGTCAGCTGATGCGTCTTCCAAGAACAAGCTACTTAACATTCCTTTCAAGGGGAAAACGCTGTTTGGCCCTGACTTGAAAGATATTATCTCTGATATCACTGGGGGTAAGGGCCACGCCCTTCCTCAGGATCGGCCTTTCAAGGCAAAAAATAAACCTAATTTTCGTCCCTTTCGTAGAAACGGACCAGCCCAAAGTGCTACGTCCTCTAAGCAAGAGGGTAATTCTTCTCAAGCCAAGCCAGCTTGGAGACCAATGCAAGGCTGGAACAAGGGAAAGCAGGCCAAGAAACCTGCCACTGCTACCAAGACAGCATGAAATGTTGGCCCCCGATCCGGGACCGGATCTGGTGGGGGGCAGACTCTCTCTCTTCGCTCAGGCTTGGGCAAGAGATGTTCTGGATCCTTGGGCGCTAGAAATAGTCTCCCAAGGTTATTTTCTGGAGTTCAAGGGGCTTCCCCCAAGGGGGAGGTTCCACAGGTCTCAGTTGTCTTCAGACCACATAAAAAGACAGGCATTCTTAAATTGTGTAGAAGACCTGTTAAAAATGGGAGTGATTCATCCTGTTCCATTAGGAGAACAAGGGATGGGGTTCTACTCCAATCTGTTCATAGTTCCCAAAAAAGAGGGAACGTTCAGACCAATCTTAGATCTCAAGATCTTAAACAAGTTTCTCAAGGTTCCATCGTTCAAGATGGAAACCATTCGAACAATTCTTCCTTCCATCCAGGAAGGTCAATTCATGACCACGGTGGATTTAAAGGATGCGTATCTACATATTCCTATCCACAAGGAACATCATCGGTTCCTAAGGTTCGCATTCCTGGACAAGCATTACCAGTTCGTGGCGCTTCCTTTCGGATTAGCCACTGCTCCAAGGATTTTCACAAAGGTACTAGGGTCCCTTCTAGCTGTGCTAAGACCAAGGGGCATTGCCGTAGTACCTTACTTGGACGACATTCTGATTCAAGCGTCGTCCCTTCCTCAAGCAAAGGCTCACACGGACATTGTCCTGGCCTTTCTCAGATCTCACGGATGGAAAGTGAACGTGGAAAAGAGTTCTCTATCTCCGTCAACAAGGGTTCCCTTCTTGGGTACAATAATAGACTCCTTAGAAATGAGGATTTTTCTGACAGAAGCCAGAAAAACAAAGCTTCTAGACTCTTGTCGGATACTTCATTCCGTTCCTCTTCCTTCCATAGCGCAGTGCATGGAAGTGATAGGTTTGATGGTAGCGGCAATGGACATAGTTCCTTTTGCGCGCATTCATCTAAGACCATTACAACTGTGCATGCTCAGTCAGTGGAATGGGGACTATACAGACTTGTCTCCGAAGATACAAGTAAATCAGAGGACCAGAGACTCACTCCGTTGGTGGCTGTCACAAGGGATGACCTTCCGCAGACCAGAGTGGGTCATTGTCACGACCGACGCCAGTCTGATGGGCTGGGGCGCGGTCTGGGGATCCCTGAAAGCTCAGGGTCTTTGGTCTCGGGAAGAATCTCTTCTACCGATAAATATTCTGGAACTGAGAGCGATATTCAATGCTCTCAAAGCTTGGCCTCAGCTAGCGAGGGCCAAGTTCATACGGTTTCAATCAGACAACATGACAACTGTTGCGTACATCAACCATCAGGGGGGAACAAGGAGTTCCCTGGCGATGGAAGAAGTGACCAAAATCATTCTATGGGCGGAGTCTCACTCCTGCCACCTGTCTGCTATCCACATCCCAGGAGTGGAAAATTGGGAAGCGGATTTTCTGAGTCGTCAGACATTGCATCCGGGGGAGTGGGAACTCCATCCGGAAATCTTTGCCCAAGTCACTCAACTGTGGGGCATTCCAGACATGGATCTGATGGCCTCTCGTCAGAACTTCAAAGTTCCTTGCTACGGGTCCAGATCCAGGGATCCCAAGGCGGCTCTAGTGGATGCACTAGTAGCACCTTGGACCTTCAAACTAGCTTATGTGTTCCCGCCGTTTCCTCTCATCCCCAGGCTGGTAGCCAGGATCAATCAGGAGAGGGCGTTGGTGATCTTGATAGCTCCTGCGTGGCCACGCAGGACTTGGTATGCAGATCTGGTGAATATGTCATCGGCTCCACCATGGAAGCTACCTTTGAGACGAGACCTTCTTGTTCAGGGTCCGTTCGAACATCCGAATCTGGTCTCACTCCAGCTGACTGCTTGGAGATTGAACGCTTGATCTTATCGAAGCGAGGGTTCTCAGATTCTGTTATCGATACTCTTGTTCAGGCCAGAAAGCCTGTAACTAGAAAGATTTACCACAAAATTTGGAAAAAATATATCTGTTGGTGTGAATCTAAAGGATTCCCTTGGGACAAGGTTAAAATTCCTAAGATTCTATCCTTCCTTAAAGAAGGATTGGAAAAAGGATTATCTGCAAGTTCCCTGAAGGGACAGATTTCTGCCTTGTCTGTGTTACTTCACAAAAAGCTGGCAGCTGTGCCAGATGTTCAAGCCTTTGTTCAGGCTCTGGTCAGAATCAAGCCTGTTTACAAACCTTTGACTCCTCCTTGGAGTCTCAACTTAGTTCTTTCAGTTCTTCAGGGGGTTCCGTTTGAACCCTTACATTCCGTTGATATTAAGTTATTATCTTGGAAAGTTTTGTTTTTGGTTGCAATTTCTTCTGCTCGAAGAGTTTCAGAATTATCTGCTCTGCAGTGTTCTCCTCCTTATCTGGTGTTCCATGCAGATAAGGTGGTTTTACGTACTAAACCTGGTTTTCTTCCAAAAGTTGTTTCTAACAAAAACATTAACCAGGAGATTATCGTACCTTCTCTGTGTCCGAAACCAGTTTCGAAGAAGGAACGTTTGTTGCACAATTTGGATGTTGTTCGCGCTCTAAAATTCTATTTAGATGCTACAAAGGATTTTAGACAAACATCTTCCTTGTTTGTTGTTTATTCCGGTAAAAGGAGAGGTCAAAAAGCAACTTCTACCTCTCTCTCTTTTTGGATTAAAAGCATCATCAGATTGGCTTACGAGACTGCCGGACGGCAGCCTCCCGAAAGAATCACAGCTCATTCCACTAGGGCTGTGGCTTCCACATGGGCCTTCAAGAACGAGGCTTCTGTTGATCAGATATGTAGGGCAGCGACTTGGTCTTCACTGCACACTTTTACCAAATTTTACAAGTTTGATACTTTTGCTTCTTCTGAGGCTATTTTTGGGAGAAAGGTTTTGCAAGCCGTGGTGCCTTCCATTTAGGTGACCTGATTTGCTCCCTCCCTTCATCCGTGTCCTAAAGCTTTGGTATTGGTTCCCACAAGTAAGGATGACGCCGTGGACCGGACACACCTATGTTGGAGAAAACAGAATTTATGTTTACCTGATAAATTACTTTCTCCAACGGTGTGTCCGGTCCACGGCCCGCCCTGGTTTTTTAATCAGGTCTGATATTTTATTTTCTTTAACTACAGTCACCACGGTATCATATGGTTTCTCCTATGCAAATATTCCTCCTTAACGTCGGTCGAATGACTGGGGTAGGCGGAGCCTAGGAGGGATCATGTGACCAGCTTTGCTGGGCTCTTTGCCATTTCCTGTTGGGGAAGAGAATATCCCACAAGTAAGGATGACGCCGTGGACCGGACACACCGTTGGAGAAAGTAATTTATCAGGTAAACATAAATTCTGTTTTGCGTACCAAGCCTGGTTTTCTTCCTAAAGTTGTTTCTAACAAGAATATTAACCAGGAAATAGTTGTTCCTTCTCTGCGTCCTAATCCTTCTTTGAAGAAGGAACGTCTGTTACACAATCTTGATGTAGTGCGTGCTTTAAAGTTCTATTTACAAGCAACTAAGGATTTCAGACAAACATCTTCCTTGTTTGTTATCTATTCTGGTAAGAGGAGAGGTCAGAAAGCGACTGCTACCTCTCTTTCCTTTTGGCTGAAAAGCATCATCCGTTTGGCCTATGCGACTGCTGGCCAGCAGCCTCCTGAAACAATTACTGCTCATTCTACCAGAGCAGTGGCTTCCACATGGGCTTTCAAAAATGAGGCTTCTTTTGAACAGATTTGTAAGGCAGCGACTTGGTCTTCACTGCATACTTTTGCCAAATTTTACAAATTCAATACTTTTGCTTCTTCGGAGGCTATTTTTGGGAGAAAGGTTTTGCAAGCAGTGGTGCCTTCCGTTTAAGGTACCTGTCTTGTTCCCTCCCTTCATCCATGTCCTAAAGCTTTGGTATTGGTATCCCACAAGTAAAGGATGAATCCGTGGACTGGATACACTTTACAAGAGAAAACAGAATTTATGCTTACCTGATAAATTTCTTTCTCTTGTGGTGTATCCAGTCCACGGCCCGCCCTGGCAATTAAGTCAGTTAATAAATTTTTTTGTTAAACTATAGTCACCACTGCACCCTATGGTTTCTCCTTTTTCTTCCTAACCTTTGGTCGAATGACTGGGGGGTGGAGCTAGAGGGGGAGCTATATGGACAGCTCTGCTGTGTGCTCTATTTGCCACTTCCTGTAGGGAAGGAGAATATCCCACAAGTAAAGGATGAATCCGTGGACTGGATACACCACAAGAGAAAGTAATTTATCAGGTAAGCATAAATTCTGTTTTTTTTTATTATCCTTGCCAGCAAAATTAGTTGCGTAGTCAGTAGAATAGAAAGTTTTATGTTTTGACAACAGCTTATCAACTTCTTTTTAATCATGTCTGATTTTATGAAAAACTTCATTTGCAAAAAATGCAGTTTCATGATGTAGATTATGCGACTGCTTTAAAAAGACCATTTAATAGTTTTTTATGTGACATGGAATATGAGTAGTAATAATTGTGTTTTTAGAATTAACTTGTTGGTGCCTTGTGCAACAATTTAGTTTGAAAATGCTTTTAGCTAATTTTCTTTGTGTTTTTAAAAAAAATACTTAGAAGTTTACCAGAAATTGAAAATTTCCAGAGGGACCATCAGAGCAGAATTTGCTAATGATAGTGTTTTGAATTAAAGTGATTGTAATGGAATTAGTTCCCAGTATCTAAAAATAATCTTAAAAACAGGGGCATTTTTATTCATTGAACTTTACAACAAAGCTTCTTTTTAAAAATACCGTTCTTTATGGAAAGCAGACTGGCGATCCTCTTCCCACAGCTCCTACTGTATTTAGCATATCTATGACAAATCCAGCTTCCTCCAATCTTTGTGTTCCCCAAGAGCTGGACGCCAAAGGGGGCACGCAACGATTGGAGGATGCCGGATTCGTCATCTATCTGCTCAATACAGTAGGAGATGCGGGCGGAGGATCGCCGGTCTGTTTTCCATAACGCAAAGATAAGTATTTTAAAAAAGAAGCTTCATTGTAAAGTTTAATGAATTAAAGTGCCCCTGTTTTTAAGATTATTTTCTTCTTAAATGGAAAGAGTCCACAGCTGCATTTGTTACTTTTGGGAAATAAGAACCTGGTCACCAGGATGAAGCAAAGACACCCCAGCCAAAGGCTTAAATACTCCTCCCACTCCCCTCATCCCCCAGTCATTCTTTGCCTTTCATCCCAGGAGGTTGGCAGAGAAGTGTCAGCATTTTTTATTTTTGTTTTTTGTCTCTTATGGAGGGTAGAACTCTTTAGCATGGGATCAGTCTGTCAGTGAGGGCTTGGATGAAAGTTAGAGTCCAGAGATGCAGGTAGAGTCTTTCTGCGAAACCATCCCGACTCAAATTAACAGCTCCTCAAGCAATCAGAGTTGTCGAACTTCGCGCCGCTGTCTGCTTTCTTCGATCAAGTCCATGGCGGAAGCGATGCTACTATCCATCACACTTGAAAGGCCGTGTTCCTGTTCCACAGCGTAGATTCCGGTAAGATCGTTTAATTTTACTTTATTCATCAATGTACTGTAATTAGACTTGTGCACGGCGAAAAAAAATTTTTTGGATCGATTCGGATGTTTTCGAATTTTTTTTCGGATCGATTCAAATTCGGATACATTCGAATGTATTAGTTTTGTATTCATTTGGATTCGAATAAATTCAGATGTATTCGGTTCGGATTTGATTCGTAAATTCGGAAGTTCGGTATGTGTTAGGTGGGATGTGCTGTGTATTAGACTAGTATTATGTACTGTAATATTAGGTGTAACCCATAGCAGAGCGATATAACCTAATATACTGTACAATACTAGTGTAATTGTGATTAGTCCATGGCCATCCGAATGTAACGAATAAATCTGAACTAATTCGGATTTATTCGTTAGTTTCGGTGCTACGGTAATTCAGAAATTCGAATCGATCCGAAGCTCAGAATTTGACAAATTCGTACAAATTTTGATTCTGAACTAAACAAAACACACATGTCTAACTGTAATGTGAATGTTTTCCCGAGAGGCTGCCACCTTGCGGGTCTAACTTATCATAAGGGTCTCAGTGAGTCTCTTGTAGTATCTTGGAATTGAGGGTTAATATCTCCTGAGGGGGGTTATTGAACAGGGGGGTTTATGTGTGATGTTTATGGGCTCGTGGTTTGGAACATTGAGGCCTTTGGAAGTGACACAGCTTTTTGTTTGGGCGCGCTTTTTTGGACTGTACGTTTCACCTTACAGTGGTTACGTTCCGTTTTCCATTTCCGCATTCCCGACAGTGTGGCGAAGGAAATTTTCTAGTCTGCAGGGGTCTGGTCATAGGAGGCGGTGAGTGCCCCAGCCATTGGAGGCCATTGGAGGAGTCGGGTGCCGTTTTTTGTTTTTACTACTTTAGTCAATATTTATATATCCTCTATCCAGTTATGGAGGATTCTGATGCTGAGACACTGCTAATTTCGGATTCAGTTACGGAGGATTCTGATACTGAGACTATTTTGAATTCAGATTCTGTGTCCGGTGACGAATCCGGATTGGCCTTGTTGACACATGTCAACCAGTTTTGTTCCTTATGCCATTTCAGAGCGCCTTGTTCCTCGGCCTCGAGGAACCAAGGGACTACTGAGCCATCCGCCTCTGGGGGTCCTGTCCTCTGAGAGGCGAGTTCCCTACCAATTCATACTTCTACACATGTGGGTAACCCAGTTTCTGATTCCTCCATGCAGGGTGGCGTGTTCCCTCCGGAGATTGCAGCACGTTTTTGCTTCCACATAATGTTGGCGATTGTTCGTCTGCAGAGTCCAGACGTTTATTTGAGAATGTGCTTGTGCCCTATTGTCCCAGACCTTCCACCTTTGGGAGGGCCTCTACAGTTCCCTGCGGGTGTAACTGTCCCTGAGTGTTGTGCCTTTCGTTACAGGATTGCGTGCCTTTGCGTATTGCTCAAACATGTTTTTCAGTTATTGAATGACCCTATCGTTACCAGATACCGGGATTTTCAGTCTGCTAATTCGAATGGTGCACCTCATTAGACATGTGGGGGTGAGGTAATCTCCTGATTGTCATTTGTTTGAAATCTTTCCCAGTTTTTGAAAGATAGGGCTCCGTTTGGCTGGTCCTGTGGGTAGGCCTGTGTCTTTTTGGGCGTTAACCTCCGGGTTGCCTTATATTTTATTTATATCCAATGGGATGTCTTTTATTTGTTTTTGTTTCCTTCGGGAACCTTCTGGGATTGATACTCTTTATTATTTTTTCGGAAGTTGTTTTGGGCATGTTAGTCCTATGTTAAAAATGTCTGTTTTCTGTTTTTTCCCCTGTGAGGGAGAATTTATGCAGCTTGCCGGTTAGGACCCTAGGTGCAGGCTGGTCCTGTCGGGTTCGTTCGGTCTTGCAGCTGTTCAGACACGTGGCGCTGTTCTGCTAGGCTGTTTCGGTAGAAGCCCCGAGTGCTCAGGTTATCATTGTTTTTCATGTTCAACTAAGCATTCGAGAGGACCTGTGAGTCCGTGAGGCGGGAAGGATTGTTTCAGTCCTTATAGCCTTCAGTCATAGATGTCCGGGCAGGGGAGTTTCCCGCTGCGTCATTCTGACATCTGATTTCATCAGAACCTAGAATTTTCCTCGCCCATGTGGTGGAGGGTTGGAGGGCTTAACGCCCCTTACCGCAGTTGAGCAGCTTGGCCTTCATTTTTTTAGGCCTTGGATTTGTCCTTTTGGGCTTGATCCATCAGCTTGTACAGGAAAGCTGTCTAGCATGCAGAAGGTTTGCAGTTTGAAACCAGTTGCAGCTCTTGACACCTTACAGCGTAAGCTGTTTATAGTGTATCTAGATGCAGCTCTTACTCTTAGACGTGTACTATCTGTTTGAGTTATAAGAGACCTTTGGGTCTTCTTCCATTGTCTCCGGGTGAGTTGGATCTCCTTTTAAGGATCTGTGTTTCTATGTGATGGTTGTTCCCTGGGGGGACTTTGTTTAGCTTGTGGTTTTCTGGAGCTGGGTAGGCTTAGTGCCTTTCTCTTATGTCCTCTGCTTGTACAGAGGTGATAGGGAGACTAGTCCTGCTAGTAGGATTTTTTTTTACCTCAAGGGTATCCCTTCGTTGTCCTGAGGCTTTGAGAAGTATCTTCATACAACTTCTAGCCTTGCTTCTTGGAGCGTTGGACTTTAGCTAGGGGTAGTTTCTTCCTTTGGTCGGGGGTTTCGAGTTCTTCTCGCTATCCGGATTCTCTTGATATGCATCCATATCCCTTGTGTCTGGCTTTTTAGCCAGTTGGGGTGTTTAGTTATAGAGTAAGGTTTGTCTGAACTATTAAGTGCCGGGACCTGTTTTTCTCCCTGAGACTTCCGGTTGCTGAAGCTTCGCTTGGCCTTTTTCCTGACCTAGTTTTGGGTGGTTTTGGAATCTTGGATCTCAGGGCTGGTTGGGGTGTTCCACGGTAATGGGAACTTGGACTATGTCCTTGCTCCATCTTCCTGACCTGGTCATGGTTGGCCAGGTTTTCGGGGTATTTTTTACTCTTTGCCAATTTGGATGTCCAATTTCTGGGCGCCTTAGGGTTGCATTCCCCTGGTCAGCTTGCCAGTGTTCCCGTGGATTCCCTGCTCTGCTAGCGAATGGGTTGGCTGTGCCTCTGCTTGGCAAGCTACTTGTAGGGGGGTCCTTTTCTAGGACATATGTGTTGGGAATGTATCTTCCCATTAGCCGCTGGCTTCGGGCCTTGTTGACAGTTGTTGCCCTTCCGGCATCATCCCTTTTCTGTAGGGGATATTCTCCTCCCTATGGAGATGGAGTCCTTGCTTGGGGCTTCTCCTGGATGGAAGGCGGAAAGGTGGGAGGTTCCCCCTGGGGTCTTGCTAGCTCCAAGTCAGACTTGTTGGGCCTTTATTTTGATAGATTTTTAGGTCTATGGCCTTGTTTTCTGTTTTCAGAGTCGGGTTGTACTTGTTCTCTGTGGGGATGGCTTTGCTAGCCTTCCGCTCGTTCCCGTACCTGTTTTGGGATTCTTTTGTTCCCCTGTCTTGCATCCCTGAGGCTGGATTGGTCCAGATGGGTGTGGGTCTGCAGGTCAGGTTCGGGCGCAGTCTCCTCTGGATGTGTGAGCTTTATTGAGTCTATCCTGTTAGCTCAGTCTGCTAGGGTGTAGATTTTCCTTTCAACTTGCTCCCTTGATTTCAGAAGTGTTTTTACTCTTCCTTCGGGTTCTGAGGGTATACCCTCCTTCTCGGGGGGCCTCGATTGAGGTTTTGTGTTCCCATTTTTAGGGACCTGTGTGTAGGTCCGGCGACTTAGGTTGCCTGGAGCGTGCCCTCTGTCCGGGGTTTGCTTTTGCTGTCTTTTTCTTGCTTGACTGCTTCTTCTTCCTCGCAAGTACCCTCTGTGTCATCCTGTTATGGACTCTGTGTTCTCAAACTTTCACCTGGGTGTATTACACACTTTTTCATGGTCTAATGCTTTAGTATTCAATGGTCAGTCACTGGGAGGACTTTGCCTCTTCAGTTGCATTTCGTGCTTGCAGGATGTTGGAGAGACGTCTGTTCTGTCTCTGTGCCGGTCTTATCCTGGGTTTTGCTTGGTATAGGCGTGGTCTCCTTTCCCTGTTTGGGCCCCTTTGGGTCTCTGTGAAATGGGCTCACTCTTGGAGGTGTTCTTTTTTGTATTAGGGGACCTTTCAGTTTCCTCGGTTATCCTTTGCCTTTTCCCCTTGGGGGTTTTCGGCTGGTGTCCCCTTCATTTGTGGGGGGTGAGCGGTGGGGGACCGTCTGTTGGGCGACTGTGTCTCCTGGAGGACTGTTGGCTCAGTCAAGTCTGTTTGCGGTCTCTTGTTTGGCTTCTGGACTAACTGCGAGTCAGTGTCATTGGGGCTTTTCCTCTTAATATTTTCTCGGCTTCGGACGAAGCAGGGTTTTTTATTGGGTAGAGGTTCAGGCCTGGTGCTCTCAGTATGGGCCGCCTATTGTACCCTCCTGTCTTTGCATTCAGTGTCCTCTATAGCTTGGGTATTGTTTTCCCAAAAGTAATGAATGCAGCTGTGGACTCTTTCCATTTAATAAGAAAAACATAAATTATGCTTACCTGATAATTTATTTTCTTCTGATGGAAAGAGTCCACAGCTCCCCACCCGTAATTTTATGTGGGGCGTCCTTATATTCTTCTGGCACCTTTCACCCTGATATTTCTTCTACTGTTCCTTGTTCCTCGGCAGAATGACTGGGGGATGAGGGGAGTGGGAGGAGTATTTAAGCCTTTGGCTGGGGTGTCTTTGCCTCCTCCTGGTGGCCAGGTTCTTATTTCCCAAAAGTAATGAATGCGCTGTGGACTCTTTCCATAAGAAGAAAAGGAAATTATCAGGTTAGCATAATTTATGTTTTTTAGATACCGGTTACTAATTCCTTAAACTTTACAATCTCTTTAAGTTTATTTTGCTTCATGTGTTGAATATATAATTGAGTAGGAGAAAAAAGAACAATCCACTCCTCAGCAGTAAAATAAAATCCAACTTTATTTCGATATGTTTAACACAAGTCAGGGAAGCTCCCAAACGTTCTACTGAGCAGGTGCTCAGTATATATCATTGACTCTTACCTTGAAAGCAGCTTCTTATTTTGTAAACCGATTAAAATCTGGAAATTGATTAATTTTCAGTTTTTAACACACAGGGACAAAATACAGCGTTTTAGCTTTACTTCTGAAGAAACCTGTACATAATATAGGGCTTGACAAATACTAGTCACCAAATCACTAAGGCTGCCATTAAGCCGTGTCATGTGTGTTACTGGTGAAAGATGTGAGGGTCAAAATAAAGTCCACTACTGCAAGTGTGTTACTAGCACTCAAGGCATTAAATAATTGCTGCATGTTTTTTTTTCTGGCAATCCAGGGAGGATAAATCATTGCAATATGCAGTACTGGAAATCTAGCTGTTAAAGGGACAGTAAACACCAAAAATGTTATTGTTTAAAAAGATAGATAATCTCTTTATTTACCATTCCCCAGTTTTGTATAACCAACAGTTATATAAATACACGTTTTACCTCTGTGATTACCTTGTATCTAAGCTTCTGCAGACTGCCTCCTTATCTCAGATCTTTTGACTGACATGCATTTCATGCAATTAGTGCTCAATGCAGTAGAATTGGATAATTAACAAATACATAATAAAAAAGACAGTGATTTTACACCTACTCTGAATTTCAAATAAGCAGATTTTTTTTCTTACAAATATTTTTGAATTATGAAAGTTTAATTTGGACTTTACTGTCCCTTTAAACGGCCTACCATGTGTACTCAAGTATCCAAGAAATTGGATCAACTTGTGTCTTATGGGCAAGTAAAGGATTAAATCAGTTGTTTTTGCTTATGATTTAGGTACCCTGCAAAGTAGGGTTCATTAACTGTAATTTGCTTCACTTAAAGGGACATTCCAGCAAGAAATTGAAATCCACATGGATGCATTTCAGTTTTGAATAGAAGCATTATTGTGATATACAAGTATTAGCAAAAATGCTTCAAATAAGTTATAGCTGTTTCAAATGTGTATGTTATTATGCACCTAAGGTTTTGTACCATCTAATAATGACTCAATTTGTTAATTGCTGACACGATACAAGCCCCACTGGTGCTCTAAGCTGCTGCTTTATTTAAAATGCTGGTGCACTGAGAATATTTAGCTATGCTTCACATGCACGTGCGGCAAAGAATGTTAACACTAAAACACTGATAATTTTTACTCGAAACATTTTTGCCAATGCATGTTTATTGCAAATATGTTTTGATTAAAACATGTAATTCATCAATGTGCTTTTAAATTTTTACCAGAATGTCCCTTTAAACTTGTACCCTATGTTTGTCTGTTGTAAAAAGTTATTAATTTGTAATAGTATTATCTGACTACTGAACCAACCATGGTAAGCAAAACAAGCAAAACAAGTTTTATTGTTAGACTAATTAGACCCTATTTGTTACAATTGTTTTGCAGTTGCAATCATATATGGGAAGCAGACTTCGCCATCTAGTAATTAGCTATGTGTTTCTGTGCAGTTTTTTCTTATCAGGGGTTAATCTCGATGCCCTTTATTGGCGCAGCTATAGCGTAATCACTTGCTGCGTGTACATGGTTGTGTTAATGCTGATAACGCTGAAGCTGCAGACATCAAAATGCTCATGGAAGCCTCTATAGTTCTATCAGAGCCTCATGAATTTTATGAATGAATTAAATAAAGCATTACTCCTTGCAGCTGTGTATTTACAGCATTAGTATGCAAAACAAGTCTTAGAGAAAACAGGGGAACGATTTAAAGCAATTCACACAGGACTGGTGTTTACTCAGCAATGTTTTTACATTTTGTAGACCTGAGCCATAGACTGGTGTGAAATTCCTCCAGAGCCTAGTATAGTATATGCTGTAACAGTGCTATTGTGTAGGAAGTAGAACGTTCCTTGTTCAAAAGCCTCTCTTTCCAGTGGCATATGAAAAATCTTCATCAAATCTCCCAGCTGCAAAATGTGGCAGAACCATTTTAGGGATAAGTTTTCTGCTTTTAATGCTATATTTAAAATACAATGGCAGATGGGGATTAATGCACATCTAGTTTTCGTTTTAGAATGCAGACTTTTTGATCTGTATGTTGTATGAAATTGCTAAGTATTTTTTATGTTAACTATTTAACATTATTTTCCTTTAATCCACTGACCCTTAGTATGGACCACTGGTTGGCATCTGACACACCGGTAGTACATGCAGCTATCAAAAATTTCCTTTCTCACAGCAGTAATTGCTTCTTTTTTTAAAAAAGAACTTAAGTTTTAGAGTAAGTTTTTTATAATTCATGATGATTTCTGCTCATATCTGATGCCCTATTGAAATCCCATCTAACTTCTGAAAACCCCCCAGGATTTATGCTTACCTGATGAATCTATTTCTTTCTGGATATGGTGAGTCCACGGCTACATCAATTACTGTTGGGAATACCACTCCTGGCCAGCAGGAGGAGGCAAAGAGCACCACAGCAAAGCTGTTAAGTATCACTTCCCTTTCCACAACCCCCAGTCATTTGGCTGAAGGGAAATTGAGAAAAAAAGAGTAACACAAGGTGTAGAGGTGCCTGAGGTATAGTAAAAAAATAACTGTCTTAAAATAAAGGGCAGGGCCATGGACTCACCATATCCAGAAATAAATAGATTTATCAGGTAAGCATAAATCCTGTTTTCTTTCCTAAGATATGGTGAGTCCACGACTTCATCAATTACTGTTGGGAATCAATACCCAAGCTAGAGGACACAGATAAATAGGGAGGGACAAGACCGGCAGACCTAAAAAGAAGGCTCCACTGCTTGAAGAACCTTTCTACCAAAAGAAGCCTCAGCCGAGACAAATGTATCAAATTTGGAAAATTTGGAAAAAGTAAGCAGAGATCAAGTTGCAGCCTTGCAAATTTGTTCTACAGAAACTTCATTTTTGAAAGCTCAAGAAAAGGAAAACGGTTCTCGTCGAATAAGCCGTTATTCTCTCATAAGCAAAACTAATTAAACTTTTCCTTCAGAGAGAAAGAGAAGTAGCAGAAGCTTTCTGACCTTCACGTTTCCCAGATAAACAAACAGGGCAGAAGACTGGCAAAAATCCTCAGACACCTGTAAATAAAATTTAAAGCACGTACAAAATCCATGTTGTGCAACAAACTTTCCTTATGATGAGGACTAGAACATAGAGAAGGAACAACAATTTCCAGATTAATATTTTTGTCTGAAACCACTTTAGGAAGGAAACCTTAACTTAGTACGAAGAACTGCCTTATCGGTATGAAGAGCAAGATAAGGCTGAAACACTCTCCGAGCAGAAGAGATAGCAATAAGAAACAAAACCTTCCAAGATAACAACTTAATATCTATGGAACCTTAAGAACACGGTTTAGGCTCCAAGGAGGAGCAACAGACTTAAACACAGGCCTAATTCTGATCTGGGCCTGACAAAAAGATTTCACATCTGGCACATCCTCCAGACGCTGATGTAGCAAAATAGATAATGCAGCAATCTGACCCTTCCGGGTACTGACTGATAAACGCTTCTCTAGTTCCTGGAAAAAAGACAAAATTCTAAGAATCCTGACCCTACTCCAATAGTAACCCTTGGATTCATACCCATAAAGATATTTACACCATATCTTATTGAAAATCTTTCTAGTAACTGGCTTGCGAGCCTGAAACATTGTCTCAATGACCAACTCACAAAGACCATGCTTAGACTAAGCGTTCAATCTCCAAGCAGTTAGCTTCAGAGAAAAGAGATTCAAAAGAAGGAATGGACCTTGAGTTAGAAGGTCCTTCCTCAGAGGCAACCTCCAAGGTGGAAAAGATGACAACTTCACTAGGTCTGCAAACCAGATCCTGTGAGACCATACCGGAGCTAAAAAAAATTACAGACTCTCTCTCCTGCTTGATAAGAGCATGACTCATGAAACAGAGGAAAACGATATGCTAGACTGAAATCCCAAGGAGCCGCCAGAGCATCTATCATGGCGTCCTGTGGATCCGCAGGCCGACATGATAGATGCTCTAGCGGCTTCATGGGATTTCAGTCTAGCATATCGTTTTACTCTGTTTCACAAGTCATGCTCGTATCAAGCAGGAGAGAGCGCCGGAACTTGAATTGTACCATGGAAGCTTGGCTTTCTGCCGAGACGCCATTAGATCCAGTTCCGGCAACCTCCTCTTGAAAGTTAACCCGGACAACACCTCCAAAAGGAGGTCCAACTCCCCGGGAAGAAAAATCTGTCTGCTCCGGAAATCTGCTTCCCAGTTATCCACCCCTGGAATGTGGATAGCAGATAAACAGCAATTGTGAGCTTCCGCTAACTGAAAAATCCGAGCCACCCCTCAGTGTTAAGAGACCCCGAGGTCCTCCCTGGAGGCAGATGTAAACCACTGAGGAAATGTTGGCTGACTGGAACCTGACAAACCGAGCTAAGGACAACTGAGGCTAAGCCATCAGAACATTGTAAATCGCTCTCAACTCAAAGATGTTTTTTTGGGAGAGCAGACTCCTCTCGAGTCCATCGTCCCTGCACCCTGAACGAGTCTCGGACTGCTCCCCAGCCCAGCAGGCTGGTGTTGGAGGTCACAATCACTCAGTAATGTCTCCCAAAGCATGTGCCCTGAGACAGATGTTCCTGGGAAATTCACCAAGGAAGAGAATCCCTTATCAACTGATCTAGATCTATCCTTTGCGACAGATCCGCGATAGACCAATGACCTCCATCCATTGAGCCACTAAAGGCCGAACAATATATCAGAGAAGGTAAGAGGAGAGAATCTTTGATTTTCCGATATCTGCCAGAAAAATTACCAAAGATAGGGAAAATATTATGGTCCCTAAAGCAAGGAAAAGACAACAAGATCTCCGAATGAGAGTTTGTCTGTAGACATTATAGCGCCTGAAACATGTTGTCCAGAAAAGCGCCCCTGTAATTTCCCAAACTGATCGCTACCCAGGGGGATACAAAATTAGGGAACTGTTGCAAGGCCAGAAGACTGAAAGTCTTTCAGAAAAGGAAATCTCAGGAAATTGTATACAAGCAAACAGTGTACAGCTCCACAGTAACGAAGGTGCAAGTGGTAAGAGGGACTGTCAAACCTCTGAATACATAGAAAAGTAGAAAAATCCACAGCACCTTAATGAATTTTCAACACTTTATTGAAACATCTTTCTCCCATACAGGCACAAAGCAGGTAGCAGCAACGTTTAGGGATAGTATCCCTTAATCATGCTTCAGGAAATTGAAGATACGCATCCTTTAGGTCTATGGTCGGAAAGAACTGACCCTCCTAGATCCAAGGAAAAAAGAAACAAACATTTCCAAGTCAAAGGACGGTACCCTGAGAACAACTTAACTCCAAACTTAAGTCAAAATCACCTCTCTCTAATCTGGACTGCAGATAACCATGAAAGGAGAAACCTGCCTAAGGAAGGTATTAAAAACTCTTGTGATACAATGACCACAGTCTAACTGGTACATCTTGTATCCACTCTGAAAGAAAAAACGCTAAATTAAGCCCCCCACATATTCAATCCTTGATCGTGGGGCAAGCCCTTCATGCAGAATTAAATTTAGCAGCCGGACTCTACGCCAACGTCCTTAAGGTCCAAGCTTCTTAGCTGGATGTAGAAAACACCCTTTCCCACCCTGTTAGACCAGGACTAAAACAAGGTCTCACCCTTGTAAGGAGTACCAAAAGCTTTGTCTTGGAGAAATTTCGACCAAAACAAGAGCCACAACGTCCTGAGGGCTAGTACAGCGAAGCCAGGCACCTTGGCTCCTAGCCAAATTACTTGTACGGTAGCAACAGAAAGGAAGAATTAGCTAAAGAGGCATATTCTGTCCTAGATCTTCTCCAAAAATGGTATCAGACAAGGCGTTGCACCCAAAGGATGCCGCACTTGATCCAGTGGTCATACAAACTGCAGTATATCCCCTGTAGGAATCGAAATTTCTAAGCCAGAGTTGCTCCTTCTACTATAGGCACCATGCGCCAAAATATTTAATGGGGACAGCGACAGGAGACATCTTGGTAAAGACTGGAGACGGGAAAAAGGAATCCCAGACTTCTCCCATTCCAGTGAAAACAATCCCCTTGCACGGTCTGGAACAGGAAAAACTTCCAAAAAGGAATCCCAGTAATATTAAGTTTACTAGACATCTTAGGGTTGACAAGAAATCGAAGTCGTCCACAATAGCCAAAACCACCTTTAATACACAAGGTGTTCAGGCATAAGTCTGAAGGATACCACTTCAGCATCAGATGAAGGAATTATACTGTCCAAATTTGAGGTTACACCCTCAGAAGCTACTGACATATCCTTAACTATGAAGAAAGCAACCTGAGTAGCGGCAGGTGGAACAGAAACCATACCATCTGAATCTCTAATGTTCCTCTTGCAATTTCCCTTAGTATAGGAAAAGCAGATAATGCCCCAGATACCGCAGAAGACATCTGGGCAGCAAATTTTGCAGGCAATAATTCCTCCAGGAGATGGAACCGCAGGGCACTGCATGTGATTGAGGCCTGGGACGTAAAAGGAGAAAACTGTGGCATTGCCTAAACAGTATCATCCTAAAAGACTGGCTCAAAGATTAACAATCTATTAGACATGCAGCACGGATTTTGTGTATGTCAAACAAATAGTGCTACAGTGCATAACCAGCCTATTAATAAACACAGAGGCACCCATGTCCTGGTATTTAGTACTTATATACCTGAAGGAAGGGTATGAGACGCGCATGAAGTAAAATATACTGTATCTCAAGAGACCAAATTCTAAATTTAATGGAACAGGCCAGGATCATGAAAAATGTCTCAAGGCTTAGGTTTGAAAGTAAACAAACTTATAACTAAAAGTTTATTACCACCAAACATCAGTGGAAATTTGCTTTATTTGTGAACACTTCTCTAGGGAAAATGTATTAGAGATGGCAGCGCCATTAGAATATAATCTTATAACTTTTAGTGCCCTCTAAAAGTCGCTAGATTATGCTTCTAACTCAATCCATGTAAAAAACATTAAAGTTATTCCAAAGACCGTGTCTACCAAACACACAGTATTTAAAAATAAACCCATAAGAATGATTAAGTAAGAAGCACAGCTTCGTAGCATGAAACATCCATATCTACAGACACATCGCTCCGTTCTGTCGGAGAAGAAAAGGTGGCGTGGTCACATGACCGGCTCAGGAAAGCTGAAAATGGCGCTTCTCCGTTATACAAAATGAAGAAGAAGGTGGGAACAAACACGGCACAGAGAAGAAACGCGCAACTAAATTTAACTGTGCGTCTCATTTTGGCTACACGAAACTCGGCGAAATCCAGCCCACTGAAACAAGTAAAACATAAGCGCTTCTTTACTTTACTGTCAGTACCCCTCTAGGACAATGTAAAAACATAATCGTGCCGCTCTTTTACAAATGTTATTAAAAGAGCGCACCTCTTAAACATTTGATTCCTATGCTTGGAGCCTATATTGCCGATATAGGGATAATTTCCACATAAAATTAATCATAGGGATCACAAATATAAAGGATTAAATGGTGAAATAGAGGAACCAATTAACCCTAATGATCCTCTACCCACATGAGCCATAACATAGTCAGGGAATACTTCATCCATAAAGTATTAACCCCTAGTTTCCTTTAGTCACAATGAGTGCCTGCATCCTGCCTAGAATATCCTGCCCCAGGATATATATGTCCCAGAAATAATGCAGCATAAATCTTTCAGAAGTGCATGTCTAAACATAGAAGACCAGCACTTACCTGCATCTAGCCCTCTGGCAGGAGGACAGCCTACCCGGTGTGAGAGGATGCCACTCCTCACATAGACCTGTAGAAAAAAGAAAGAACAGAGTAAACCTACTCTGGCTTTCTATACTAGGGCAGCAACATGTTAGAAAAACGCAGTTAAGCCCACTTCACAAGTTCCTAACTGCTTTAAAGCCACCACTGCCCTACTAAAGAGACTAACATGGAGTACGGCTAGACCCAATCTTGAAAGGAAAGATCAGAGCAAACCTACTCCGGCTTTCAAAATAATACAATCTTGATTAAAGTGAAATAAATCCAATCTTCTTCAGACACCAAAACTTCACCTCCTCCTTGCACCGAAGGCAAAGAGAATGATTGGGGGTTGTGGGAAGGAAAGGGATACTTAACAGCTTTGCTGTGGTACTCTTTGCTGCCTCCTGCTGGCCAGGAGTGGTATTCCCAACAGTAATCGATGAAGCCGTGGACTTACCATATCTTAGGAAAGAAAATACATTAAATTGCATTCCTCTCCCTTTTTTTTAGGGGTTCATATGACCACTTAGCAGTCTTTATATCAGAGACTGACAGATATATTTTATGCTTGTGCTCTATCCAAATTACTGAGAAGCCAGACATACATTTTTTTAGTAGCCATGATTCCTTGACCCGAATGAAAATTGTCAGCGACAGTCTCTCATTTTATTTATGATGTTGTTTTCTTCCTTTAGGTTTGTATATAACGTACAGGGAGTGCAGAATTATTAGGCAAATGAGTGTTTTGACCACATCATCCTCTTTATGCATGTTGTCTTACTCCAAGCTGTATAGGCTCGAAAGCCTACTACCAATTAAGCATATTAGGTGATGTGCATCTCTGTAATGAGAAGGGGTGTGGTCTAATGACATCAACACCCTATATCAGGTGTGCATAATTATTAGGCAACTTCCTTTCCTTTGGCAAAATGGGTCAAAAGAAGGACTTGACAGGCTCAGAAAAGTCAAAAATAGTGAGATATCTTGCAGAGGGATGCAGCACTCTTAAAATTGCAAAGCTTCTGAAGCGTGATCTTCGAACAATCAAGCGTTTCATTCAAAATAGTCAACAGGGTCGCAAGAAGCGTGTGGAAAAACCAAGGCGCAAAATAACTGCCCATGAACTGAGAAAAGTCAAGCGTGCAGCTGCCAAGATGCCACTTGCCACCAGTTTGGCCATATTTCAGAGCTGCAACATCACTGGAGTGCCCAAAAGCACAAGGTGTGCAATACTCAGAGACATGGCCAAGGTAAGAAAGGCTGAAAGACGACCACCACTGAACAAGACACACAAGCTGAAACGTCAAGAATGGGCCAAGAAATATCTCAAGACTGATTTTTCTAAGGTTTTATGGACTGATGAAATGAGAGTGAGTCTTGATGGGCCAGATGGATGGGCCCGTGGCTGGATTAGTAAAGGGCAGAGAGCTCCAGTCCGACTCAGACGCCAGCAAGGTGGAGTACTGGTTTGGGCTGGTATCATCAAAGATGAGCTTGTGGGGCCTTTTCGGGTTGAGGATGGAGTCAAGCTCAACTCCCAGTCCTACTGCCAGTTTCTGGAAGACACCTTCTTCAAGCAGTGGTACAGGAAGAAGTCTGCATCCTTCAAGAAAAACATGATTTTCATGCAGGACAATGCTCCATCACACGCGTCCAAGTACTCCACAGCGTGGCTGGCAAGAAAGGGTATAAAAGAAGAAAATCTAATGACATGGCCTCCTTGTTCACCTGATCTGAACCCCATTGAGAACCTGTGGTCCATCATCAAATGTGATATTTACACGGAGGGAAAACAGTACACCTCTCTGAACAGTGTCTGGGAGGCTGTAGTTGCTGCTGCACGCAATGTTGATGGTGAACAGATCAAAACACTGACAGAATCCATGGATGGCAGGCTTTTGAGTGTCCTTGCAAAGAAAGGTGGCTATATTGGTCACTGATTTGTTTTTGTTTTGTTTTTGAATGTCAGAAATGTATATTTGTGAATGTTGAGATGTTATATTGGTTTCACTGGTAAAAATAAATAATTGAAATGGGTATATATTTGTTTTTTGTTAAGTTGCCTAATAATTATGCACAGTAATAGTCACCTGCACACACAGATATCCCCCTAAAATAGCTATAACCAAAAACAAACTAAAAACTACTTCCAAAACTATTCAGCTTTGATATTAATGAGTTTTTTGGGTTCATTGAGAACATGGTTGTTGTTCAATAATAAAATTAATCCTCAAAAATACAACTTGCCTAATAATTCTGCACTCCCTGTATATTCATTTAGAATGCATATGCAGATCATACACTTTTCATGTAAGTGCTTGGAAACACTTTGTTCCTTTTTACTGGAATTTCAGACAACAGACGTAAACACTGTGATATTCTGCATAATCATTGGTTGTACAATCTAGTGATCCATTTGTATTTGTCCCTGGCCTCAGCAGAGATAGAAACCTAGTTTGCAGCATGGCGGTGCCCATTTGTTTATGTACACTAAGTGCCCAATGATCCAAAATTCGCTGTCACATAGTGAAATCCTGCAGAATCTTTTCTTTTGCATTTTATTGTAATGTAGGTGTCTCTCTTTCATATCTAGAACCCTGCACATCTAAATAAATAGCCCTCAAGCTAAACCTTGCTGTTCTAAAACATCACAGTAATTCAGTATTTAAAGGGACAGTACACTGTAAAATAGTTTTTCCATAAATGTATTTTAAATGACTTGTTATACCAACTGCAGAGTATAAAATATTTGAGAAATCGCATTTTCGGGTTTATTTGCGTATCTGAAGTAGCTGATTTTGTGCTTTGAAACCACAGCCTATTACAATGGGTTGAGCTTCAGGTGATATCAGATCTCATTATGTTATCACTTTTATGTGCACAGACTTGCTTCCTTATCTTATATTTGTCTAGAAAACCAAAGCTCAATACTTAGAGAGAACAATGGAAAATGATAATTTTATTACTTAACTATCATGCCCCCCACTGAGAGTGTAATCTCTTCTGCTGGCTGTGTTTTTTTTATATACGCCAGTATCAAAACTTTCAGTATAGGTTGGGAAACCACAAGCTAAATCAGCTATTTCAAATGCTGAAATATGAGTAAAGGAGCTACTTGCAACAAATTTAATACACTCTAGCAGGTTAAAAGGATCATTGGGAATAATTTAAAGGGGAGAAAGTTTTTGGGTGAACTGTCCCTTTAAACAACAAATATCAATGAAAAAAATACAATATCTCAGGCTTTACCTTTTGCTTTGAATATATCATTCTATCTAGCATGTCTAATTGAAGTTTTTATAATTAAATGAACAGTAAATGCTAAAGTGCAGGTTAAAAATACAGTTTCCCCTTGTTCTATCAGAATAGCAAAAATATCAGATCAGCAAACGGGGAAGTGAAGTTCTGTCAGCTGTCGGACCAAAAATACACTAGGCGCTAGCAACACACACTGGCAACATTATCTGATTGGTTGTGCATTCTGTCCCTCACGGAGACACAGACCAATCAGATTATGCAACAACGGACGAGGGCAGATACGCTCCAGAGAACTCTGTTCTAATCAGAGCCTTGGGTGCCACAACCACCTCTGGGAACCTAACCATGGGTCCTACCCCCCACTATGTGTTTTTTTTTCCTTCAGGTTCTTGGACAGAATGCGTGTGCAACGGATAATAATCTGACAGACAAATGTCCGTCAGATACCAGTCCGGTCTGTCCGAGAACCTTTAAAAGCACGTTGTGGGGAGTGGGACCCATGGTTAGGTTCCCATAGGCGGTTGCGGCGCCCGAGGCTCTGATTAGAACAGAGCGCTCTGGAGCATTTCTGTCCTCGGCCGTTATTGAATAATCTCATTGGTCTGTGTGTCCGTGACGCACCGAATGCACAGGCAATCGAATAATGTTGTCAGTGTGTCGCTCGCGCCTAGTGAAAATACACACCATGCATGTGCTCCTCCACATAATCACATTCCAATGCCTGCACGTCACAAATCACTGTCTACCGCTGTTTTAAGCACATGCGCACTAACAACATAGCCATCAGATTGTTGGACACTTGTTAGAGCGCATGTGCGAAATACTAACACATTTACAAACGCATATATATATATGTATTAAACCTGCCACAAACTGCAACTATTTTATGTATAGATTGGTATTGCCCAGTGATACAGTAATATTTTGATAATGGTGCATGTGCTTTATGTATAGAGTGGCAGTTTGTAATTGGATGAATTCATATACTGTATATATCTATTTGTAAAGGCGTTTTTTAAACGTGTTAGTATTTTGCCAATGCTCTCTAACAAGTGTCCAAGAATGTGATGGGTAGATAGTAATTTGTGACGAGCAGGCGTTGGAATACGATTACGTCAGATAGCTGACGGAGCGTCACTTCCGTTTGCTGATCTGATAGAACACCCCTTGTTTCTGGGCTGAAGTTAAAGAACCAGTAAATAAAGTAGATTTGCATAATCAACAAATGCATGATAAAAAGACAATGCAATAGCACAGTCTGAACTTCAAATGAGAAGTAGATTTTCTTTTCTGACACATTTCAGTTATGTCTATTTTCACCACTCCATGTGACAGACATCAGCCAATTACAAACTCATATACATATATTCTTGCACATGCTCAGTAGGAGCTGGTGACTCAAAATGTGTAAATATAAAAACACTGTGCACATTTTGTTAATGGAATAAATTGGAAAGTTGCTTAAAATTGCTGCTCTATCTGAATCATGAAAGTTTAATTTTGACTTGAGTGTCCCTTTAATAATCTTAGGCATTTTCTACCTCCCAAATCAATGATTCTTTGTCTGGAGCCTTTAAAGGGAGACTAAAGTCAAAATGAAAGTGTCATGATAAAGAAAGAGCTTGTAATTTAGAAAACTTTCCAATATACTTCCATTACCAAAACATGCACATTTAATTTTACATGCACACTTTCTGAATCTATAGCTCCAATTGAGCATGTGCACAGTATATACATATATGCATTTTGTAATTTGCAGAAGGCTGTCACATGATACAGGGGGAGATAAAATTGGATTAACTTTGAAATTTGCCAGAAAATATTCTACTGCTCATTTCAAATTCAAAGTAAGTGTATTTGTGTTGTATATTTGTCAATTATTCACTGTTACTGTATTTATGGTCCTTTAACGCAGTAATACTCTAGAACAAGTTACAGTACGTCTGCAGCTAACAGGAATTCTTGATTTTCTGGAGCAGGAAAACAAATGAAACCGTTGCTGATCCATAGCCATCTATCTCTATATGAATGTGGATGACAAATGTATACTGGTCATAACTACATGATACAGCGTAATATAAAATCTAAAAAAAATGTTTTTCTTTTCCACATCTAATAATGGTTCAGCCCCAGCTGTCTCGAGTTTTGGTTGTTTTGTTGGTTCAGAAAGTTATTCCATTGCACTGAATGTTTTGTGTTGCCAGGGGCAAATATTTAACAAGGCACCTTCAGTTTTAAAACAAGGGATTAGGGCATTGGAGTTTGTTTTATTATTTAAACATGCCATAGGCTCCATTAAAGGAAAACTGACAGTTTTATTTGTGCAAGATGCTGGATGAGAACAGCAGCATTATACAGAAATATTTGTCAGTCTGCTTTAGTTTAAAAAGGCAAATTACTGATAAATGTTTATTTTTTGTGACTCCCAAGGAAGGGGACTGTGTTAATTTTGACTTCTGCAGCTTTGTTGATGGAACACAGTGAGCATACAGCAATGTCAAAGGGATATGAAACCCATTTTATTTCTTTTATGATTCAGATAGAGCATGCAATTTTAAGCTACTTTCTAATTTACTCCCATTATCAATTGTTCTATGTTCTCTTGATATCTTTATTTGGAAAAGCAGGAATGTAAGCTTAGGAGCCGGCCTATTTTTGGCTATGCACCTCCGTAGCGCTTGCTGATTGGTGGCTAATTCTAGCCAACCATCTGCAAGCGCTACCCAGAGTGCTGAACCAAAAATGGTCCGGCTAATATTCCACACATCCATTGGCTGCATGCTCTAGTGACCTATTTATAATTGTCACTAATTGGCAACAGCAGAGAAAGTATCCTAAGTTACAACATGGCAACTCCCATTGTTTTATAGACACTAAGGGGCCGATTTACTAAATGGCGGACGGACATCGCTAAATGCTGACAGCATACGCTGTCGGCATTTAACATTGCACAACCATTTCTAGTGAAATGCTTGTGCAATGCAGCACCCTGCAGATTTGCGCAGGGTGTGAATCATCCCTATCATATCTGATCGGGATGATTGCCTTCCGCCTCAGAGGTGGCGGACGAGTTAAGGAGCAGCGGTCATAAGACCGCTGCTTCTTAATTCCTGATGCTGGCAACCCTGAAGGCTCGCTCGGAATAAGCAGCATTGACTGCCCAGTAAATCGGCCCCTTAAAATTTACTTTCGTAAAAAAATGAATTAAAAAAATAAGAAATAATGGTTAAGGAGATGGTTAAGAATAGAGGTTGTTCCAGCTGCTTGCTTATGGAATACAAATTGTGAGTTCAGACCTATGTGAGACCCAGAGTCCCTGGGGAGTATAATTTACAACAAAGAAAGAAAAGACTCTTCACAGTAGCTGAATGATAAAAGGACACAGGAGGCGTGTCTAGGCGGCGGCCATGGATGGTTGCAATTTTTTTTTTTTTTTTTTTTTAAATAAATTTTTATTGAGGATCTGCAACATACAAAATTCAAGCATGCATAAAGATATACATTTAGTGAAAATACAAGTGCTGTATAATAAACATATATGCATTAAATATCAAAGTATCCTCTTTTTTTATCCCTTTCAAGTATATTGCTGACACATCTTGAATCCATAATGGATTTTAAGAACATTAGGGATTATAACATCTTCCCCTTTTTAAAATAATACAGGCCTCTTTTGGACCTTAACATACATATTAAGTTTATGCTAGGGGTTGAGCCAATACATAAGAAATGAAAAAGAAAAAACAAACACAAAAAGAAAGAATGCAGCAGTGAGAAAGCATTAGGTAAACAACAAGATTATCACAAACAAAATGCTGCAAACGCCTGAACCGGACACACCATGAACATTAAACCTTCACAACTTTATAGATAAATTTGTTGCTGTAAAGAAGAGTTCAGTCACTAGTAACGGATGTAGGAGAGGATCTCTTTATATACATTTACATCCATGTTGTAGTATCACGAAGGAGCACCTCTAAATGTTCTATCCTCTCCCCCTTTAATGTTATGCACTACAAAATCATTAATCTTGTTTCAACGCTTGTATATGGTGGCAGTAATTTATAGTCTCCACAGTGTGCCTAAAGTATGTTTTGGCGATCATATAAAACTCTTGTCCGTGACCCGCCCTAAGTCCCGGCCGTAAGACCCAGGGAAGGAAACCACAGAATGTCCTGGTTGTACTCAATATTATTCGGTTTAACAATTACCATGCTATTCTGTAAACAATGAGGCAACTCTCTAAGGCCCCCCCAAACCCCATCAAGCAACACCCCAAGTTACACAGATACAACATGACAAAAGCAAAATGGTGGAAAAGGCACGCAGCTTAAATATTATAGTGCTAAAGACTGCCAACCTCTGGTTATCAAATTGATACAATCCATACAAGTGGGGAGAGGAGTGCTCGTTAAGCCAGATATGTTTATTTCTTTTTTATTTGCACTGTTAGATCTTTTTCCGGTATTTTAGGGTAATAAGTCACCTGTATATCACAGCTCCGATGATTTGGGTAGTGAACGAAGTCCATTTGCAATGGAGCGATCCGGCTCAGTTTAGTATATAGGATATCGGCAGTCACTTTGCAAATATTAGTGGCAGTTGCATTGACCTGCGGGTCTCCCCCTGCTCCCTGTGGCCACCCCATATACTTTTTCCCAGTACCTGCTGAGAGAAATTCGAAAGCCTTTGTGGTATGTTCTGAGGCTGATAAGATGGCAGTGCGGAGACCTGGTGTGGCCCCACTCCAATGTCTAGGTGCATATTTAATGGCGTTGTCCGCTTTGGTACCATTGTCCTTTAGTGGAATGGTGAACGAAGGTTTATCAATGAACGTCTGTGTTATAGTTACATCACTCTGGGGTTGCCGGTAGGATGGCTTGCTCGTTGGGCATAAGAAATTCTTTTGCCCCCGGGGATCCACGAAAGCATTCTTATCCATGAATCCCGTCTTGCTCAAGTTTTGCCGGTGGGGATTCTTTGATGCTCGCTGTTGAGGGACTATTGTAGTGTAAATTTTGCAAAAAATCCCAAGGAGCTCTCTCCCACATGTTCATTAGCCGCTTCTCAAGCCTTTCAAAGATGCAGTCTAAGCGCGCTAAAAAGTCGTCCTCTCCCTCAGCAGCCATCTTGGGTGTGTGATAGCCGATGAGATAGGGACCGTTAGCCTCCTCTCCTTTTCCTTCAATAATTTTCAGTTTTGCTGTGCAGCGATAGTTACAGTCTCTAATCGGTGTGTCCAGTAAAGGCAAACACCCCGGAGATCCGGGGGGGGGAACGCTGCCTGTAAGGTCACCGCCACTTCAGGCCCTTGATGTCCAACTCCGCCTCCGGGTTCACAAATACAGCAATTTTATCTACTTTCTTTGCGAGTGATGTGGTGCAATACTGCACCAGGTGTACTCAATGTCAAAAGCTGTAGGGTAATATTGACAATCGGCGAAATTATCAAATTTTCACCCGGAGCTCTGAAGGTATGCGACTGCACGGAGCCGCTGCTAGGACACGCCCCCCGGATGGTTGCAATTTTAAGAGATCCTGACACGATAAGGACAATCCGCCGATTATCTTTACAACACCAAGCCATCTAGACATAAAATTGCTATCTATACATAATACGGGATTTGAAGATTCAAATAATATTTTGTATGGTGTTTACAAGACTGCAGGCTCTTAAACTGGACCGCTGAGGCCCGTGGCGGTGGACACAATTTGGATCTCAGCACCCCCCCACAGCTTAACAGCGGGGTATTGCAGCCATGAGCAGGCTTTTTGTTCTAAAGAAGGGAACCATCTACCTCAGTAAATCAGTTATAACCTGCAAGCTCTTTAGTGCGGATAAATCTGGTACTGACCTGCACAATGGAGGCTATCGATAGATGGGAAAGCAAGATGGCTCAGTTTTTGGAGGACTCTTACCGAAGCTTAGCAGAAGATCTATGCAAACTCCTACTTGCTACACAATCCTCAGAGGCAGCACAACATGCAAGTATAACCAAGTCACCTAGCATTTGCTGTTGCAGATCTAACTTAGCAGATACGGTCAACCTTAAAACCCTTTGTCCCACCGAGCAAACAGATTTCCCGCCCTGTGCGTGGGAGGTCACGATCTGGCTTGGAGCAATGGTGTGCGCAATCTACAGCTTCCAGTGACAAGACAAGAGCGCCAGAACCGTCAAATACACAAGTTCTAAAGGTGTCTGAGCTGACAGCAGTGGCTATGCTTGAACCTAGCGAGAGGATCGTCCCCTTGGATGGACCCAGAGTGGCAGCTACGGATAGATCAGACATCCGCTTAAAAATTGAGACAAGCTATACTGATCTCTTGGGTGCTTGCGTGAATGTAGCTGAGGTGAGAAGACCAATTTTTGCAGCGCCCCAGGAGCCGGGGAAACCTGTATACACGAAGTCTATGTTTGGGGGCTGTTTTCAACTTTTTGGAGACTCACAGGCGCAATTATTATGCTCTCCCTTAAATTTGTCGCCTTCTCACACCCTTCTATATATATATGCCCTATTGCTATCAAAATGTGACCCTGGGGGGCTTCCTCTAACCTTCAAGAACACGGAGGCAGTAAGAAAAACAGATATTGGATAAGAGGCTCTGCAAGGTACCATGCTTCTCCTGCTGTCTATTCCATGATGCACTTAGAAAGATTGATATACTCTTATGCACACTGGACTTTTACAATTAATAAGAACAATTAACCTCTGCCCATGCTGTATCTGGGGTTATTTATATACTACTATAGATATTTGTCAAAATGTTGTTGCTTAACTAAGCGGTTCATCAAGGGTTAGTCTCTGTTTCATTTATATTCAATACTACACATGCTGGACTTACTTATATGGCTAATTAGAACATTTAATCTCTGCCCATGTTGTGTCTGGGCTTATTTACTGTTATAACTACATTTTTAACTATGTGGTTTCTTGGGGGTCTATGTATATCTCCCTTATAATTTTGTCTTTAAACAGATCTCTTTGATTTATATGGTGCATATAATGCTTGCACAGCTTCACGTAGATCACCCATGTTGCTCTATTTTAATATTGACCTTAGTGGTGATGTATACTAGTCTTTGTGCAAATGACACAAAGTTGCTTACAAATTTTAATATGTATAGCTATAGAAAACAGATTGACTGTAGCCAGATAATATTGTTTTAAGCTGCGACATATTGCTTTAAGGGAGCCCTAATATGCAGTATTTTCAGCTCATGAACAGTTAATATCTGGGGGACTACAATTGTTTTTTCACAGTCCATTAAATATGGAAATATTACCAGGTTACAGTGTTCAATATAGTGCCTCCCATATTTCAAAGCTTTTTAGTAATACAAGCACTGTATTATTGTCCTAATATATGGCATTGTGTGCTACTTACACCCTACATTAGGTGCTTATCAACCTGCTCTGAATAATTGTTGCCTACTTACTTGGTGATTTAGAGCATTATGATATATACTTTTTATTCTATGCTATCCACAGGCTAACACCCCCCCAATCGTAATACTGCTCACACTTTAATTTAGCTGAGCTCCATTGGACTTAGTTAAGAAGTTCCTCTTGGCTCATTACATATTATACAGAGATCTCTTATTACATGAAGACTGAAAATAAATGCACCCATAATTCGCCATATAAACCCCTACTACAAAATAATTTATAATCCATATATCGGCTATAGGTTAATACCACACTTCTATGTCCAAATATATATATATATATATATATATATATATATATATATATATATATATATATATATATATATATATATATATAGTGCTCTATTTGCTGGTTGTCAAGCTAACTCCACTCTCTCTTTTCTATTTATTGTCTCCTCCTAAGATACCTATACCTAATAGGCTACTTAAATCTCACAATGTTAACATTTATGAACCGTTAAACCACTGAATATGTACAAAACAAGTATGACTCTAACCACATGATTTAGGTCTATAAGTCATGAACATACAGTAGGTTAGTAGAACTTGCAGCCAGCCCCCAGCTGTGATAAATAGAGCTAGTGATCACAGGCGTGGTCCACACGAGTTGACTATATAAAACTCTAGCCATATATGGAAGTAAAGTTTAGAGTACTATCTATAGACTTATGTACACAATATTTATAAATAAGGAGAGTAATCTCAGACCGCAATTATCTATATTAATAGTTATTGGTTTTGGACAGCATGCTACCGGCGGACGAGGTGGCATATCCTTGGTCCCTCACCCAAAGACACCATGGGTTGTGGTCTGTAGGAACTCATCTATAGAATAACGTTTCTGTCGACTTTTGTATTACTATAACCTCCTTGAGCTTGACTAAACAGACCCCAGAGCAACAGCTGACACATGTCTCCCTGTATATATCTAAATACCTGCCTATTGGGTAGACTCTCTTGCTTAACCTTTGTGGTACCACACTTATACTTTCAGAATCACTTTCATATTGTATAATACCTACCATGACTAGGTTGTCCTCCAAGGTTTATAAGATGGTTCCCCATAATAAAGCATACTATAGTGTACACTAGCACTTTTCAGATGGTTTTTACCAGTTATTCGCACACTATGTCCTAGTGGAAGGTGCTTTTTATTGTAATTTCACTTTATTTTAAACATAGATACAGTTATATAAATGTTAATTTACCATGCCCAAGAGTGGTGTTATATCATTTCAGTTTACTTCCAGTAATATAAGCTACTCTGCATAGGTCCAAGAGTGACCTATAGATCTTATGGGAGGTTTATACAATACAAAAAACGAGGTTTCATTTCATTTGTATATGCTCAGTCTGAAATGTTGATGAATCTGTCATTTTTACTTTCTGGTTATGTTGATTACCTATGTAATTGGTCTCAATATGTGTGACTAAATACAAATTCTTGTCGTATTGTCACTTATTTAAACCTCAATAAAAAATAAAAAAAAGGACACAGGAATAAACTGTTATGTACACAGCATTTCCCTAATGGGACTTCAGCCATAACTACCCTCAGGCTCTATTGGATACTGCTCCAGCTGCATTGACATAGATTGTCATGGCTGGTAAACCGGTAGAGAGGGGTGCTGCATAATGTAAGTGCCTTTACACCGCACAGACACAGCCCAGAGGCTTTTTGGAGGTACTCTGACACACCTGCTGTCCTCATGACACAATTTTTTCTCCATATCAGGTCCCTAGCAGTTCTATCATCATTGGGAAGCCTCTGTCTCTTTTCAGCCCTATGACAACTTTAGTGGTAATTTTTTGGGTACTTTTAAAATGTAGGTGTATGGCCCTTTAAGAGAACTAGCTATTGCTTAGTGCAGAATGCGTTTTAGTATGATTCTTTGGAGTTTATTTACAAAGCTGCAACGTGTTCTCAGCATATATTTTTTTCAGTAACATAGACCATCGGTTTGGGTATTTATCCTCTAGTCTATGTTATGGAGGACTGTAAACGATCTTTATTTTAGGAAAGAAACAAAATGTATGCTTACCTTATAAATTCTCTTCTTTCAGGATGATGATGGTCCACAGCCCCAACCCGTTTCAATTTTTGGGTGATAGCTGTGACACCTCTGCAGACCCTGCGCTGTCTTTCCTACCTATATGTTTCCTATTCTCTACTTGGCTATACGTTAAACTAAGAGAGAGATGAGGGTTGGGAGGGATTTTAAGCTCTGTTATGGGTTTTTTACTTCCTCCTAGTGGCGGGAAATATATCCTATATTTTATAGAGGACTATAGACCAACAAGTAGACCATTATAATTCTCTCACTTAACTAGCCATAATAGTAAAATAGTAAAAAAAAATGACATGCGCTAATTTGTTAAGGCGTAAAATTGTAAGACTCTCGACCCTACTTTTGTGTGTTTTTAACCCCAGCAAAGGAGTTAAACGCGCAGTAGAAGTACTGGTTGGGATCCGCAGTGCACTGCTGGTCCCAAGAAGAAAATTACACTGATCCAAACAGCAGCGCTAGTTAAACATTGTTCGATTAGTGTTGCCTTTGCATAGGTTAAACACACAGTAGTGTAGGGTTGATGGTCTTAAAATGACATGTTCTAATTAATTAGCACCTTTAGTGAGCCTATAGTTTATATATTTTTAAAGCCTTTAGTGATTGGTTTGAAGTGCCACATTGAGGAATTAACAGTATTCTTGAATCAAGTGAAAGATATTGTGGAGAAATCTACTTACAAGTTTGTGATGTTTCTTCTCCTAGCAATACCACATTCTTTTGGATTAGAGGCGGTCACTTTCTTTGTTGATAATTATACTTAGATTGTAGCAAGTTCATTAAATACAATACATGCTTACTTGTATTGTTTTTATGTTTGAAAGAGAAGTCTATTTACCAAGGTATGGGGCAGCGAAGGGGGTACCATCTTACTGCACCTTATATATGGATTGGTGTGAGCTGTTCCTTGTCTGTGGGGATAGAAACTAGTATAGGTTTCATATAATTTATTTTGGACTTTATATTGATTACCCAACTTTCCTTTGGGATGGTGATGATAAATCTGTGGCAGATATTCTATCATACGTGAGTCTGAATACATTGAATTTTAATTTAATTTGACTGTATAGTGCACATACTATTCAATTTCTTGACACTAAATCCCATGCAGATTTGAAGAGTTGTAAGATTATCTTTAGTTTATAATGTAAACCTACTTCAGCCAACACCATTTTGAATTATCCATTGTGTCATCCAAAGCATGTGTCAAGAGCATTTCCCAATGTACAATTAGTTCAAAATGGGTATGTTCTACAGATCAATGTTATCAACAACAAACAGGCTGTGGATAGACTAATAGAGAGGAATTATAAAAAGTTGTTAAATCAAGCAAGGGGTGTTGTTGATGATATTCCAAGAAAGAGGCTACACAGGTTTAAACTTTATTCCTTGAAAAGCCAGTACATTGGGCAACATTTCATCTCCTGTTTAAACATAAACCAAAACCAGAGAGCTTACCACCTCAATGGGAGCCTTTTCTTCAGCGTCTTCTTCAGCTGGGACATGCTGTATCACCAGTGTTGGACCAACTGTCAGCGGTGCAGGAAGTGGTGTGATCTGCCACTCACAACAAACAGATAAACAGGAAGTAGATGCTCCAGCTCTCCCAGTGGCTTGTAAACCATGAAATCCCAAAGTAGGCAATGTTAAAATCCACAACTTTTATTGGGCACCATAATAAAAATACGGCACATATACAGATGACTGTAGTCCACAATGAAGGGTACAAAAACTTTCTTGCAAACATTTTATTTCCATCTGCTTTTTGCTAACTTCAGATATATATTCTAGTTGGTTATCTAGAAAGAAAGTTTTCAACAAATGTGAGGCTTTAAGATGTAAGAAATGTAGTTATGTGTAGAATGGACATCTTTTAGAATCAAGTAACACTGGAAAAAACAATGATACATGGTTTTCCTTAAATTTTGGTACCATCCATATGGTTTACCTATTGACCTGGAGGGGCTGTTGGATCAAATATGTAGGTACAACGAAAATAGATTTTTAAAACTTATAAGATGTATTTTAATCCGGTTGCCAGGCACTTTAAAGAGACAGTCTAGTCAAAATTAAAGGACCAGTAAACACAGTAGATTTGCATAATCAACAAATACAAGATAACAAGACAATACAATAGCATTTACTCTGAATTTCAATTGAGTTGTAGATTTTATTCTAACAAATTTCAAAGTTATGTATATTTACACTCCCCCTGTACCATGTGATAGCAATCAGCCAATCACAAATGCATATACGTATAGTCTGGGAATTTTTGCACATGCTCAGTAGGAGTTGGTGACTCAAAAAGTGTAAATATAAAAGATTGTGCACATTTTTTTTTAATGGAAGTAAATTGGAAAGTTTTTTAAAATTACATGCTGTATCTGAATCATGAAAATTGAATTTGACTTGAGTGTCCCTTTAAACTTTCATGATTCAGATAGGGCATGCGACTTTCTAATTTACTTTTATCCTCAAAGTTGCTTTGTTCTCTTTTTTTTGTTGAAAGCTAAACCTAGGTAGGCTCATATGCTGATTTATAAGCCCTTGAAGGCTGCCTCTTACATTTTGACAGCTTTTCACAGCTAGACAGTGCTAGTTTGTGTGCCATATAGATTACATTGTTCAAACTTTGGTGACTGGCTAAAATGCAAGTCTGTCAAAAGAACTAAAATAAGATAGCAGTCTGCAGAGGCTTAGGTACAAGGTAATCAAAGAGGTATAAAGTGTATTAATATAACCGTGTCTTGAAACAAAAAACATTTTAAATAAGAATGTACCTTTAAATCCTGTCATGTTAATAAAAATTTAAGGGTTCAAGCAATTGATCATGAAACTGTCCATAGGGCAGGTGTAAATAGAGAGGCTTTGTTGCCTCAAAAGGAAGTTCAGTGGATTTTTACATTAGAAACTATGTAGTATGTAGGTGTCAATATGGAGTCTGATGTTAATGTTTGTTTACACATTTAATATATGTTTATTAACCTTTTAAAGCCGTTATGCCGTTCCATTCCGTCATAATTAGACTGGGCTTTAAAGCCGTTATGACGGAATGGAACGTCATAACTAACGGCTGTCCTGAAGCCTTCTGTGCTTCAGGGATTTAATCGCGGTCTGGAGGGCGTTCCTAGGATTGTAGGGACGCCCCCCAGATGCGATCCAATAATTGAAATCTCGCGATCGTATGCACGATCGCGTAGTTTCAATTTGTCTACATCGGAACAGTTGTTCCGATGTAGGCACTTTAACCCTGTCACGAAAGGGTTAAAGGGAAAGTAAACACCAAAAATGTTATTGTTTAAAAAGATAGATAATCCCTTTATTTAACATTCCCCAGTTTTGCATAACCAACATTGTTATATTAAGACTGCCCCTTTATTTCAGTTCTTTTGACAGACTTGATTTCATTCAATTAGTGCTGACTCTTAAATAAATCCACGTGCGTGAGCACAATGTTATCGAAATGAAAAACATGAACTAACGCCCTCTAACTTTGAAAAATTGTCAAATGCATTCAGATAAGAGGTGGCCTTCAAGGGCTTAGAAATTAGAATATGGGCCTACCTAGCTTTAGCTTTCAACTAAGAATACCAAGAGAACAAAACAATTTTGATGATAAAAGTAAATTGGAAAGTTGTTTAAAATTATATGCCCTATCTGAATCAAGAAAGTTCAATTTGGACTTTACTGTCCCTTTAAGTGTGATATTTTGTTTGTTAATAAAAGTTATTTTGTGGGTTGAAAGTATGCTTTGTTATGTAATACAGAAAAATGACATTTATACTAATAACATTTAGATGAAAGTTTTGCAATATTGTTTATTATATATTGCATATGTTTTGTCTGGTTTGCCATATATTTAATTAATGCCCAACGTATGTTGTTTCTGAAGTGGTTCAATTTTCTAATTGGGCTCAATTGTTTAGAGTTAAATGTATGTGTATATATATATATATATATATATATATGTATTGTGACATATCCCATGGTTTTGTCATAGAAGGCAGGTATGTGAGGAAAAGGGTTCTGTCACATAGTTTGGTTACTTTAGGTTCCAGTCCAGGATTTGCAGCTAATCAGTTTCTCACACACTTAAGCAGTACACAGGTGTGTAATCAGGCTGCTATAAAGCCTGCAGTCTGAGTTAGTTCAGGGCCTTCACTTCCTCACTGCAGGAAAAAGGAGCAGCTGCCTGCTGTTTGATGGCCCTATACTTTAAGGTACAAACATCTTTTGCCTTTAACTTTGTTTGTTTTATGTTAGTGTTTTATGTTAGTTCTATACTAGTTTACTGCTACTAGTTAGACACTGTTGTTGTATATTTAGTTAGTGCCTAGACGGGCAGGATTTTGTTTTATATTTTTCTGCTGTTTTCATTTGAATTGCCTGTGATGTGCAAAATAAACAGGCAGACTGCCATTTGATCTCCATTACTGTGTGTGTGGAAACTTATTCTCTGAAAGACTTGTGTGGCAGTGTAAAGTCCCAATACAGGAAACAAAAGGAATCTTGTCACATATGGTGGAGAATACGGGCAAGCTGCACTTAAGGTCTGAGGGCATAAGTGTTTTCTCTGTTAAAGATTCAGAAGGATAGCACAGAAGCTCTTGTGCAACAGATGGCGACTGCACAAGCAGAAACAAGTCGGCTAGTTTTGGCTGAACAGAGGAAGGCCTCTCTGACTGTACAACAGGAGCTCCGGTCTTTGTGAGAGAGACAATAACCCTAGGAGCCAAACATGTGCGAGCAAGTAATTATCTACAAAAGATGGCGCCTGACGATGACATAGAGGCGTATTTATTGACTTTTGAACGTACTGCAGAGAGAGAGGGGTGGCCAACTATGCAATTGGCTAAAAATGGCCAGATCTCTTTGATAAAGTGTTTTAAATGTCATATGAGTGTCCTCTACAGATAGAACCAATGCAGTGTAGTATGAGTAAAGAAGCAACTACTTACTCATTGTCAACCCTTGGGGAATTCTCTAATACCGAGGGGTATCTAAATAGTCATCCCTGGTGTGCATTCATGATAAACAAAAAGAAGGGTTAAAGCCTTACTTGATTCAGGAAGTGTAGGAACTTTAGTCTTAGAAAGCCTTATACCACACTACCAAATTGATTACACAAAGAAATTAAAAGTTATTTGTGTTCACGGCGATACCCGAGAATATCCCACAGCTAAAGTTGTTTGGGACCCATTTTGGGTCTATAAATTTCAGTGTGGGTGTATTACCCTGACTACCACATGTTATTATTGGAAGAGATTTTCCAAAGTTTCTTGATTTGAGGGCTCTGTTAGAAAAAGGAAAACAGTCCGGAAGAAAAATTGTTGAAAATGAAATTGTCTTGGAAGGACTTCCTATTCTCAGAGGTTAACATAGTGGGATAAGTAGTAGAATAGAAAAAGAAGGCTAAGATTCTGTTCCCCATGACTACTCTATTGGGAGAGAATTTAAGTTCTCATGAAAACAACCAAGATGATAGTCCTAAAATGGAGTTGGTCCACCTACATACTAGTCATGAGGATTTCAGAAGTTCCCAGTGGGAAAGACCCCACTCTAGCCAAAGCTAGAAAGAATGCTCGAGTCACAAATGGAGTAGTACAGGAACCAGAAAGGCTACTTACTTTTCCACACTTTGAAGTGTCTAACTTGCTAATTCGAATTGTTAATAAAGGAGCAGATGTAATTAGGCAGTTACTTGTACCAAAGGTGTTTAAAAATACTATATGAAATCTTTCTCATAGCCATTTATTAGGAGGACACCTAGGAGTAGAAAAAACAAAAGAAAGATTACTTAGGAGGTTTTACTGGCCTGGAATAATGGCTGATATAACAAATGATTGATCCTCATGTCCTGAATGTCAGCACACAGCCCCTTTTAAGGTGTTTTGTAGTCAGTTAATTCCACTGCCCATAATCGATATTCCCTTTTGACCGTATTGCTGTGTATATATTGGGGCCTTTAACAAAGTCATCTAGAGGACACCAGTATATATTAGTGATATTAGACTATGCTACATATTATCCAGAGCCTATACCTTTGTAAGTCCTCCTAAATCCATAGCAAAAGAACTAGTACATATATTTAGTCAGGTGGGAATTCCAAAAGAAATCCTTCCTGATCAGGGAACCCCTTTTATGTCCCGAGTTATGAAGGCGTTGTGTACACTCCTTAAATTAAAACGGTTAAAAACTTCTGTGTATCACCCCCAAACAGACGGCTTGGTGGAGAGATTCAATACGACCCCTAAGACCATGCTACACCGTGCAATTGACACAGATGGAAAGAATTGGGACCACTTGCTCCCATATTTAATGTTTGCCATTAGGGAGGTTACTCAGTCCTCTACATGTTTCTTCCCCTTCGAGCTGTTGTATGGGCGACACCCTAGGGGCTTACTCAATATAGTTAAAGAAACCTGGGAACAGGAGACCACCCCCTACCGTAGTGTCATAGAACACATTACTTAAATGCAGGATCGCATAGCTGCCATTAGGCCTATAGTAGTAGAACACATTTAAAAGGCCCAGGAATCCCAGCAAAATACTTATAATTGTAATATCAGGGTCATAGAGTACTTGTCCTCATCCCAAATGTAGAAAATACGTTTCTTGCCACCTGACAAGGTCCATATGAAGTCATTGAGAGGGTGGGAGAGGTGAATTACAAAGTAAACCAGCCAGATAGAAGAACACCTGAACAAGTTTACCATGTCAATTTACTGAAACCCTGGAAGGATAGGGAGGCCTTGCTAGCATCCGGGGCACTAACACTCTCTACTGACATGTCCTCAGAAGTAAATGTATCTGATAACTTATCCCGCCATCAGAGACAAGTGCCTGGGAAAACAGATCTTATAAAATATGATATAAATACAGAATCAGGGAAGATTATGAATCTTAAGCCTTACAGGATTCCTGAAGATCAACAGGAATTTAATTAGCTCAGAGGTAAAAAAGATGCTTGAGCTTGGAGTGATCAAAGAGTCCCACAGCAACTGGAATAGCCCTATTGTTCTTGTACCTAAACCTTATGGGTCCATATGGTTTTGTAATGATTACAGAAAAGTTAATGTAATTTCAAAATTCGACACCTATCCTATGCCAAGGGTTGATTAATTAATTGAGAAACTTTGAAGGGCTCACTATCTTTCTACTTTGAATTTGACAAAGGGGTATTGGCAGGTACTCCTCACAGAACGTGCAAAAGAGAAGACTGCCTTTTCAACCCCTGATGGACTCTTCCAATACACAGTTTTGCCTTTTGGGTTGCATGGGGCCCCAGCTACATTTTAAAGACTATGTCTTAAAACACCATACTCACTATGCATCTGCCTATTTAGATGGCATGGTCATCCATAGTGAGGATTGGGAGTCCCATCTCCCAAAAGTCCAAGCTTTTCCCGATGCCATCAGGAGTTCTGGTCTTACTGCCAACCCAGCTAAATGTTTTATGGGGTTAGAAGAAGCAAAATATTTAGGATTCTCCATTGGAAGGGGTTTAGTCAAACCTCAAACTGCAAAGATAGGTGTCATCCAGAACTGGCCAAGGCCAGTAACCAAAAAACAAGTTAGAACCTTTTTGGGATTTATAGGATACTAACGGAGGTTTGTTTCTGGATTTTTTAACAGTAGCAACCACACTAACAGATCTCACTAAGGCAAGAAGTCCAGTTAAAGTTAAGTTGACTACAGCGACAGAGCAAGCCTTCCAGAAGCTAAAAGAGTCCCTTTGCTCTACTCCTGTTCTGGTAGCACCGGATTTCTCTAAAAGAGTTTATAGTTCAAACAGATGCTTCAGATGTAGGCTTAGGGGCAGTCCTTTCCCAGGAACATCAAGGGGCAGAGCATCCTGTCATTTTTCTCAGCCGGAAGCTTCTGCCACGAGAGCAGAATTATTCTATTGTGGAAAAGGAATGCCTTGCAATTAAGTGGGCCTTAGAAACTCTTCAATACTACTTGCTTGATAGAAACATCCGTCTGGTTACTGATCAAGCTCCTTTAACCTGGATGTGCCAAAATAAAGAGAAAAATGCAAGGGTCACTAGGTGGTTCTTGAGTTTACAGCCCTTTAATTTTACTATTGAGCACATAGCTTGATCAAGCCATGGTAACGCGGATGGGTTGTCTAGAATGTACTCTATGATGTCCATAGATGCCTCGGCCCTCTAGGTCTGAGCTGGGGGGAGAGATATGTGACAGATCCCATGGTTTTGTCATCGAAGGCAGGTATGTGAGGAAAAGGGTTCTGTCACATAGTTTGGTTACTTTAGGTTCCAGTCCAGGATTTGCAGCTAATCAGTTTCTCACACACTGCAGCAGTACACAGGTGTGTAATCAGGCTGCTATAAAGCCTGAAGTCTGAGTTAGTTCAGGGCCTTCACTTCCTCACTGCAGGAAAGAGGAGCAGCTGCCTGCTGTTTGAAGGCCCTATACATTAAGGTAAACATATTTTGCCTTTAACTTTGTTTGTTTTATGTCAGTTCTAAACTATCTGACTGACACTAGTTAGACACTGTTGTTGTATGTTTAGTAAGTGCCTAATACGGGCAGGATTTTGTTATATTTGTCTGCTGTTTTCATTTGAATTGCTTGTGACGTGCAAAATAAACAGGCAGACTGCCGCTTGATCTCCATTTCTGTGTGTGTGTGGAAACGTAGTCCCTAAAAGACTTTGTGGCAGTGTAAAGTCCCAAGACAGGAAACAAAAGGAATCTTGTCACTATATATATTTTTATATACTGTATATATATATATATATATATATATATATATATATATATATATATATATATATATATATATATATATATTGTATATAGTATCCTTAACCCTTTATGTAGTGAGCAAGTGTGGGTAACCACATCAAACGAATAGGGTATTTGTGTACCCTCTAAATAAACTTTTTTCTATGCCTGTTGCTAGTGATATTTTCCAATAAATGTTGACATGTATAATAGGGAGGATGGGGTGTGGATGGCTGTGATTATCTCATCTATACCCTGACTGCTACCTCTTCCCTTCCTTCACTACAAATTTTTTGTTTTAGTATGCTTGCTTTCAGTTTGTTCACAATCCCTGGGTTCTAGATATAGTCTCTCAGTGTTACCAAATAGGTTTCAGAACAAATCCTCCCAGGGAAAGGTTTATTAGGCTCAGGCCTTATTTTCAGTTTCAGATCTAAAACCCTATTTCCCCTCTCCCCCTTTCCTCAGAACTTCTAGTATAGTATATACATGTTTATCACATTTTGTCACATCAAACTCTTCTCCTTTATCCATTGCAATATGGATTTTGCCCCCAACTCTCCACAGAGACAGCAGTTGTTAAAGGGACAGTCAAGTCCAAAAAAAATGTCATGTTTCAAATAGGGCATGTAATTTTAAACAACTTTCCAATTTACTTTTATCACCAATTTTGCTTTGTTCTCTTGGTATTCTTAGTTGAAAGCTAAACCTAGGAGGTTCATATGATAATTTCTTAGACCTTGAAGGCCGCCTCTAATCTAAATGCATGTTGATAGTGTTGCACCACTACAGGGCATTAGTTCACGTGTTTCATATAGATAACATTGAGCTCATGCACGTGAATTTACCATGGAGACAGCTCTGATTGCCCCCTTATATCAGTTCTTTTGACAGACTTGCATTTTAGCCAGTCTGCTGAGGCTTAGATACAAGGTAATTACAGAGGTAAAACTTGTATAATTATAACTGTTGGTTATGCAAAACTGGGGCATTGGTAGTTAAGGGATTATCTATCTTTTAAAACAACAAAAATTCTGGTGTTGTCTATCCATTTAAGGTTACTAATGACCTACTTACAGCAAAATTGAAAGGCTTATTCTTGCTGTTAATCCTTCTTGATCAGTCGGCAGCCATTGATACTGTTGACCATTCTCTGCAAACCTTCGACAGTTGTGACACAACCCTCTCGTTCTCTTCCTACATGTCTAACCGTACCTTTAGTGTAGCCTTCTCTGATACATCCTATACCCCTTTACCACTTTCTTTTGGGGTACAGCAAGGCTCTGTCCTTGGTCTCCTCCTCTAAATCTATACATCTTCATTGGGTTCCATAATAAAATCGCACAAGTTTCAATGTAATTTGTATGCATACACGCAAATCTTCCTCTCTGCACTAGACCTATGTCCTTCCTTGCTAACTCGTGTCACAAACTGTCTTTTTAAAATTTCATCTCAGATGTCCTCTCACTACCTTAAAGTGATGGTAAACTTTAATCAAATGCCATATATGTTATCTTTGTCATTAAAACAAAATATATGTGTACTTTTTTGTTTTTAATCCATCTGTGAAAATTAGTTCATATAGTAATGCTTCTATTGCAAAGTTATGCCGGCCCAATTGGATGAACTTTTTAAAGCCCTTAGAAAGCCTATTTAGATAGTGGATGGGACTGCTCTATACATCACAGCCATGCCATAAGAGGAAATAGAAAGGGGGTGGAGGAACAGACAATACCAATTAGGATTCTAAATCTTTTATTATAAAATATATATACACTTTAAAAAAATAATTGTTTCATTGCAGCATTCTTATAGTCTGAAATGTATCATCACTTTAAGCTAAATCTCTCCAAAACTGAGCTCCTTCCAAAATCTCTACCGCACCCCCCATATTTCTTTAAGTGTTGATAATATTATTATTGCTACAACCCTGCACGGCCAATGTCTTGGGGTCACACTTGACTCAGAACTTTCTTTGGCCAATTCCTGCTGTTTCCACCTTAAAAAGCCTCCAAAACTTGCCACTTCCTTACACAACTAAGATTTTAATCCACTCTCATTATTTACTGCCTTGACTATTTCAATTCCACCCTCTCTCCTATGCCTAGTTTCCACCTTTCTCCTCTACAATCTATAACGAATGCCTCTGCCAGGCTGATCTTCCTTACATGTTGCTTTTCGTCTGCTGCACCTCTCTTCTAATCCCTTTACTGGCTTTCTTTAGCCTCCAGAATTAAACAGAAAACCCTGACTGACATTCAAGGCCCTCAAAAACACCTGTCCCCCTATATCTCAGACCTAGTCTCAAGATACTCTTCCTCCCATCCTCTTCATCCTGCTCATGACCTCTTCTCTTCCTCTTCTGACACCTCGTCACACTCCTGTCTACAGGACTTCAAAAGAATGACTGCTACTTTGTAGAATATCTTGCCTCCCAAGGCACTTCCATAGTATGAAAAGACTGTTCAGGGATGCATACAATACACATTTATCTTTTCTTACCTTAGCACCTCTCCTCCTTTTGTCATCCCCTTGAACCCCTTAGCATGCAAGTCTATGAGCCTAGCTGCTTTGTAGATCATCTTCGTGAGAGCTGATTTACAGCAATGCAACTCTTGGCAGGGCCCTGTACCCACTTGTTCCATATAAATGCTTACAAAATCTGTTGGCGCTCTGCAATTAACTGATAATAATATTGTTCTTTAGAATAACTTTTGTATTCGAGTAATAGAATTTCAAATATTCTGATCCTGAAAGTTCTGAAACGGTTGGACAACGTAAATTTGACCCTTATTGAGGATCAGGAAAAACAAAACATAAAATAATTAAATCAAGGAAATACATTTTATAAACTGATTTCAGATTTCTGTTGAAAAAGACCTCAGACATTTTACATATAGTGATTAGCGCAGTCGTTTTTACCCCTCTGAACGCATTTTCATGTATACACTATATATATATATATATATATATATATATATATATATATATACACATACACACACACATTTATCTATACACACATATATCTATATATACATACACACACACACACATTTTTTTTGTTTTGTTTGCTGGTTTCAACAGTTTCTAAAAAAGAGGTTTATAGCTATTCTTGTCCAGTGGGAGTTGTGTGCTTAGCAGGCTGCTTTCAGCAGATCGATATGTTATAGATGACTGGAATCTACAGCTGAAGTATTTGACAGGCTAACTGCAAGTCCAGTAAGGGGTATTACATTGACCACATAGATTACAAAAACAATATCTTTAAATATTCATGCAGAATTCCTTTAGCATTGGTAGTATAGCTATTTATAATGCTATAATAAAAAATAAAAAAGTAAGGTAAGAGCAGATGAATACATCACAAAAAAAAAATCTTAAAGGAACAGAAAGGTAAAAATTTTAATGTGCATGGGTGCATTTCAATATATATATATTAAATATACCTCCATTAACATATTTGCTTCTAGTAAAATGTATTACTGTTGCAGTGCATATCCACATATGCTACGTGTGACTAGAACATCAGGATACAAACACCACGCCTGCTCATTGAGCTTGTGGTGGTGTGTATTGCATCTGTAAAGACTTAATTTGTCCCATACAAGCCCCTGCTGAATGTGTGGTGTTTGAATGCAGTTTTGCTAATGGAAATGTATTGCAAAAAATGCTTCTTTTTAGCCCCTTGAGTTCTAACCACGGCTCTGAGTCTCAGTCAGGTGCTAACGCTAGCACTCTCCCACCTTGCGGGAGATCTGGGGGCTCCCACCCTATACCCCTACCCCGGCGATCGGGCCTGCATAATGACAGGCATCACCGGGGCTTCATGTTTCACACGGTGATGTCACGCGCAATGACGTGATGGCGTCACCACGCAACTTTATTTAAAAAATACAATAGACAGTATAGGGAAATTGGGCATGCTGCTTAGAAGCCTGTATCTCAGGCATCTACGCAGCTACAGACCCCCAAGACCCACCGCTGGAAAGGTAATCGCCTAACCTTTCTAACGGTATAAGTCTTGGGGATCTGAAAAAAAAAAGTTAACAAAAATATATTTTAAAAAAACCCCCCTCAAATCCAGCACTCAAAGGGTTAACATTGAAACGCACATATGCACATTTCAATTTTAACAATTTTATCCCTTTAATTTAAAAATCATATAAAGCAAATAAATGAAATGTTGAAACAAAGATGCAATGAAAATGTATTACTAAATCAGATTAAAAATTGTATCAAAATTGTTCTTCAAAAATCTTTTGCAGAAAAATTAAAATTTGTATTTAAATTATGTAGGACAAAGCCTAATTAAGGCACACAGTAAAATTGTAATAACACTACATTGCAAATGCAAAACACACTGACATTTGTACAAAATGGAAAGCATTTTTGTTTTTCTTATTGTAAAATGTGTTTTCCTCTTCTGCTAGTGGGCTGAATGGGTGTATCATGGGCGTAGCTGTCCTCTTCTAGGTCTGGCTAACTATGTTAAAATTAAAACTCAATATATTATTTATTTTTACAAAATAAAATGTAATGCATCAACATAAACCAAAATAATAGAAAACAAAATAAAAACATATATCCAATACAAAAAATTTCTTAATGATAAAAATCATATATAATATTCTTAGTCTTCATCTATAGAAAAACTCTGTGAAGAACATAGTACCTAAAAATAATAAATGTGCACATAGTGCAAAAAAAACCTGTGCATATTTCTCCAACATAGGTGTGTCCGGTCCACGGCGTCATCCTTACTTGTGGGATATTCTCTTCCCCAACAGGAAATGGCAAAGAGCCCAGCAAAGCTGGTCACATGATCCCTCCTAGGCTCCGCCTACCCCAGTCATTCTCTTTGCCGTTGTACAGGCAACATCTCCACGGAGATGGCTTAGAGTTTTTTAGTGTTTAACTGTAGTTTTTATTATTCAATCAAGAGTTTGTTATTTTAAAATAGTGCTGGTATGTACTATTTACTCTGAAACAGAAAAGAGATGAAGATTTCTGTTTGTAAGAGGAAAATGATTTTAGCAACCGTTACTAAAATCGATGGCTGTTCCACACAGGACTGTTGAGAGGAATTAACTTCAGTTGAGGGAACAGTGAGCAGAATTTTACTACTTGAGGTATGACACATTCTAACAAGACGATGTAATGCTGGAAGCTGTCATTTTCCCTATGGGATCCGGTAAGCCATTTTTATTACAGACAATAAATAAGGGCTTCACAAGGGCTTTTTAAGACTGTAGACATTTTCTGGGCTAAATCGATTCATATAATAAACATATTTAGCCTTGAGGAATCATTTTAATCTGGGTATTTTGTAAAATAATATCGGCAGGCACTGTTTGGGACACCTTATTCTCTAGGGGCTTTCCCTTATCATAGGCAGAGTCTCATTTTCGCGCCGGTATTGCGCACTTGTTTTTGAGAAGCATGACATGCAGTCGCATGTGTGAGGAGCTCTGATACATAGAAAAGACTTTCTGAAGGCGTCATTTGGTATCGTATTCCCCTTTGGGCTTGGTTGGGTCTCAGCAAAGCAGATGCCAGGGACTGTAAAGGGGTTAAAGATAAAAACGGCTCCGGTTCCGTTATTTTAAGGGTTAAAGCTTCCAAATTTGGTGTGCAATACTTTTAAGGCTTTAAGACACTGTGGTGAAATTTTGGTGAATTTTGAACAATTCCTTCATACTTTTTCGCAATTTAAATAGATGTGATTTATGTGACACAAAATTTAGAGAAAATGATGCCCAAGATGATTCCTCAAGTGAGGGGAGTAAGCATGGTACTGCATCATCCCCTCCTTCGTCTACACCAGTCTTGCCCACTCAGGAGGCCCCTAGTACATCTAGCGCGCCAATACTCCTTACTATGCAACAATTAACGGCTGTAATGGATAATTCTATCAAAAACATTTTAGCCAAAATGCCCACTTATCAGCGTAAGCGCGACTGCTCTGTTTTAGATAATACTGAAGAGCATGAGGACGCTGATGATATTGTTTCTGAAGGGCCCCTACACCAGTCTGAGGGGGCCAGGGAGGTTTTGTCTGAGGGAGAAATTTCAGATTCAGGGAAAATTTCTCAACAAGCTGAACCTGATGTGATTACATTTAAATTTAAGTTGGAACATCTCCGCGCTCTGCTTAAGGAGGTGTTATCCACTCTGGATGATTGTGAGAATTTGATCATCCCAGAGAAACTATGTAAAATGGACAAGTTCCTAGAGGTCCCGGGGCCCCCAGAAGCTTTTCCTATACCCAAGCGGGTGGCGGACATTGTAAATAAAGAATGGGAAAGGCCCGGTATACCTTTCGTCCCTCCCCCCATATTTAAAAAAAAAAAAAAAATTGTTTCCTATGGTCGACCCCAGAAAGGACTTATGGCAGACAGTCCCCAAGGTTGAGGGGGCGGTTTCTACTTTAAACAAACGCACCACTATACCCATAGAAGATAGTTGTGCTTTCAAAGATCCTATGGATAAAAAATTAGAAGGTTTGCTTAAAAAGATGTTTGTTCAGCAAGGTTACCTTCTACACCCAATTTCATGCATTGTCCCTGTCACTACAGCCGCGTGTTTCTGGTTCGATGAGCTAGAAAAGGCGATCACTAGTGATTCTCCTCCTTATGAGGAGATTATGGACAGAATCCGTGCTCTCAAATTGGCTAATTCTTTCACCCTAGACGCCACTTTGCAATTGGCTAGGTTAGTGGCGAAAAATTCTGGGTTTGCTATTGTGGCGTGCAGAGCGCTTTGGTTGAAATCTTGGTCAGCGGATGCGTCTTCCAAGAACAAATTGCTTAACATTCCTTTCAAGGGGAAAACGCTGTTTGGCCCTGACTTGAAAGAGATTATCTCTGATATCACTGGGGGCAAGGGCCACGCCCTTCCTCAGGATAGGTCTTTCAAGGCCAAAAATAAACCTAATTTTCGTCCCTTTCGTAGAAACGGACCAGCCCCAAGTGCTACGTCCTCTAAGCAAGAGGGTAATACTTCTCAAGCCAAGCCAGCCTGGAGACCAATGCAAGGCTGGAACAAGGGAAAGCAGGCCAAGAAACCTGCCACTGCTACCAAGACAGCATGAACTGTTGGCCCCCGATCCGGGACCGGATCTGGTGGGGGGCAGACTCTCTCTCTTCGCTCAGGCTTGGGCAAGAGATGTTCTGGATCCTTGGGCACTAGAAATAGTCTCCCAAGGTTATCTTCTGGAATTCAAAGGGCTTCCCCCAAGGGGGAGGTTCCACAGGTCTCAATTGTCTTCAGACCACATAAAAAAACAGGCATTCTTACATTGTGTAGAAGACCTGTTAAAAATGGGAGTGATTCATCCTGTTCCATTAGGGGAACAAGGGATGGGGTTCTACTCCAATCTGTTCGTAGTTCCCAAAAAAGAGGGAACGTTCAGACCAATCTTAGATCTCAAGATCCTAAACAAGTTTCTCAAGGTTCCATCGTTCAAAATGGAAACCATTCGAACAATTCTTCCTTCCATCCAGGAAGGTCAATTCATGACCACGGTGGATTTAAAGGATGCGTATCTACATATTCCTATCCACAAGGAACATCATCGGTTCCTAAGGTTCGCATTCCTGGACAAGCATTACCAGTTCGTGGCACTTCCTTTCGGATTAGCCACTGCTCCAAGGATTTTCACAAAGGTACTAGGGTCCCTTCTAGCGGTGCTAAGACCAAGGGGCATTGCAGTAGTACCTTACTTGGACGACATTCTGATTCAAGCGTCGTCCCTTCCTCAAGCAAAGGCTCACACGGACATAGTCCTGGCCTTTCTCAGATCTCACGGATGGAAAGTGAACGTAGAAAAGAGTTCTCTATCTCCGTCAACAAGGGTTCCCTTCTTGGGAACAATAATAGACTCCTTAGAAATGAGGATTTTTCTGACAGAGGCCAGAAAAACAAAACTTCTAAACTCTTGTCAAATACTTCATTCCGTTCCTCTTCCTTCCATAGCGCAGTGCATGGAAGTAATAGGTTTGATGGTAGCGGCAATGGACATAGTTCCTTTTGCGCGCATTCATCTAAGACCATTACAACTGTGCATGCTCAGTCAGGTGGAATGGGGACTATACAGACTTGTCTCCGACGATACAAGTAAATCAGAGGACCAGAGATTCACTCCGTTGGTGGCTGTCCCTGGACGACCTGTCACAAGGGATGAACTTCCGCAGGCAAGAGTGGGTCATTGTCACGACCGACGCCAGTCTGATGGGCTGGGGCGCGGTCTGGGGACCCCTGAAAGCTCAGGGTCTTTGGTCTCGGGAAGAATCTCTTCTACCGATAAATATTCTGGAACTGAGAGCGATACTCAATGCTCTCAAGGCTTGGCCTCAGCTAGCAAAGGCCAAGTTCATACGGTTTCAATCAGACAACATGACGACTGTTGCGTACATCAACCATCAGGGGGGAACAAGGAGTTCCCTGGCGATGGAAGAAGTGACCAAAATCATTCAATGGGCGGAGACTCACTCCTGCCACCTGTCTGCAATCCACATCCCAGGAGTGGAAAATTGGGAAGCGGATTTTCTGAGTCGTCAGACATTACATCCGGGGGAGTGGGAACTCCATCCGGAAATCTTTGCCCAAATTACTCAACTGTGGGGCATTCCAGACATGGATCTGATGGCCTCTCGTCAGAACTTCAAGGTTCCTTGCTACGGGTCCAGATCCAGGGATCCCAAGGCGACTCTAGTAGATGCACTAGTAGCACCTTGGACCTTCAAACTAGCTTATGTATTCCCGCCGTTTCCTCTCATCCCCAGGCTGGTAGCTAGGATCAATCAGGAGAGGGCATCGGTGATCTTGATAGCTCCTGCGTGGCCACGCAGGACTTGGTATGCAGATCTGGTGAATATGTCATCGGCTCCACCATGGAAGCTACCTTTGAGACGAGACCTTCTTGTTCAAGGTCCGTTCGAACATCCGAATCTGGTCTCACTCCAACTGACTGCTTGGAGATTGAACGCTTGATCTTATCAAAGCGAGGGTTCTCAGATTCTGTTATTGATACTCTTGTTCAGGCCAGAAAGCCTGTAACCAGAAAAATTTACCACAAAATATGGAAAAAATATATCTGTTGGTGTGAATCTAAGGATTCCCTTGGGACAAGGTAAAAATTCCTAAGATTCTATCCTTTCTTCAAGAAGGATTGGAGAAAGGATTATCTGCAAGTTCCTTGAAGGGACAGATTTCTGCCTTGTCTGTGTTACTTCACAAAAAGTTGGCAGCTGTTCCAGATGTTCAAGCCTTTGTTCAGGCTCTGGTTAGAATCAAGCCTGTTTACAAACCTTTGACTCCTCCTTGGAGTCTCAACTTAGTTCTTTCAGTTCTTCAGGGGGTTCCGTTTGAGCCCTTACATTCCGTTGATATTAAGTTATTATCTTGGAAAGTTCTGTTTTTGGTTGCAATTTCTTCTGCTAGAAGAGTTTCAGAATTATCTGCTCTGCAGTATTCTCCTCCTTATCTGGTGTTCCATGCAGATAAGGTGGTTTTACGTACTAAACCTGGTTTTCTTCCGAAAGTTGTTTCTAACAAAAACATTAACCAGGAGATATTCGTGCCTTCTTTGTGTCCGAATCCAGTTTCAAAGAAGGAACGTTTGTTGCACAATTTGGATGTTGTTCGCGCTCTAAAATTCTATTTAGATGCTACAAAGGATTTTAGACAAACATCTTCCTTGTTTGTTGTTTACTCTGGCAAAAGGAGAGGTCAAAAAGCAACTTCTACCTCTCTCTCTTTTTGGATTAAAAGCATCATCAGATTGGCTTATGAGACTGCCGGACGGCAGCCTCCTGAAAGAATCACAGCTCATTCCACTAGGGCTGTGGCTTCCACATGGGCCTTCAAGAACGAGGCTTCTGTTGATCAGATATGTCGGGCAGCGACTTGGTCTTCACTGCACACTTTTACCAAATTTTACAAGTTTGATACTTTTGCTTCTTCTGAGGCTATTTTTGGGAGAAAGGTTTTGCAAGCCGTGGTGCCTTCCATTTAGGTGACCTGATTTGCTCCCTCCCTTCATCCGTGTCCTAAAGCTTTGGTATTGGTTCCCACAAGTAAGGATGACGCCGTGGACCGGACACACCTATGTTGGAGAAAACAGAATTTATGTTTACCTGATAAATTACTTTCTCCAACGGTGTGTCCGGTCCACGGCCCGCCCTGGTTTTTTAATCAGGTCTGATAATTTATTTTCTTTAACTACAGTCACCACGGTATCATATGGTTTCTCCTATGCAAATATTCCTCCTTTACGTCGGTCGAATGACTGGGGTAGGCGGAGCCTAGGAGGGATCATGTGACCAGCTTTGCTGGGCTCTTTGCCATTTCCTGTTGGGGAAGAGAATATCCCACAAGTAAGGATGACGCCGTGGACCGGACACACCGTTGGAGAAAGTAATTTATCAGGTAAACATAAATTCTGTTTTTAATTGAAAAGCTCCCAGTATTATAAATGCTTATCAGATGCAATCTTAGATTAAACCTGACCTAATAACACCTCAACACGTTTCAGCTCTCATAAGGGCCTTTATCAAGACTGGTGTAAGCTTAGTAAATGAAGCATATTTATAACCCCCTAAGAGCCAATCAAATGTGACTTCCTGTTCCAAAAATGTTCCCATCCTAATTTTGCCCATATAAAATATATGATGCTCATTTTTAATATGGTGTATCAAAGGATCAAAAGTATTAGTTGCCAATATAAGAAATCTGAAGCCCATTTTCAATATGGTGTTTTCACTATCAAATGATCAAATTAATTATTATTTACCCATATAAGACATATGAAGCCCATTTCTAGTATGGTGTATACTCTATCAAAGGATCAGAGCATTATTTGTCCATATAAAACATGTATACATAATATGCAAACAAGACATGCAAATATTATATTAAAAATAGTAAGTACATACACATGAGCAATACAAACCTGCATTAAAATATACAAAATTGTATGCATACAAAACACTTAAAAAATCTCATAAAACCTATATATAATCTATATATAACCGTAATTAAAAAGAAAATAAACGTTAAAATTGTTAGCGAAATAAAATTAAAATAGATGAAAAATTTCAAAGTTGACATTTAGACTCTTAGAAGATATACAGTCTAAATAGAAGATCCACTTTGCTTTAACTTGCAAAAAATGTTTTTCAAAATCCCCACCTCTCCATTGTTTAGGGACTTTACAGATTTCCATATATCTCAAACTAAAATTCTGACTATTATGATATTCTTTAAAATGCTTATATAAGGGTACATTATCACTTTTTCTTTTTATTGAAGAGAGGTGTTCTCTAATCCTCTCTCTCAAGCTTTGAGAGGTTTGACCAACATACTGCAACCCACATCCACATTTAATTAGCTAAACGATCCCTCTATCTTGACTTCAAATCAGATCTTTTACCTTGAATACCTCATTTGTAATATGAACTTAAATGTTTCTGTTTTAAAACCATGTTACCATGCCTTGCATGTCCCACATGGAAAGATGCCTATAAGCTTGTCCCCTCTCAGATCTGAGTCATAGATGCTTTTTTCATATTTGGGATGCTTGGGGCTATTATATCTTTCAGATTATGTGTTTTCTGTGCACTACCTGCTAACTAGGGCTGCAAGTAACTTTTATTTTCATAGTTGATTAGTTGGCTGATTTATGTTTTCGATCAATCCGATCACAATCTACTAAAGGAACAAGCAGAATACTTTTTTATATTGACTAGAATATCCATTCAAATAATTGTATTGCCTTCCTCACAGTTCCCCATAAGTTATTCCTCCCCTGTTCTCCATCTGCAACACCAAATGTTTCTCATTCCTACAACTGGCCTTTTAAAGACCCATTGGAGGAGGAGTCAATACATTTGTTAACTAGCTTTGTGTATATGTAGAATTGGTTTTCTTTTGATAAATATCTAGTTTCTTTCATGTAATTAGCAAGAGTCCATGAGCTAGTGACGTATGGGATATACATTCCTACCAGGAGGGGCAAAGTTTCCCAAACCTCAAAATGCCTATAAATACACCCCTCACCACACCCACAATTCAGTTTTACAAACTTTGCCTCCTATGGAGGTGGTGAAGTAAGTTTGTGCTAGATTCTACGTTGATATGCGCTCCGCAGCAAGTTGGAGCCCGGTTTTCCTCTCAGCGTGCAGTGAATGTCAGAGGGATGTGAGGAGAGTATTTCCTATTTGAATGCAGTGATCTCCTTCTACGGGTTCTATTTCATAGGTTCTCTGTTATCGGTCGTAGAGATTCATCTCTTACCTCCCTTTTCAGATCGACGATATACTCTTATTTATATACCATTACCTCTGCTGATTCTCGTTTCAGTACTGGTTTGGCTTTCTACAAACATGTAGATGAGTGTCCTGGGGTAAGTAAATCTTATTTTCTGTGACACTCTAAGCTATGGTTGGGCACTTTGTTTATAAAGTTCTAAATATATGTATTCAAACATTTATTTGCCTTGACTCAGAATGTTCAACATTCCTTATTTTCAGACAGTCAGTTTCATATTTGGGATAATGCATTTGAATTAATCATTTTTTCTTACCTTCAAAAATTTGACTCTTTTTTCCCTGTGGGCTGTTAGGCTCGCGGGGGCTGAAAATGCTTCATTTTATTGCGTCATTCTTGGCGTGGACTTTTTTGGCGCAAAAAAGATCTTTTCCGTTTCCGGCGTCATACGTGTCGCCGGAAGTTGCGTCATTTTTTGACGTTATTTTGCGCCAAAAATGTCGGCGTTCCGGAAGTGGCGTCATTTTTGGCGCCAAAAGCATTTAGGCGCCAAATAATGTGGGCGTCTTATTTGGCGCTAAAAAAATATGGGCGTCGCTTTTGTCTCCACATTATTTAAGTCTCGTTTTTCATTGCTTCTGGTTGCTAGAAGCTTGTTCTTTGGCATTTTTTCCCATTCCTGAAACTGTCATTTAAGGAATTTGATCAATTTTGCTTTATATGTTGTTTTTTCTCTTACATATTGCAAGATGTCTCACGTTGCATCTGAGTCAGAAGATACTTCAGGAAAATCGCTGTCTAGTGCTGGACCTACCAAATCTAAGTGTATCTGCTGTAAACTTTTGGTAGCTATTCCTCCGGCTGTTGTTTGTATTAATTGTCATGACAAACTTGTTAATGCAGATAATATTTCCTTTAGTACAGTACCATTGCCTGTTGCAGTTCCTTCAACATCTAAGGTGCAGAATGTTCCTGATAACATAAGAGATTTTGTTTCTGAATCCATCAAGAAGGCTATGTCTGTTATTTCTCCTTCTAGTAAACATAAAAAATCTTTTAAAACTTCTCTCCCTACAGATGAATTTTTAAATGAACATCATCATTCTGATTCTGATGATTCTTCTGGTTCAGAGGATTCTGTCTCAGAGATTGATGCTGATAAATCTTCATATTTATTTAAAATGGAATTTATTCGTTCTTTACTTAAAGAAGTACTAATTCTAAACGTTTAGATAAGGTATTTAAATCTCCTGTGGTTATTCCAGAAGTTTTTCCTGTTCCTAATGCTATTTCTGAAGTAATTTCCAAAGAATGGGATAAATTGGGTAATTCATTTACTCCTTCTAAACGTTTTAAGCAATTATATCCTGTGCCGTCTGACAGATTAGAATTTTGGGACAAAATCCCTAAAGTTGATGGGGCTATTTCTACCCTTGCTAAACGTACTACTATTCCTACGTTAGATGGTACTTCGTTTAAGGATCCTTTAGATAGGAAAATTGAATCCTTTCTAAGAAAAGCTTATCTGTGTTCAGGTAATCTTCTTAGACCTGCTATATCATTGGCTGATGTTGCTGCAGCTTCAACTTTTTGGTTTGAAACTTTAGCGCAACAAGTAACAGATCATGATTCTCATAATATTATTATTCTTCTTCAGCATGCTAATAATTTTATCTGTGATGCCATTTTTGATATTATTAGAGTTGATGTCAGGTTTATGTCTCTAGCTATTTTAGCTAGAAGAGCTTTATGGCTTAAGACTTGGAATGCTGATATGGCTTCTAAATCAACTCTACTTTCCATTTCTTTCCAGGGTAACAAATTATTTGGTTCTCAGTTGGATTCTATTATCTCAACTGTTACTGGTGGGAAAGGAACTTTTTTACCACAGGATAAAAAATCTAAGGGTAAAAACAGGGCTAATAATCGTTTTCGTTCCTTTCGTTTCAACAAAGAACAAAAGCCTGATCCTTCATCCTCAGGAGCAGTTTCAGTTTGGAAACCATCTCCAGTCTGGAATAAATCCAAGCCTGCTAGAAAGGCAAAGCCTGCTTCTAAGTCCACATGAAGGTGCGGCCCTCATTCCAGCTCAGCTGGTAGGGGGCAGGTTACGTTTTTTTCAAAGAAATTTGGTTCAATTCTGTTCACAATCTTTGGATTCAGAACATTGTTTCAGAAGGGTACAGAATTGGTTTCAAGATGAGACCTCCTGCAAAGAGATTTTTTCTTTCCCGTGTCCCAGTAAATCCAGTGAAAGCTCAAGCATTTCTGAATTGTGTTTCAGATCTAGAGTTGGCTGGAGTAATTATGCCAGTTCCAGTTCTGGAACAGGGGATGGGGTTTTATTCAAATCTCTTCATTGTACCAAAGAAGGAGAATTCCTTCAGACCAGTTCTGGATCTAAAAATATTGAATCGTTATGTAAGGATACCAACGTTCAAAATGGTAACTGTAAGGACTATCTTGCCTTTTGTTCAGCAAGGGCATTATATGTCCACAATAGATTTACAGGATGCTTATCTGCATATTCCGATTCATCCAGATCATTATCAGTTCCTGAGATTCTCTTTTCTGGACAAGCATTAACCAGTTTGTGGCTCTGCCGTTTGGCCTAGCTACAGCTCCAAGAATTTTTACAAAAGTTCTCGGTGCCCTTCTGTCTGTAATCAGAGAACAAGGTATTGTGGTATTTCCTTATTTGGACGATATCTTGGTACTTGCTCAGTCTTTACATTTAGCAGAATCTCATACGAATCGACTTGTGTTGTTTCTTCAAGATCATGGTTGGAGGATCAATTTACCAAAAAGTTCATTGATTCCTCAGACAAGGGTAACTTTTCTGGGTTTCCAGATAGATTCAGTGTCCATGACTCTGTCTTTAACAGACAAGAGACGTCTAAAATTGATTTCAGCTTGTCGAAACCTTCAGTCACAATCATTCCCTTCGGTAGCCTTATGCATGGAAATTCTAGGTCTTATGACTGCTGCATCGGACGCGATCCCCTTTGCTCGTTTTCACATGCGACCTCTTCAGCTCTGTATGCTGAATCAATGGTGCAAGGATTACACAAAGATATCTCAATTAATATCTTTAAAACCGATTGTACGACACTCTCTAACGTGGTGGACAGATCACCATCGTTTAATTCAGGGGGCTTCTTTTGTGCTTCCGACCTGGACTGTAATTTCAACAGATGCAAGTCTCACGGGTTGGGGAGCTGTGTGGGGATCTCTGACGGCACAAGGAGTTTGGGAATCTCAGGAGGTGAGATTACCGATCAATATTTTGGAACTCCGTGCAATTTTCAGAGCTCTTCAGTTTTGGCCTCTTCTGAAGAGAGAATCGTTCATTTGTTTTCAGACAGACAATGTCACAACTGTGGCATACATCAATCATCAAGGAGGGACTCACAGTCCTCTGGCTATGAAAGAAGTATCTCGAATTCTGGTTTGGGCGGAATCCAGCTCCTGTCTAATCTCTGCGGTTCATATCCCAGGTATAGACAATTGGGAAGCGGATTATCTCAGTCGCCAAACGTTGCATCCGGGCGAATGGTCTCTTCACCCAGAGGTATTTCTTCAGATTGTTCAAATGTGGGAACTTCCAGAAATAGATCTGATGGCGTCTCATCTAAACAAGAAACTTCCCAGGTATCTGTCCAGATCCCGGGACCCTCAGGCGGAGGCAGTGGATGCATTATCACTTCCTTGGAAGTATCATCCTGCCTATATCTTTCCGCCTCTAGTTCTTCTTCCAAGAGTAATCTCCAAGATTCTGAAGGAATGCTCGTTTGTTCTGCTGGTAGCTCCGGCATGGCCTCACAGGTTTTGGTATGCGGATCTGGTCCGGATGGCCTCTTGCCAACCGTGGACTCTTCCGTTAAGACCAGACCTTCTGTCGCAAGGTCCTTTTTTCCATCAGGAACTGAAATCCTTAAATTTAAAGGTATGGAGATTGAACGCTTGATTCTTGGTCAAAGAGGTTTCTCTGACTCTGTGATTAATACTATGTTACAGGCGCGTAAATCTGTATCTAGAGAGATATATTATAGAGTCTGGAAGACTTATATTTCTTGGTGTCTTTCTCATCATTTTTCTTGGCATTCTTTTAGAATACCGAGAATTTTAGAGTTTCTTCAGGATGGTTTAGATAAGGGTTTGTCCGCAAGTTCCTTGAAAGGTCAAATCTCTGCTCTTTCTGTTCTTTTTCACAGAAAGATTGCTATTCTTCCTGATATTCATTGTTTTGTACAAGCTTTGGTTCGTATAAAACCTGTCATTAAGTCAATTTCTCCTCCTTGGAGTTTGAATTTGGTTCTGGGGGCTCTTCAAGCTCCTCCGTTTGAACCTATGCATTCATTGGACATTAAATTACTTTCTTGGAAAGTTTTGTTCCTTTTGGCAATCTCTTCTGCCAGAAGAGTTTCTGAATTATCTGCTCTTTCTCCTGTTAAGTGTGGTCAGTCCACGGGTCATCATTACTTCTGGGATATTAACTCCTCCCCAACAGGAAGTGCAAGAGGATCACCCAAGCAGAGCTGCTATATAGCTCCTCCCCCCTACGTCACACCCAGTCATTCTCTTGCACCCAACTAATAGATAGGATGTGTGAGAGGACTGTGGTGATTATACTTAGTTTTTATATCTTCAATCAAAAGTTTGTTATTTTAAAACAGCACCGGAGTGTGTTGTTCCTTCTCAGGTATAATTTGAAGAAGAATCTACCTGAGTTTTTGGATGATTTTAGCCGGCGTAGCTAAAATTCATTTTGCTGTTCTCGGCCATTCTGAGGAGTGAGGTAAACTTCAGATCAGGGGACAGCGGGCAGGTTCACCTGCAAAGAGGTATGTTGCAGTATATTATTTTCTGAGAGAATGGACTGTCTGAGAAAATACTGCCAATACCAATATAATGTAAGTTCAGCCTTAAATGCAGTTAGCAACTGGTATCAGGCTGTTTATGTATATATGTGTACACTTCTGTATTCTGGGGAATGGCACTTCTCTGGGTAATACTATATGCATATAATCTTTAGCCTTACTTGCAGTGGGAACGGCTAGCAACAGGCTGTTTAATGACACTACATGATATTTGATTTTAAACGTTTTTTGCTGGCATGCTAAATTGTTTAAATATCTGAGGTACTGGGTGAAAAAATTGTTTTGGGCACTGTTTTTTCCACTTGGCTATCGTTTATTTTAATCTGAGACAGTTTACTGAACTCCCCTCACTGCTGTGAGTGAGGGGGAGGGGCCTATTTTGGCGCTTTTGCTACGCATCAAAAATTCAGTCAAAGGTCTGTTTCCCTTCCTGCATGATCCGGATCGTCTCTACAGAGCTCAAGGGTCTTCAAAAACTATTTTGAGGGAGGTAATCACTCACAGCAGACCTGTGAGATTGTGCTTTGACTGTGATAAAAAACGTTTATATTTGGTACATTTTTTTCTGCCATTAAGGGTTAGTTATTCATTGCTAATGGGGGCAATCCTTTGCTAAATTTATGCCTTTACTGAGAGAAATCTAATTGTTATAATTTTTCCAATTCCTTATTATTAAACTGTGATAATTTTTTTCTGTGCTTCTTAAAGGCACAGTGCGTTTTTCACATTAGTTGTAATTTGAGTGAAAAGTATTTCCAAGCTTGCTAGTTTAATTGCTAGTTTGTTAAACATGTCTGACTCAGAGGAATATCTCTGTGCTATATGTGCAAAAGCCAAGGTGGAGCCCAATAGAAATTTATGTACTAATTGCATTGATGCTACTTTGAATAAGAGTCATTCTGTACAAATTGAACATCATTCACCAAACAACGAGGGGGAAGTTATGCCGACTAACTTGCCTCACGTGTCAGTACCTGCATCTCCCGCTCGGGAGGTGCGTGATATTGTAACGCCGAGTACTTCAGGGCGGCCATTACAAATCACACTACAGGACATGGCTAATGTTATGACTGAAGTTTTGTCTAAATTACCAGAACTTAGAGGTAAGCGAGATCACTCTGGGGTGAGAACAGAGTGCGCTGATAATATTAGGGCCATGTCAGATACTGCGTCACAATTTGCAGAACACGAGGACGGAGAGCTTCATTCTGCAGGTGACGGATCTGATCCAAATAAACTGGATTCAGACATTTCAAATTTTAAGTTTAAGCTGGAAAACCTCCGTGTATTACTAGGGGAGGTCTTAGCGGCTCTGAATGATTGTAACACAGTTGCAATACCAGAGAAAATGTGTAGGTTGGATAAATATTTTGCGGTACCGTCGAGTACTGACGTTTTTCCGATACCTAAGAGACTTACTGAAATTGTTACTAAGGAGTGGGACAGACCCGGTGTGCCTTTCTCACCCCCTCCTATATTCAGAAGGATGTTTCCAATAGACGCCACCACACGGGACTTATGGCAAACGGTCCCTAAGGTGGAGGGAGCAGTTTCTACTTTAGCTAAGCGTACCACTATCCTGGTGGAGGATAGCTGCGCCTTTTCAGATCCAATGGATAAAAAATTAGAGGGTTACCTTAAGAAAATGTTTGTTCAACAAGGTTTTATATTGCAACCCCTTGCATGCATTGCGCCTGTCACGGCTGCAGCAGCATTTTGGTTTGAGTCTCTGGAAGAGACCCTTGATTCAGCTCCATTAGATGAGATTACACACAAGCTTAAAACCCTTAAGATAGCTAATTCATTTATTTCTGATTCCGTAGTACACTTAACTAAACTTACGGCTAAGAATTCCGGATTCGCCATTCAGGCACGCAGAGCGCTGTGGCTAAAATCCTGGTCAGCTGATGTTACTTCTAAATCTAAACTACTTAACATACCTTTCAAAGGGCAGACCTTATTCGGGCCCGGTTTGAAGGAAATTATCGCTGACATTACAGGAGGTAAAGGCCATGCCCTGCCTCAAGACAGAGCCAAACCTAGGGCTAGACAGTCTAATTTTCGTGCCTTTCGTAACTTCAAGGCAGGAGCAGCATCAACTTCCTCTGCACCAAAACAGGAAGGAGCTGTTGCTCGATACAGACAAGGCTGGAAACCTAACCAGTCCTGGAACAAGGGCAAACAGGCCAGAAAGCCGGCTGCTGCCCCTAAGACAGCATGAAGTGAGGGCCCCCGATCCGGGAACGGATCTAGTGGGGGGCAGACTCTCTCTCTTCGCCCAGGCTTGGGAAAGAGATGTCCAGGATCCCTGGGCGTTAGAGATCATATCTCAGGGATATCTTCTGGACTTCAAAGCCTCTCCCCCAAAAGGGAGATTTCATCTTTCAAGGTTGTCAACAAACCAGATAAAGAAAGAGGCGTTTCTACGCTGTGTACAAGATCTTTTACTAATGGGAGTGATCCATCCGGTTCCGCGGTCGGAACACGGACAAGGTTTTTACTCAAATCTGTTTGTGGTTCCCAAGAAAGAAGGAACCTTCAGACCAATTTTGGATTTAAAGATCCTAAACAAATTCCTAAGAGTTCCATCGTTCAAAATGGAAACTATTCGGACAATCTTACCCATGATCCAAAAGGGTCAGTACATGACCACAGTGGATTTAAAGGATGCCTACCTTCATATACCGATTCACAAAGATCATTACCGGTATCTAAGGTTTGCCTTCCTAGACAGGCATTACCAGTTTGTAGCTCTTCCATTCGGGTTAGCTACGGCTCCAAGAATCTTTACAAAGGTTCTGGGCTCTCTTCTGGCGGTGCTAAGGCCGCGAGGAATTTCGGTGGCTCCGTACCTAGACGACATTCTGATACAAGCGTCAAGCTTTCAAACTGCCAAGTCTCATACAGAGTTAGTACTGGCATTTCTAAGGTCGCATGGGTGGAAGGTGAACGTAGAGAAGAGTTCTCTCTTACCACTCACAAGGGTTCCCTTCTTGGGGACTCTTATAGACTCTGTAGAAATGAAGATTTACCTGACAGAAGACAGGTTAACGAAGCTTCAAAATGCTTGCCGTGTCCTTCATTCCATTCAACACCCGTCAGTGGCTCAATGCATGGAGGTAATCGGATTAATGGTAGCGGCAATGGACATAGTACCCTTTGCACGCCTACATCTCAGACCGCTGCAATTGTGCATGCTAAGTCAGTGGAATGGGGATTACTCAGATTTGTCCCCTACTCTGAATCTTGATCAAGAGACCAGAAATTCTCTTCTATGGTGGCTTTCTCGGCCACACCTGTCCAGGGGGATGCCATTCAGCAGACCAGATTGGACAATTGTAACAACAGACGCCAGCCTACTAGGTTGGGGCGCTGTCTGGAATTCCCTGAAGGCTCAGGGATCATGGACTCAGGAGGAAAGTCTCCTTCCAATAAACATTCTGGAATTGAGAGCAGTTCTCAATGCCCTCCTGGCTTGGCCTCAGTTAACAACTCGGGGGTTCATCAGGTTTCAGTCGGACAACATCACGACTGTAGCTTACATCAACCATCAGGGAGGGACAAGAAGCACCCTAGCGATGATGGAAGTATCAAAGATAATTCGCTGGGCAGAGTCTCACTCTTGCCACCTGTCAGCGATCCACATTCCTGGAGTGGAGAACTGGGAGGCGGATTTCCTAAGTCGTCAGACTTTTCATCCGGGGGAGTGGGAACTTCATCCGGAGATCTTTGCCCAACTACTTCGACTTTGGGGCAAACCGGAGATAGATCTCATGGCGTCTCGCCAGAACGCCAAGCTTCCTTGTTACGGGTCCAGGTCCAGGGACCCGGGAGCAGTCCTGGTAGATGCTTTGACAGCACCTTGGACATTCGGGATGGCCTATGTGTTTCCACCCTTCCCGATGCTTCCTCGATTGATTGCCAGGATCAAACAGGAGAGAGCATTGGTGATTCTGATAGCGCCTGCGTGGCCACGCAGGACCTGGTATGCAGATCTAGTGGACATGTCATCCTGTCCACCTTGGTCTCTGCCTCTGAGACAGGACCTTCTAATTCAGGGTCCTTTCAAACATCAAAATCTAATTTCTCTGAAGCTGACTGCTTGGAAATTGAACGCTTGATTTTATCAAAGCGTGGTTTTTCTGAGTCAGTTATTGATACCTTAATACAGGCTAGGAAGCCTGTTACCAGAAAGATTTACCATAAAATATGGTGTAAATACTTACATTGGTGCGAATCCAAGAGTTACTCATGGAGTAAAGTTAGGATTCCTAGGATATTGTCTTTTCTACAAGAAGGTTTAGAAAAGGGTTTATCTGCTAGTTCCTTAAAGGGACAGATCTCAGCTCTGTCCATTCTTTTACACAGGCGTCTGTCAGAAGTTCCAGACGTTCAGGCTTTTTGCCAGGCTTTGGCCAGGATTAAACCTGTGTTTAAAACTGTTGCTCCACCATGGAGCTTAAATTTAGTTCTTAACGTTTTACAGGGTGTTCCGTTTGAACCCCTTCATTCCATTGATATCAAGCTGTTATCTTGGAAAGTTCTGTTTTTATGGCTATTTCCTCGGCTCGTAGAGTCTCTGAGTTATCGGCCTTACATTGTGATTCTCCGTATCTGATTTTTCATTCAGATAAGGTAGTTCTACGTACTAAACCTGGGTTCTTACCTAAGGTTGTCACTAATAAGAATATCAATCAAGAGATTGTTGTGCCATCATTGTGTCCGAATCCTTCTTCAAAGAAGGAACGACTTCTGCACAATCTAGATGTGGTCCGTGCCCTGAAATTTTATTTACAGGCAACTAAAGATTTTCGCCAAACTTCTTCCCTGTTTGTCGTTTATTCTGGACAGAGGAGAGGTCAAAAAGCTTCTGCTACCTCTCTCTCCTTTTGGCTTCGTAGCATAATACGTTTAGCCTATGAGACTGCTGGACAGCAGCCGCCTCCTGAAAGAATTACAGCTCATTCCACTAGAGCTGTGGCTTCCACTTGGGCCTTTAAGAATGAGGCATCTGTTGAACAGATTTGCAAGGCTGCAACTTGGTCTTCTCTTCATACTTTTTCCAAATTTTACAAATTTGACACTTTTGCTTCTTCGGAGGCTGTTTTTGGGAGAAAGGTTCTTCAGGCAGTGGTTCCTTCCGTATAAAGATCCTGCCTGTCCCTCCCGTCATCCGTGTACTTTAGCTTTGGTATTGGTATCCCAGAAGTAATGATGACCCGTGGACTGACCACACTTAACAGGAGAAAACATAATTTATGCTTACCTGATAATTCCTTTCTCCTGTAGTGTGGTCAGTCCACGGCCCGCCCTGTTTTTATGGCAGGTCTAAAATTTTAAATTATACTCCAGTCACCACTGCACCCTATAGTTTCTCCTTTCTCGTTTGGTTCTTGGTCGAATGACTGGGTGTGACGTAGGGGGGAGGAGCTATATAGCAGCTCTGCTTGGGTGATCCTCTTGCACTTCCTGTTGGGGAGGAGTTAATATCCCAGAAGTGATGATGACCCGTGGACTGACCACACTACAGGAGAAAGGAATTTATCAGGTAAGCATAAATTATGTTTTCTTGTGAGTCTCCTTTTCTGATTTTTCATCAGGATAAGGCGGTGTTGCGAACTTCTTTTGATTTTTTACCTAAAGTTGTGAATTCCAACAACATTAGTAGAGAAATTGTGGTTCCTTCATTATGTCCTAATCCTAAGAATTCTAAGGAGAAATCGTTGCATTCTTTGGATGTTGTTAGAGCTTTGAAATATTATGTTGAAGCTACTAAGTCTTTCCGTAAGACTTCTAGTCTATTTGTTATCTTTTCCGGTTTCTAGAAAAGGCCAGAAAGCTTCTGCCATTTCTTTGGCATCTTGGGTTGAAATCTTTAATTCATCTTGCCTATGTTGAGTCGGGTAAAACTCCGCCTCAGAGGATTACAGCTCATTCTACTAGGTCAGTTTCTACTTCCTGGGCGTTTAGGAATGAAGCTTCGATTGATCAGATTTGCAAAGCAGCAACTTGGTCCTCTTTGCATACTTTTACTAAATTCTACCATTTTGATGTATTTTCTTCTTCTGAAGCAGTTTTTGGTAGAAAAGTACTTCAGGCAGCGGTTTCAGTTTGAATCTTCTGCGTATGTTTTTCATTAAACTTTATTTTGGGTGTGGATTATTTTCAGCAGGAATTGGCTGTCTTTATTTTATCCCTCCCTCTCTAGTGACTCTTGTGTGGAAAGATCCACATCTTGGGTAATCATTATCTCATACGTCACTAGCTCATGGACTCTTGCTAATTACATGAAAGAAAACATAATTTATGTAAGAACTTACCTGATAAATTCATTTCTTTCATATTAGCAAGAGTCCATGAGGCCCGCCCTTTTTTTGTGGTGGTTATGATTTTTGTATAAAGCACAATTATTCCAATTCCTTATTTTATATGCTTTTGCACTTTTTTATCACCCCACTTCTTGGCTATTCGTTAAACTGAATTGTGGGTGTGGTGAGGGGTGTATTTATAGGCATTTTGAGGTTTGGGAAACTTTGCCCCTCCTGGTAGGAATGTATATCCCATACGTCACTAGCTCATGGACTCTTGCTAATATGAAAGAAATGAATTTATCAGGTAAGTTCTTACATAAATTATGTTTTTCTTTGAATCTATTTCAGTAATCTGTTCGCCTACACAGCAACTAAGAAAAAAATATTCTCAGGCTTTTTATTTAACAGATTGGACAATGCAATAAATGGCTTTAACTTGTTATCTTGCAGTTCATTCTGCACAGTTCACTCTATCCCGCAGGTATTTTGCATTCATATCCCACTACTAGCATTGCCATGACTTTGTTACAGGGGTATTCTCAACTTGCACAATGTTATGAGTTTATCACTCTTCATTTAAAAGCTATGTGTCCAAGAAGCCACTGACAAATGCATTAAAGGGACAGTAAACGGTTTTCATTTTACATAATACTGCATTCTATGTGCAGAATTATGTAACATATGAGTGTCCTTTTGTTTGACTTTGTTAATGTAAATAAATAATTTGGGATCTAAAACTTGCTGTCCAAAGCTGTCCTCTTCTGCACGCCAGTTTTTTTTCCAAATAGCATGTCACAGACTCACTGTCTAATCACATCTGTCGGCTTCTTTACCTAGTGCGGGAGTGCGCTACATGCAGTTGAATGGCGCCACAGAGCTCACTAGTAAGTATAATTTTAGCTACCAAATTAAAAACAAAAGGCCATGCTTATGTTACTTAATTCTGCACATAGTGCAGAATTATGTAACCTAAAAACCAAAGTTTACTGTCCCTTTCAAACACCATTTCCCTAAGTCTTGCTTCCTCATTCCATAGGTTACCTCATTGGTGTGCTGTGCAGCGCCGTATTTGCTCCCATTCGGTAATGGTGTGTTCTCCCCATCATCCTTGTGTTCCCGTCCTGTCCACTACACTTTCTTGGCTACATTAGCCATGGTTTGGGGAGCCCATGGTCTCTAGACCAGCTAGCCAAGACATGATGTATGCTGTGGACTGTAGTTCTGCATTTTTTTATTTTATCACTCTTGGCACACTCCAATTTATGGAAGTTGCTGCTCTTTGAAGTATAGGAAGTGCTATTGCCATGTGCAGCGCAGACCAAGTAATCGGCCACCAACTAATCGATAATGATAGTATTTCCAAAGTGCAGCCCCTGCGAGTGTTAGCATGGTTTTTTGCGTCTTAGCCCGCAATTGGGCCCTAAGTCTCAACTTCATCATAGTTGTTGCATAGATGACTGAAAGCATTTATAACATAGAAACATAGATATTGACGGCAGATAAGAGCCATAGGCCCAGCAAGTCTGCCCCACCTTACCTAACAGTATAAACTTATTTAGTTCGTAGGATAGCCTTATGCTTGTCCCATGCATTTTTAAAGTCCCCCACAGTGTTTGTTGCTACTACCTCTTGAGGAAGTTTATTCCATAAATCAATCACTCTTTCTGTAAAGAAGTGCTTCCTCAAATTACTCCTGAATCTACTACCCTTTAGCTTGAGCTCATGACCCCTTGTTCTTGAATTTTCCATTTTATGTAAAATACCCACAGCCTCAGTTTTACTAAACCCTTTAATGTACTTGAAAGTTGCTATCATATCACCTCTTTCCCTTCTCTCCTCTAAGCTATACATATTTAGGTCATTCAGCCTATCCTGGTAAGTTTTATTTTTTAGACCATGTACCATTTTGGTAGCCCTCCTTTGCACTTGATTTATGAAGTGAATAACACTTCATAAATCAAGGCAAAAGTAAATATTTGTAGACACTAAATAAATTGTTTACAATTGTATGTTATAAGCCCCAGTCGCTTATGTCACTGACCTCAGTGGAGGATGTCTTTCTACTTGCACAATATGTTTTAGATTAATCTAAATGTATTTTTGTGGTTGGCTAAAAGGTACAGTCATCTGACATACAGTCATCTGAAAAAGAAAGTACACCCTCTTTGAATTCTATGGTTTTACATATCAGGACATAATAGCAATCATCTGGTCCTTAGCAAGTCTTAAAATTAGGTAAATACGACCTCAGGTGAAAACAACACATGACATATTACACTGTGTCATGATTTATTTAACAAAAATAAAGCTAAAATGGAGCTGCTTAGTCAAATCTATGACCTATGTTTTCAAAATGTTGCAGGTTACAGAATTTGCTTTGTGATGTCTCTGTTGAGCTTTGGACAACAATTTTTACACAAAAGCAAGATGCATTAAAATTACATAATAAAATAATCAGACATAAAAGCAATTAAACAATTTGGGCTAGATTACAAGTGGAGCGCTAAATATTGCTTGCATCACAAGAGCTTGCCTCCATAGACTCCTATTGGACGTCATCAGAACCTCACACAGATAAGGAGATAAGTAGCGCAGCACTTTTAAATATATATGTATATGATTATTTACATATATATTTGTGTTAATATGTTTATATACACATATTAACATATAAATAAATATATATGTATATAATCATATACATATATATTTGCATTGCGCTCTATATGAATACAGTTCCCATAGACCGCAATGTAAGGTGTTTTGGGGCGTTTTTCTAACACCTCACTCCCACCAACTTTAAAGCTCCAAAACTATAATGCCCTCTATTTTGGGAGCATTTGGGAAGCTTTTAGAAAACTAACCAGAGATCGGATCTCTGGTTAATTTTCGGATTGCTAATTGCTACCGTGATCTTGCGGTTGCAATAGCCAGCCACTTGTAATAACTGATTAATTTGCCCGTTTGTGGGAGCACGATAATTAAACGCTCCACTTGTAATCTAGCCCTTTATGTTTTGTGGTTCAAAAAGGTTAGACTAAAGCTTTGCAAATTGGCAAGCGTGTATAAAGTATCCCTTTGCTTGGTGGCTAATAAAGACAACTCCCATAGCTCTATTGTTGGACAGTGACAAACCTCTACAAGCATAAAAAAAGTAACATACATAGTAACATAGTAGATGAGGTTGAAAAAAGACCGAAGTCCATCGAGTTCAACCTATACAAATCTAAAATATATACAAAAAGCTCCAGTTTATTCACACATGAATCTGTTTTTTCTTTTTCACTTTTAAATATTAAACCTTTTAAGTTAAGCTCTCGTACAGGTTAAAGAACTTTTCACATTCGTGTACCTTTTAAACACTGCTCGTTTCTATTTTCGTGAATGTACGATTTTAAGTGTTTTTAGACCTCGAATAATGGAAAGAAAATAAGTTTATATTCATTTTTAAACAACACAGTGCTAATGTTTTAACTAAGTAAGGGTTCAGAAATCAAGTTTGGTAGAATAACCCTGATTTTCAATCACAGCTTTCATGAGTCTTTGCATGCTCTCCACTATTTTTTCACATTGCTGTTGGGTGACTTTGACACTCCTGATGCAAAATTCAAGAAGCTCGTTTCTGTTTGGTGGCCTCTGACCATCCATCTTCCTCATGATCACATTCCAGATTTTTTCAATAGGTTTCAGATCTGGAGATTGGGCTGGCCATCACAGGATCTTGATCTGGTGGTCCTATATCCACACCTTAATATGCAATATGCGGCGCCAAGCCGGATTTCCTGCACAGCTATTGACTAAAAGGTGGAAACGTCACCTCTCTGCCAAATAGCGAAGATAGTGTACTGCCGGTGGGCTGCCTTTGCAACTCAGTGATGGCGATCGCTTGGAACAAATAAAGGAGCTTTCAGCATTGAAGTATTTCTCTTGTTAAGTGTGTTCAGTCCACGGGTCATCCATTACTTATGGGATATATTCTCCTTCCCAACAGGAAGTTGCAAGAGGATCACCCAAGCAGAGCTGCTATATAGCTCCTCCCCTCACATGTCATATCCAGTCATTCTCTTGCAACCCTCAACAGAGAAGGAGGTCGCGAGAGGAGTTGGAGTTTTTACTTAATTATTCTTCAATCAAAAGTTTGTTATTTTAAAATGACACCGGAGTGTACCGTTTTTTTTGTATCTCAGGCAGTATTTAGAGAAGAATCTGCCTGCGTTTTTCTATGATCTTAGCAGACGTAACTAAGATCCGCTGGCTGTTCTCGACATTCTGAGGAGTAGGGTAACTTCAGAAAGAGGGGAATAGCATGCGGGGTCCCCCGCAAATGAGGTATGTGCAGTACATTATTTTCTGGGAATGGAATTGACTAAGAAAATACTGCTGTTACCCATATGATGTAAGTACAGCCTTAAATGCAGTAGTAGCGACTGGTATCAGGCTGATAAATGTATGCGCAGTTGAGTTATTTTCTAGGGACTAGAATTTGACTGAGAAAATACTGTTAATACTGAAATAATGTTTAAGCCTTATCTGCAGTGGATGCGACTGGTAGCAGGCTTAGTGATAACTTTGCATGACATTCAAAATGTTGTTTTTAAAACGTTTACTGGCATGTTATTCGTTTTGTGAGGTACTTTGGTGATAAATCTTTTTGGGCATGATTTTTTTTCCACATGGCTAACGTATTTTCTGCATAGAAACCGTTATATCAGGTCTCCCACTGTTGTAATATGAGGTGGGAGGGACCTTGTTTTAGCGCCTTGTTGCGCAGATAAAATTCTAGCACAGTCCTCCCTGTTTTTCTTCCTCCTTGATCCAGGACGTCTCTAGAGAGCTTAGGGGTCTTCAAAATTCGTTTTTGAGGGAGGTAATCAGTCACAGCAGATCTGTGACAGTGTGTTTGACTGTGATAAAAGCGTTAAATCTTAATTTGATATCCGTTTTTGTGTATTGAGGGGTTAATCATCATTTTGCTAATGGGTGCAATCCTCTGCTAATTAATACATTTCTCGTTAAGAATTGTTGACTATAACTGAATTAGTTTTCTTTGTAATTCAACTGTGTTTTTTAAAAAGCGCTGCAGCGTTTTTTATATTGCTTGTAAACTTATTGAAAGTGATTTCCAAGCTTGCTAGCTTCATTGCTAGTCTGTTTAAACATGTCTGATACAGAGGAATCTGCTTGTTCATTATGTTCAAAAGCCGATGTGGAGCCCAATAGAAATATGTGTACCAATTGTATTGATATTACTTTGAATAAAAGTCAATCTGTACCGAAAAAGAAATTATCACCAGACAACGAGGGGGAAGTTATGCCGTCTAACTCTCCTCACGTGTCAGTACCTGCGTCTCCCGCTCGGGAGGTGCGTAGGATTGAGGCGCCAAGTACATCAAGGCCCTTACAAATCACTTTACATGATATGGCTAATGTTATGAAAGAAGTATTATACAATGTACCCGAATTAAGAGGCAAGCGCGATAGCTCTGGGTTAAGGACAGAGCGCGCTGATGACACGAGAGCCAAGTCTGATATCTGCGTCACATTTGCAGAACATGAGGACGGTGAGCTTCATTCTGTCGGTGACGGTTTCTGACCGGGAGACTGGATTCAGAAATTTCAAATTTTAAATTTAAGCTTGAGAACCTCCGCGTGTTACTAGGGGAGGTGTTAGCGGCTCTGAATGATTGCGACACTGTGGCAATCCCAGAGAAATTATGTAGGTTGGATAGATACTATGCGGGGTACCAGGTGTGTACTGACGTTTTTCCTATACCAAAAAGGCTTACAGAAATTATTAGTAAGGAGTGGGATAGACCCGGTGTGCCCTTTTCCCCTCCTCCGATATTTAGAAAAATGTTCCCTATAGATGCCACCACACAAGACTTATGGCAGACGGTCCCTAAGGTGGAGGGAGCAGTTTCTACTTTAGCCAAGCGTACCACTATCCCGGTGGAGGATAGCTGTGCTTTCTCAGATCCAATGGATAAAAAATTAGAGGGTTACCTTAAGAAAATGTTTGTTCAACAAGGTTTTATATTGCAGCCTCTTGCATGCATTGCGCCTGTCACGGCTGCAGCGGCATTCTGGTTTGAGTCTCTGGAAGAGGCGATTCGCACAGCACCATTGGATGAGACTTTGAGCAAAGTTAGAACGCTTAAACTGGCTAATGCGTTTGTTTCGGATGCCGTAGTGCATTTAACCAAACTTACGGCTAAAAATTCCGGATTCGCAATACAGGCGCGCAGGGCGCTATGGCTTAAATCCTGGTCAGCAGATGTAACTTCTAAGTCTAAACTACTTAACATTCCTTTCAAAGGGCAGACCTTATTCGGGCCCGGCTTGAAGGAAATTATTGCTGACATTACGGGAGGTAAGGGCCACTCCCTTCCTCAGAACAGGGCCAAATCAAAGGCCAAACAGTCTAATTTTCATGCCTTTCGTAACTTCAAGGCAGGAGCAGCATCCACTTCCTCCGCTCCAAAACAGGAAGGAACTACTGCTCGTTACAGACAGGGTTGGAAAGGCAACCAGTCATGGAACAAGGGCAAGCAGGCCAGAAAGCCTACTTCCGCCCCTAAGACAGCATGAAGACAGGGCCCCCTCTCCGGAGGCCTGGGAAAGAGATGTACAGGATCCCTGGACGTTGGAGATTATATCTCAGGGATACCTTCTGGATTTCAAACTTCTCCTCCACAAGGGAGGTTTCATCTGTCAAGGTTATCAACAAACCTAGTAAAGAAAGAGGCATTTCTACAATGTGTACAAGACCTCTTAGTGATGGGAGTGATCCACCCAGTTCCGCGAACGGAACGAGGACAAGGGTTTTACTCAAATCTATTTGTGGTTCCCAAAAAAGAGGGAACCTTCAGACCAATCTTAGACTTAAAATCTAAACAAATTCCTAAGGGTTCCATCGTTCAAGATGGAAACCATTCGGACCATCCTGCCCATGATCCAAGAGGGTCAATATATGACCACAGTGGACTTAAAGGATGCCTACCTTCACATACCGATTCACAAAGGATCATTATCGGTACCTAAGATTTTGCCTTTCTAGACAGGCTAATTACCAGTTTGTAGCTCTTCCCTTCGGGTTAGCTACGGCCCCGAGAATTTTTACAAAGGTTCTGGGCTCACTTCTGGCGTTACTAAGACCACGAGGCATAGCGGTGGCTCCGTACCTAGACGACATTCTGATTGAAGCGTCAAGTTTTCAAAATGCAAAGTCTCATACAGAGATAGTTCTAGCATTTCTGAGGTCGCATGGGTGGAAAGTGAACGTGGAAAAGAGTTCTCTGTTTCCGCTCACAAGGGTTCCTTTTCTAGGGACTCTTATAGATTCTGTAGAGATGAAGATTTACCTGACGGAGTCCAGGTTATCAAAGATTCTCAATGCTTGCCGTGCCCTTCACTCCATTCCAAGCCCATCAGTATTTCAGTGTATGGAAGTAATCGGCTTGATGGTCGCGGCAATGGACATAGTGCCATTTGCGCCTGCATCTCAGACCGCTGCAGCTATGCATGCTAAGTCAGTGGAATGGGGATTACTCAGATCTGTCCCCTTTGCTAAATCTGGACCAGGAGACCAGAGATTCTCTTCTCTGGTGGTTGTCACGGGTTCATCTGTCCGAAGGAATGACCTTTCGCAGACCAGATTGGACGATTGTAACAACAGATGCCAGCCTTCTAGGCTGGGGAGCAGTCTGGAACTCCCTGAAGGCTCAGGGATCGTGGACACAGGAGGAGAAACTCCTACCAATCAACATTCTAGAATTAAGAGCAATATTCAATGCTCTTCTAGCTTGGCCTCAGTTAGCAACACTGAGGTTCATCAGGTTTCAGTCGGACAACATCACAACTGTGGCTTACATCAATCATCAAGGGGGAACCAGGAGTTCCCTAGCGATGTTGGAAGTCTCGAAGATAATTCGCTGGGCAGAGTCACACTCTTGCCACCTGTCAGCGATCTACATCCCAGGTGTGGAGAACTGGGAAGCGGATTTTCTAAGTCGCCAGACTTTTCATCCGGGGGAGTGGGAACTACACCCGGAGGTATTTGCTCAACTGATTTGTCGTTGGGGCAAACCGGATCTGGATCTTATGGCATCTCGCCAGAACGCCAAGCTTCCTCGTTACGGATCCAGGTCCAGGGACCCGGGAGCGGTGCTGGTAGATGCACTTGCAGCCCCTTGGGTTTTCAACATAGCTTATGTGTTTCCACCTTTTCCGTTGCTACCTCGACTGATTGCCAGGATCAAACAGGAGAGAGCATCAGTGATTCTGATAGCGCCTGCGTGGCCACGCAGGACCTGGTATGCAGACTTAGTGGACATGTCGTTCTGTCCACCATGGTCTCTACCCTCTGAGGCAGGACCTTCTAATTCAGGGTCCTTTCAAACATCCAAACCTTAATTTCTCTGAGGCTGACTGCTTGGAGATTGAACGCTTGATTCTATCAAAGCGTGGGTTTTCGGATTCGGTTATTGATACATTGATACAGGCTCGGAAACCTGTTACCAGAAAAATTTACCATAAGATATGGCGTAAATATTTATATTGGTGTGAATCCAAGAGTTACTCATGGAGTAAGGTTAGGATTCCTAGGATATTGGCTTTTCTACAAGAGGGTTTAGAAAAGGGCTTATCCGCTAGTTCACTAAAGGGACAGATTTCTGCTCTGTCCTTTTACACAAGCGTCTGGCAGGGAATCCAGACGTCCAGGCTTTTTGTCAGGCTTTGGCTAGGATTAAGCCTGTGTTTAAGGCTGTTGCTCCTCCGTGGAGCTTAAACTTGGTTCTTAAAGTTCTTCAGGGTGTTCCGTTTGAACCCCTTCATTCCATTGATATTAAGCTTTTATCTGGAAAGTTCTGTTTTTGATGGCTATTTCCTCGGCTCGAAGAGTCTCGGAGTTATCTGCCTTACATTGTGATTCTCCTTATCTGATCTTTCATTCAGACAAGGTAGTCCTGCGTACTAAACCTGGATTTTTGCCTAAGGTTGTTTCTAACAGGAATATTAATCAAGAGATTGTTGTTCCATCATTGTGTCCTAATCCTTCTTCAAAGAAGGAACGTCTTTTGCATAATCTAGACGTGGTCCGTGCCCTGAAGTTCTACTTACAGGCAACTAAAGATTTTCGACAAACTTCTTCCCTGTTTGTCGTTTACTCTGGACAGAGGAGAGGTCAAAAGGCTTCGGCTACCTCTCTCTCTTTTTGGCTTCGTAGCATAATACGTTTAGCCTATGAGACTGCTGGACAGCAGCCTCCTGAAAGAATTACAGCTCATTCCACTAGAGCTGTGGCTTCCACTTGGGCCTTTAAAAATGAGGCCTCTGTTGAACAGATTTGCAAGGCTGCAACTTGGTCTTCACTTCATACTTTTTCCAAATTTTACAAATTTGACACTTTTGCTTCTTCGGAGGCTGTTTTTGGGAGAAAGGTTCTACAGGCAGTGGTTCCTTCTGTTTAATGTTCCTGCCTTGTCCCTCCCTTCATCCGTGTACTTTAGCTTTGGTATTGGTATCCCATAAGTAATGGATGACCCCGTGGACTGAACACACTTTAACAAGAGAAAACATAATTTATGCTTACCTGATAAATTTATTTCTCTTGTAGTGTGTTCAGTCCACGGCCCGCCCTGTCTTTTTGAGGCAGGTTCTAAATTTTAAATTATAACTCCAGTCACCACTGCACCCTATAGTTTCTCCTTTCTCGTCTTGTTTCGGTCGAATGACTGGATATGACATGTGAGGGGAGGAGCTATATAGCAGCTCTGCTTGGGTGATCCTCTTGCAACTTCCTGTTGGGAAGGAGAATATATCCCATAAGTAATGGATGACCCGTGGACTGAACACACTACAAGAGAAATAAATTTATCAGGTAAGCATAAATTATGTTTTTATACTTCATGAATGAAAGTCCCCTTTTTTCGTTCCATTGGTAAATCCTAGCTTTTCAGAAACGCTAGGATTTACATCACTTTAAGTAAATTTGATCATTATAATTTATTTTTATTTATTTTTTTTAAACAAATTTTTATTGAGGCACATATCACAGTTCCAAAAACAAAGGAAAATCACAGCAAAATATACATGTTAAATGTCAGAATAAAACTACAAATAATCGCCCGGTTATACAAAGAAAAGGTAACCTCAGGTTTTAATTAAGATATATCCCCTTAAAATATGATGTAGAGTCAGATAAAGGATTTCCCTTAATGATAAATAGAGGCCTCTCTTGGACCTCCTAGAGGCGAATTTAAGTCAGAATGGGGAATTTTAGGTGAAAAGATAAAATAACAAAGTGGGCCACTTTTGGACCCCAGATGGAAACTATTATTATGTGAAACATATTTGCTTAAACAATATGAGTATATATTCGGCTTATCCGGCTAAGTTTAGAATATCAACATAAGTGGAAGGTTGTGTGAGTTAAGGAGATATCCAAGAATAATAAAATAGACAAATGAATTGGCTGATGACATATTAACAGATACACAGAAAATTGCAATGATATAATGTGCTATATGAAGAGCAAATAACTAGGTAATGCTGTACTACTTAATATGTAATAGCGGTGATTGTTGTATAGGCTCCAAGGGGAGAGATTCAGGGTATTATCTAAAATGCTAGACGGGAACTAAAACATTCAATGCAGTCTATGAGCTGGCTATTAGGTAGGAAAGAGTATAGTTGGCTAGCTATAGCATTAAGAGAGAGACCATCATTGTACTATCTCTATATGATCACAGGTGGGGAATAACTTAACTATGCGGCTAGGAATATTACTGATAATTGAGAATACATAAGGAACTAAGGTCTCATAACAAGAAAGCAGACACTGGTCACCTATAAACCTCTCACTAGCTAAAGCATACCCTGCAATAAATGTGCGCACTTAAAAGGTAGGAATCGCCTTCCTACAGCATGAAAATTATATGTGGTAGAAACCAGAGGTGAAGGTTTATTTAGCATCACATCTAACTATTAGTAAGTGGATACAATACAAATAAACCTTCTGACATTTTGTGTATACATCTGATGGCATGAGGGATGTTTACATTATGTAAGGATGTTTTCCTTTATCTAATCTTATTCCCAGCTCTCTTATGCTAAACAATCACTATTTAAATAACCCCTAATGGATAAAGGAGAATATTACCCACTCCCAGGGCATTTTATGGAGTATGGTGTTATATAACTCAGAGTATATATTGAATAGTCAAGCAAAGTTATATGCTACAATGGGGATGGTACTCTCAAGGATATGTAACTGTATGTTGTATTACAGAGTTCCAATATTAAGTGAAGCAAAATTAGGCCATCATTGGAGTGGGAAGTATACCACCAGATCAATTGGTTACGATATCTGAATTACTTTGAGACCTAGCAGGCAGTGGTTGTGACTGTTATGGAGTCGTTTAGTAGAGAGAGACTAATGGCAGCGGTAGAATTGTAGAACACACAGTAAAGCTTTCTATTCAGTCTAGTAACAAGATATTGTATAAAGGGATTTGTAAAAAGTTATCGTGGCTAGTCTCAAACGTGACAAGAAGTCTATTAGTGCATTGTCCCTGCAAATCCCTAGCGTCAATCTTAAAGAACAATAACACAGTGCTAGAGACCCATCTAGTAATAGCAGTACAGAGGCTAAATATATCTTGCCGCCTTGGTCGCCCATGGCTTTAACTCCCCCACAAGTGGCTATCTCACAATGACCTCAACTTATATATAAGCGCAATCTTAAATTAGTGAGCAGACTGTCCATTTTAAGGGTTACATGTTTATCTCCCAACTTTGCAGAAATAAAATGTTTAGCCCACTCCAAGTTCAGCAGGGACAGACCTCCGAGATCCCAGTTAGGTATCAATGAAATCGGCAGCTGATATGAGAGTTCTCCAGGTACAGCGACCAAACAGTAAATTACTACTGTCGTCATTATATTTGTAGAGTGTGACTGCTCCGTGTATACAGGAGCTCTGTACTTCGTTTTCGGTATCACTAACCCAGCCAATCTACTCCAAGGCAGACTCCCTTCTGTAGGTAGATCAGAAAACGTAGTTAATGAGCCGCTCCTCTCTACCTTAGTCTGGCTATCCGGAGATGTTGGTGTATTAGAGACCGGGGATTGCAGGGGGTAAACTGTATGATCTATAAGTCTCATTGCAATGACGGGTGCTCTCTGGGAGACTTTGCAGTTGCAAAGCGGTCCGGATTCCCATGCTGTGTTAGGTGGGGTCGGGAAAAGCTGAGGTGCGTGTCATTCTGACACAGACATCTCTACAGTTGCTTCCTCAGCCCTGTCCACATTGTCTGGGGGTGTTGACTCAGCAATAATCAGAACTTGGCAAAGCTGTTTCCCCAGTTCAGCAAAATGGCGCTGAATGATATCTTGTATCTCGGCTTCCCATTTATCAAGTGCGGCCATAAGCTCCTTAGTAGTAGACATTTTGAGATTCAATAATATTAAGGAAAATAGCAATATTTTAAAATTGAACAATGAACTGTCCAGTTATAGTTGAACTGGTTTGATAACCCAGAGTCCTGGGGGGGGGGTTATGAATGTGGTAACCTCAACAACACTGGCAGTCTGACAGTAAAGGCCTCTCAACCTCGTGGCCAGTTGCAGTGAAGTTAGCTGAGGAACATAGGTAGATCCGTAATATGCTGAATATTCCGAGACACCTTTTGAGTAACACAAGGTTCTTTAGTTTAAATTTGCCAAATATAACTCTTAAAAGGTTGAAAAGGTCCAGGAGCTCTTCACACACACATCCTGCCGCAACAGCTATAGACTCCGCCCCCCGATAATTATAATATTTTGTTAATATTTGTATTTTCTATAAAGGAAATGTCAAAATTAAAAAAAAATTGCTATGAGGACATTAAAGAGAGAGTAAAGTAAAAATGAAACTTTCATGATTCAGATAGATTATTTTTAAATTTATTTTTGAAAGCATACTGATGTATGCTGAGGAGCTGCAATGCACTACTGGGAGCTAGCTGAGGATTGGTGACTACACATATATGCTTCTTGTCATTGGCTCACCCAATGTATTCAGCTAACTAATAGTAGTGCACTGCTCCTTTAACAAGGGATAGCAAGAGAAAAAATATACAATTTACACAATAGACGTAATTTGGAATGTATGAATTGTGAAACAAATACAAATTTGCTTTAGTGTCCTTTTTAATGTTTTGTTGCTATACTGCAGCTCAGACTTCTCCTTTCTTACCTGTTCTTGGTTTCAGAATCTAAAATTCCATAGTTGCCCTATTTAAAGGTATAACTGTAATAAACTTTATGGTTTTCTAGGTTATTATTAGATTTGTGGCTTTTGGCAGAGTTTAATGAATAAAAAATGTGCTTATCTTGTATACAGTCTTTTAAATATGTTTGTTTGGTCTCTTTTATTCAGATTCTAAAGGCAAAGAAACAGCTGCCATGAAAGCCGACCTTCTAAGAGCCCGTAATATGAAACGGTATATTAATCAGCTAACCGTTGCCAAAAAGCAGTGTGAGAAAAGAATTAAACTTCTTGGTGGCCCTGCATATGATCAACAAGATGATGGATGTTCAGAAGATGTGGATTGCCATCAAAGCCAAAAGGTGAGGCACATGAGTACGTACCTTTTGGTTATTCACTCTCCCTCTCTTCCTCTTTGAACTCTTAAACAATTTATAACTTATCTGATACCTGAAAAACTAGTAATCCACTTAGAAACCAGAGACAATTATAATCACCCAATTTCAAAATATTTCGATGGAAATCTCTAGTTAACTGGAAAACTCTATTGATTACTGAAGGCCTAGCTCAAGACATTTTTCTTCCTGGGTACAATAATGTAACAATGTCTCCCCCCAACTATATAAATACAGGGATATCTGTGATAAGAAGTACCACAGGTCTCCTATAGGAGGTGCTAATAGACAATGATAAAAATTGCTAAAATCAGTGTGCAACTCGTCACACAATATACATAATGTAAAGAAATTAAAATTTGTTAAAAATATGTGTATATACAGACGTAGCACGTGACCAATCTGGCAAAAGATAAGTTCAAATGGTATCCAACAAAGTCCAAAAATAGAACAGGCAGCTCTCGGTCTTCACCCAAACGATGGTGTAGCTTCTAAAATGGATAACATTAGAGTTCTCCCCCCAACTATCTGTGCACTACAGTGTAAACAAATCCACATAAAGAACTAAGGATCATAAATCAGTTCAAAAGGCCAATCTCAATAGTACAAGATAAGGTACGGAATCAAGTCAAATACTCCAAGTACGTAAGCAGGGGCTCACTGCATCATATTACCACAGTACGTAAATGTTCCAGGTACCCAGGAAAGTCAGCAGCTACAAACACAATCCACTAGCCTTGTGGCCAATCTTACCGGACTTAGATATCACCTCTTTCGGTGCACAGGTATATGCATATACCTCTCCAAGTGCTCCCAGGTCTTCACCGGCGTGGCTTGGTGTTCTCATGGATCAGCTGCGTACCTCTGACATCACTGTGTTAAGCCCCTTGCTCGTCACAGGGTCAATTCCTCCAATGGTTGCCTGATTCCGGCTCACACCTCCCAAAAGCCGATAGCCGCGGATTGGCTGGTAATGCAGAAGGTAAAAGACATCCGCAGTATCTCCTTAAAATAACGACTTTAATCTTCACAAAGTTAAAAATAGGAAAATGGCAGCAACATGCACACGAAAAGGATGGTGTGGCACTGATTGGCTTACACGTTTCGGCAGAAAGCCGTAGTCATAGCCTGCAGTACCAAGTGTCACACCAGTATAAATAATTACACATATTATTTCATTGGATAATTACAAAATTAAAAACAACACCCCCTTCACAGTGAGCAAATTAACCCTTCAATTACCAACTAAACACAGCAATACTAAGTACCTTTAGCCTAGGGCTACTGGAACAGATCAGACCATAGGTAGGATACACAGTGTAAACTGCCCAGAATAGGCTTTAAACAAAAGATCATCATATTATATTATTAATTAACATACAGGATGCAAACTGTAGTTACATAGTGCAATACCCAAATAGAATAAAAACACATACAGAATAGTAAAATCCTGTACTACAAAGTAAGATGCATAATGTTACAATAATAAGCAGTGGTGAGGATTTGGGGCACTGTGGCAGAGGTCCCTTGTTTAAAAACAAATCTACATTCTACCCAATTCAAGCCCGTGGTAATATCATTGAAACATTTTATAGTAGAGTTGAGAGGGATTTGGTTTCTCTTAAAGACAAACACATGCCATATAAACAAAATTTGAGCTATAATGAGAGAAAAGCTATTAAAGAGTTCAAGGAGAACCATTCCATTACTATACGTAAGGCAGATAAAGGAGGCATGACTGTAGTCATGGATCGCGACTGCTATGTCACAGAGGCCCTGAGACAGCTAAGAAATAATAAGGAATATTCAATTTTGAAAGGAGACCCCACACCTATTTTTGCAACAGAACTTAGGGAGATTCTGGATGAGGGAGTGGAACAGAGGTTTTTAGATGTAGTAACTTCTTTATATTTGCTACCTGATAATCCCAAAATACCCCTGTTCCACCATTTCCCTAAAGTACACAAGTCGTTGATCGACGTAAAAAGACGCCCTATAGTGAGTGGGGTTGACTCCCTACTTTGTAATTTCTCTGAATGGATTGACTGCATCTTATAGCCCTTAGTTATCTCATTGCCATCATATCTACGTGATACTAAACACGTTTTACAGATGACTCAAGAAGTCAGTTGGATAACAGAATCTAAGTGGTTAACTGTAGATGCAGTCTCTCTTTTCTCTTGCATACCACACGACAAGGGTCTTGAAGCTGTATGTTTTTTTTCTTGAACATTTTACAGAATACACTGAGGAATTTAAAATATATCTTGTGAAAGCTGTGGGCTTTCTCCTCACGCACAATTATTTCATGTTTGAAGGGGTTTACTATCTCCAAAGGTGTGGAACAGCGATGGGGGCAAAGTTTGCCCCATCTTATGCGAATTTATTACTAGGTTATTTGGAGTTTTTCCACATCTTTGGAGATAGTAATCCCTTTCGGTGCCACATATCCATGTACAAAAGGTATATAGACGATTTGCTGTTCGTCTAGAAAGGTTCACATTCTGAAGCTAGAGATTTTTGTCAGTATCTTAACACAAATGAGATGGGTCTACAATTTACTTATGAATTCAATATGGAATCCATCAATTATCTTGACTTAACCTTAATAGGGCAAACTAATGGTAGAGTTAAAACTAAGGCCTATAGGAAGCCCATTTCGGGTAATTCAGTACTGTATGGTACTAGCAGCCATCCCAGACATGTTCCCCAGGCCATAGCAAAAGGAGAGTTCATTAGATTGAAACATAACTGCTCAGATAATAATGATTTCAGGGAACTCGCCACTGATCTGGAATTAAGACTTAAACAAAGGAGATATCCTCACAAAGCAGTTTTGAAAGCAAAAAAATCAGTTGATACCAGATCAAGGGAGAGTCTCCTAGAAACCAATCTTTCCAAAGCTAACAATAGAGATCGATTTAAAGGTGTCACCTTTGTCACTACTCACAGTAGTCAATATACCCAACTATGCTCTATTATTCGTAAACATTTCCAGATTCTGAAGGCTGATGACAAATTGGTAGAGACTGTAGAAAAGGGACTGAGATGCTCCTATAAAAAGGGTCCAACTTTGGGATCCATTTTATCTCCCACTATGCTGCCTGTCAAGGAAAGGAATGCAAGCTCATGGTTAAAGCATCAGGGCATGTACAGATGTGGTCATGCCAAATGCAAACCGTGTGACTATGTGAAAATTACCAATATGTTTTCTAGTTGTGTTACAGGGAGATCGTATAGCATCAAATCCTGCCTGAATTGCACGTTTAAAAATGTCATTTACCTTTTAGAATGCACACTATGCAAAGTTCAATACGTTGGTCTCACTTCAAGGGACGTCAATACAAGAATTAGAGAACATCTTTCTTCCTTTAAGGTGGTAAAAGTCTACCACCCCCTGTTGTACAGCATTTTAGGGTCCTTCATGGTGGTAACCTTGCCACCTTTTAGTGGTGTGTCATTGAAAAAATTATGAAGCCTAAAAGGGGTGGTTCTATCAACCGCATTTTGGAATTGAGAGAAATCTTTTGGATCTTCACATTGGGAACCAGGATTCCTAATGGCCTCAATTCCAAATACGATATAATGAATTTTTGGAAATAATAACCCTTCAGTATAGGGTATAACTTATACCTCTATACCCTTTTATAACCACACCACCACATTTAGTGTACATCAGGTAGTAGGTATCTCTATTATAGTGGCATCTATTTGATACCCCCGTGATACCCCATTAGCTCCTGTGTTATGTTACATAGAGACATTGAAGTATAATGGTCAGTTCTCTGCTTATTATTGTAACATTATGCATCTTACTTTGTAGTACAGGATTATACTATTCTGTATGTGTTTTTATTCTATTTGGGTATTGCACTATGTCACTACAGTTTGCATCCTGTATGTTAATTAATAATATAATATGATGATCTTTTGTTTAAAGCCTATTCTGGTCAGTTTGCACTGTGTATGCTACCTATGGTCTGATCTGTTCCAGTAGCCCTAGGCTAAAGGTACTTAGTATTGCTGTGTTTAGTTGGTAATTGAAGGGTTAATTTGCTCACTGTGAAGGGGGTGTTGTTTTTAATTTTGTAATTATCCAATGGGATAATATGTGTAATTATTTATACTGGTGTGACACTTGGTACTGCAGGCTATGACTACGGCTTTCTGCCGAAACGCGTAAGCCAATCAGTGCCACACCATCCTTTTCGTGTGCATGTTGCTGCCAATTTCCTCTTTTTAACTTTGTGAAGATTAAAGTCGTTATTTTAAGGAGATACTGTGGATGTCTTTGTGTGTTTTACCCACTACAGTGTAAACACAGCTATTGTCAGCATTTTTTAAAGATTACATTTCATCAGATTGACATATTGCAAAAGAGCATAATATATCCAGGTGATGGACTTTTATGATTCTGACAGAACATTCAATTTTTTTTTTTTTGTTAAATTCCAATTCACTTCCATTATCAAATCGTGCCCAATGTTGTTATTGGTTGATTGCTGCCCACATGATACAGGGGATTGGGAAATGAAAGGAAACTAAAGTAATGGAGACAAAGATTTTATTGGGGTTAAAATCTTGTAGATATCTCTTCTAGGGGCCTGTGCAAGGCTATATTCCAACAGATTTCCATTGCACTCTAAATTTAATGTTTTTCGCAGTATTAATTTAAGCACCAAATTTAGATTTAGTTTTAGTCATAGCCTTCTGACTAAATGGAATTTAATTTTTTTGCCACATTTTAGTCTTCTCAACAATGTATAGTTTTTCTAGTTGTAGTCTACTAAAAACAGCCTCAGTTGTAATTATATAGAAATGTTTCATAAATAATTTGGGCATTTATTAAAGTTATAAATTGTGTTCTGTACTTAGTACAGTATTCTTTCCTCACTCCTGATACCCAATTGTCTAAAGTTCAGATTGTGGTATTTTCATCCAAACTCCCTGATCTCCCCCCCCAACAGTTTTCTAACCCTCCCCCCTAACTATTGCCAACATCTTAGGTACTGGCAGTACCTATAAACTGTTTTTTTGTTTCATGTCCCTTTTAATAATTTTGTGTGCATTTCAGTACTCCCACCACAGAGTTCGCTGTGACTTTTTTTTTTACTCTTTTGTCATTTTTCTGTACTCTTCTTTATCTGTGTTCATCTGTTACACTGAAGGTGTTGTCGGATGTCAGGAAAGGGGGGGGGATTGTGATGCAATATATAATACCTTCCAGGGTGGGTAGAAGCAAGAAATCTATAGTGTTGCACAATTTGAAACTGCCCCCATTTATATATTGACACTTTGCTGGGACTGGAATTCAGAGAACATTTAATTACTGTTTATAAATAGCACAATCAAAATTTTGGTTACATACCCAAACTCAGAGTCCACAGCTGCATTCATTACTTTTGGGAATAAAGCATCTGGCACTAGGAGGAGGCAAAGACACCCCAGCCAAAGGCTTAAATACCTCCCCCACTTTCCTCATCCCCCAGTCATTCTTTGCCTTTCGCCACAGGAGGTTTCGCCACAGGAGGTTGGCAGAGAAGTGTCAGAAGTTTGAGATAGTCTCTTATGAAGGGTAGTACTCTTCGCAATGGGACTGGAGTTTTAAGTAATCCTGTCAGCCTCTCAGTGAGAGCATGGATGAAAGATAGAGTCCAGAGATTCAGGGAGAGTTTTCCTGCGAACCCATCCCAACTCATATTAACAGCTCCTTGGCAATCGGTATTGACGAGTTTCGCTGCATACCTTTCTTCACTCAACTTCATGTCAGAAGCGAGGCTACTATCTGTCACACTTCAAGGGCCGTGTTCCTGTTCCATGGCGTAGCTTCCGGTAAGATTGTTTCATTTTATTTCGATATGTGAATGTGATGTTAACGAAACAAGGTAGGGTGCCAGTGGGACTCCTTTTATCTTAATAAGGAATTATGGGTTAATATCTCCTGAGGGGGATTATTGAACAGGGGGGCAATTTTAATCATGTTTGTTATATGGTTCTATCTGCAAATGTGTAGCTATTCTTAGGCTTACGACCTTTACGGAACATAAAGGCCTTTTACTGACACAATCTTCAAGGTTGTGCGCGCCCTTTTCGTTACTATCACGGTGCACCTCGTGACTGGTGCGGTTACGTTGTTTTTCACTTATACTGATTGTGTGGCGACAGAGAGAATCTGCTCGTTGGTTGTCTGGTTCACAGGAGGGTGGTGAGTGCCCCAGCCATTGGGGGTGCAAAAAGGGTGCCAGTTAGTGTTTGTCATATTTGTAATTCTCTCACACGTCCCAGTAAATCCAGTGAAGGCTCAGGCTTTTCTGAAGTGTGTTTCAGATCTGGAGCTTTCAGGGGTAATCATACCAGTTCCGTTTCAGGAACAGGGTCTGGGACTTTATTCAAATCTATTCATTGTCCCAAAGAAAGAAAATGTATTCAGGCCAGTTCTGGATCGGAAATTTTGAATCATTTTGTAAGAGTGCCATCTTTCAAATGGTAACTATAAGGACTATTCTGCCTTTTGTTCAGCAAGGTCATTATATGTCCACGATAGGCTTACAGGATGCATATCTTCATATTCAGATTCATCCAGACCACTATCGGTTTCTGAGATTCTCTTTTCAAGACAAGCATTACCAATTTGTCCATTTGGCCTTGCGACAGCTCCAAGTTTTTTCTCATAGGTTCTTGGTGCCCTACTCTCTGTATTCAGAGAACATGGTATTGCGGTGTTCCTTATTTAGATGATATCTTGGTACTAGCTCAGTCTTTACATTCTGCCGAATCTCACACAAATCAACCAGTATTGTTTCTTCAAAGACATGGTTGGAGGATCAATTTACCGGAAAGTTCCTTGATTCCTCAGACAAGGGTCACCTTTTTTGGTTTACAGATAGATTCAGTGTTCATGACTTTGTCTCTAACAGGCAAGAGACGAATAAAATTGGTTTCAGCTCGTCAAAACCTTCAGTCTCGATCATTCCCTTTGCTTGTTTTCATATAAGACCTCTTCAGCTTTGTATGCAGGATCAGTGGTGCAGGGATTATACAAGGATATCACAGTCAGTATCCTTAAATCCCAACGTTCGACTCTCTCTGTCTTGGTGGTTAGACAACCATCGTTTAGTTCAAAGGGTCTCTTTTGTTCGTCCAACCTGGACTGTAATCACAACAGATGCAAGTCTTTCAGGTTAGGGAGCTGTCTGTGGATCTCTGACAGCACAAGCAGTTTGGAACTGGTGAGTGCCCCAGCCATTGGGGGTGTTAAAGGGTGCCAGTTTTTTGTAATTTTTGTAATCCCAAGATTATGGAGGATTCCGATATGAGTGACAAGAATACCTCCGATACGGAGGATGTGTCTTGTGATGAATATGAAATGGCCCGGGTAATCAATGCCCATCAGTTATGTTCCGATTGCCGTTCTTGAGTACTCTTTTCTCCCGAAGCAGCGAGCTTAGAGTGCATTGAGCCATCTGCCTCAGAGGTTTCCATGACCCATGAAGTGAGTGCCCCAGTCCATTTCCCGGCTATGCAAGCAGGTGTCCCTATGGCCTTTACTCCTTCTCCGGAGGGTGGCTTGTTTCCTGCAGAGGTCACAGCACGGTTCCGCATGGCCATTTCTATGGCACTGAATCATTTATATCTCCCAAGTGAAGTTTTTCTAAGATACTGTACGTGTTCCATTAACCAGGGCCCGTTCGGCCTTCTGGGGAAGCGTTGTCCCCTGAGGTTTCAGGGGCCCCTATCTCGGGACCAGGGTCTTCAGTTGATCTGGCGAGAGATGATTTTGCCTTCCGTTATAGGCTGGCTCGCCTTCGTGTTCTTTTAAGATATGTTTTGGCAATGTTGGAGGATCCCAGTCCTAGCGGGCCTAGGGATCCGAGGCCTTAGAAGCCAGATGGCAAAATGGAGATGATGCTATGGGATGAAGCCAATCTCCTTAATGTCTCCGTTTTTCTTTTTCTTTGTTTTTCAGTTTGAGTTCTGAGCTTGGGTGAATGGGGCTTTTAATCGGCTGGTCCTCATGTCACCTTGGGTGCTGCCTTCATTTTATTTTGATCCGAATGGATGTGTTTAATTTGTTTTTTCTTAAGCTCATGCCTGTTAGATTTTCATTCTTTATGAACGTTCTTCTCTGAAACCGATACTTGCGATTTAGGTCGCGTGAGCACTTTCTCGGAAGTGCGCACTTGTTGAATAATATAATTATGTTTTCTAGTTGATTTGTCGATCCTTCGAATTTTCTTGGACCTTGGGCAGTTCTAGTTTGTCCTTATATCAGGCAGGTACTGGTCCGATACTTTTTCGACTGTTAAGCAGGGTTCATGTCACCCTTGTGGTGCTGATTAATCTTGCTGGATTTTGAATGTCTCTTGGCCTATTCTATGGACTCCGGGCTTGGATCCTACTGAAGTATGAGGCCTGTTGTTTCAATACAACCCCTCCAACCGGAGGGTAATGAGTGCCAATCTAGAAGCTCCAGATTTTGCCTGCTTAGAAGATAGATCCTCCAGGATCTCTGGCTGTTCTCTCTTCCTTTACCTTTAGTCTGACCATGGTCTCGACGTTCAGGTGTCCTTCCGTCCTCGTTGCATCTCTAGCCTTGGGGCTTGTCAGTGAAGAGGCGAGGTTGGTTACGGAGGGCCGCCCTTCTGTGGTCAGATAGTTGGCCATTTATCTTAGATGCTCCGTTAGGGGCTTTGTGGGCGGTGTCCTAAGTACGATTCTCTGGGATGGCGAGCAGGGCACAGGATGCTCATTCGGCATTGGGTGTTGGTTGCTACCTTGCCTGTGTGTGTAGCACGTATTAATGCTTGCCTACAAGATTTTTTTGCGATTCAAGTACCCTGGGTGCTGTATCTTAGACCGTCAAGGAAGTCCTTGTGACTCTTGGGTTTGAGGCTATTGCTAGACAGCTAAGTATACGGACTTTAGAGGTGCGTTACTCCTTGTGGGAGGCAGATTAGGGTTCCTCTGGAAGTTGGATCTTTAATTCCTTTTCCAAGGACCCTGAACTAGGTCCGTGTCCCTCCTTGGATGGGTGTGGATCGTTCGATCTCACTCTAAATGTTTGTGGTCCCGCTTGTCTCTTCATAGAGGCTGGGGCTCTGTGAGAGATGCCTTTCTGTTTGTAGGCTTTTGATCCCTCTGACAGTCCCCTACTGGTCTTCTGGCGCATTTACGCTGTTCTTGTAGACTCTGTGTATCTCCATCTGGGTAGGCGATATAGCCAAGGGGTCTCGACTCTATGGTAGGGAAGTTCCGTTGTTTAATCCTTTCTCTTCTAGAGTGGGGTAGGGTTCTCTGGGTTCGGAGTTACCTTAGTATTTGGAGCAGCCTATGGGTCCTTGAGTTCTTGCCTTGTAAGGGTTTTTTCCCTTCTTGCGTTTCAGAATCCTGGAGGGGGAGTTGCGAGGTAGTGACTGGTTCCTCTGTTCCTGCAGCGGGAGGCTGAGGGTTTGATCCCTATGGGGCTCCTGCTATATGTTGTTTTCTGATATATGGCTGCTGAGGGTCTGAGGGCCTTTTTCCCTTGGGAAGTTTTCCTTGTTTTTTGAGAAGACGGTCGTGCAGGGGGTTTCGCACTCGAGCACAATGTCTATCCTGACTCATGGTAGCATACCGTTTGTAGTAACGATCAGCGGTCTATCCGGGAGCTTTGTTTTTTCGTTGACCCTTTCTTCTCTTCTGGAGGTCTGGGACTCTTGTCTTTGGTCTTGTCTATCCTTTGGACTAGGACCATTATCCTAGAGGGAAGATTGGGGGTCGGTTACTCTATGCAGGGTTGACCGTTTTTCCCCCACTGGGTTCGGTGCTGGGAGGGGCGCTCCTTGGAGACGATATTCTTAGGGCTGTGAGCCCTTGGAAGGTTTGCAGTTGAATCCAGCTACAGCTATTGCACTTTGAGGGTGTAACCAGCTACAGCTAATTGCACTTTGACTGGGTGTTAGCAAGCTTTGAAATGCCTTTGGTGTTTGGGTTCAGCATCGGTGAGTCAGCTTTCTACCTGGAGTTCCTGTTCAGCGGTTGGTGTTCTTTTTGGAGAACTCTTTACTAGCTGCTTGGATAGTTATCCTATTTCTGCTGTCTAGCTTGCAGATCTAGATTTAATATGAGGCAACGGGGAACTCATGGTTTTCCTGGAGTACCTTTTGGGTATGGTACAGGGTCAGGGATATGAAGTGTTCCTTGAGTCCTTTTTGGGACATGTTTCCCTGTGTTTGGATCTCTTTTTCTTCGGCCCTTGTGTTTCTAGGGAGTTCATCTCCCTGGGTGTTGCTATTGTACAACAACCGTGGGTTGTTCTATGTTCTGCAAAGTGGAATGATCCTTTGGATTTTTCATGAGATTCTGTTCTCCTTTTTGGGGGCAGATATCGGTCCTTGTCTTGGCCGGGTACCTTCATGGGAGTCGTGATCCACAGGGCTGACTCCTCGGAGGTTGTTTGGGCTTGACGGACTCTGGGACTGAGTGGTTTAGTTCGGCTTTGCCGACGGTGTAACTAATATGCAGTTAACTGGGCTTCGGGTTTTTACCCGTGTCGTCTATACTTTTTTCCGTTGTTGAGTTATCAGGCTGTGGTGCCTTTCTAAGGGGCTGCATTTTGTACCCACCCGTTGTTTGCATTCAGTGTCCTCTAGCTTGGGTATTCTTTTCCCAAAAGTAATGAATGCGGCTGTGGACTCTTCCCTTTTAAGAAAACATTAATTATGCTTACCTGATAATTTCATTTTCTTCTAAAGGGAACAGTCCACAGCTCCCACTGTTTTTATCTATGAGGCGGCTGTAATTTTTTGTTCTTCTGGCACCTTTTTTTTTTTTACCCTGAAATTTCTCCTACTGTTCCTTGTTCCCTCGGCAGAATGACTGGGGGATGAGGGAAGTGGGGGAGGTATTTAAGACTTTGGCTGGGGTGTCTTTGCCTCCTCCTGGTGGCCAGGTTCTGTATTCCCAAAAGTAATGAATGCAGCTGTGGACTCTTCCCTTCAAAAGAAAATGAAATTATCAGGTAAGCATAATTTATGTTTTTCAGCATGTGTGTGAATATATATATATATATATATATATATATATATATATATATATATATATATATATATTATATATATATATTATTATTATTATTATTCTTTATTTATAAAGCACCAACAGCTTCTGCAGCGCTGTCCATGGGTAACAAAGGTTAAAGGACTGTATAATATGAGACACCAGACAAAATTTAACAAACAAATACAGGGGGAATTTAGAGCCCTGTTCCCGTGGGAACTTACAATCTAGATGGGTAGGAGGGTGAGAAACAGGAGGCGTGGACTGCAAAGGTGGGAATGATGTTATTGTAGAGTTAGATGAGGGCAACTATTAGGCAAGTGGAATTCATTAGTTACTGATTTGGTGATAGGCTTCCCTGTACAAGAAGGTCTTTAGGGAGCGTTTAAAGGAGGAGAGGTTGGGGGGAAAGTCTGACAGCTCAATGAAGTGCGTTCCAGAGGGTTGGTGCCGCACAAGAGAAGTTCTGTAGTCTAGCATGGGAGGAGGTGACAGTAGAAGATGCAGGAGTAGATCATCGTTGGATCTTAGGGGACGGGCTGGAGTATATATATATTTGTTGAGATATATATATATATATACATACACTCTCCGCCATAAGGTAGCACTCACTGGGTCTTTAAATACTTAAAATCTTTTATTTTCTGTAACTTTTCGGGGTTACCCACGTCCTCAGCTTAAATATTCAATTAAGCTGTCTGAGGACGGGTGTAACCCCAAAACGTTACAGAAAATAAAAGTTTTAAGTATTTAAAGACCCAGTGAGTGCTACCTTATTGCGGAGAGTATTGTAAGCTATTGTATGCACCCTGGGCAGTAGAACATTTACGACTGCGTTGCTTGCAATTTCATTTTGATCTATCAAATAACTGAAGGACACAGTAATATTTCAGTAGTGAAATGAGGTTTATTGGATTAACAGAAAATATACAATATGCATCCAAACGAAACTAGACAAGTGCATAAATTTGGACACCCTTGTCATTTTTTTTATTTGAATACCTGTAAATACCTAGCACTGATTAATTGGAACACACAATTGGTTTGGTGAGTCCATTAAGCCTTGAACTTCATAGACAGGTACATCCAATCATGAGAAAAGGTATTTAAGGTGGCCAATTGCACAAAAGTCGCACAATTTATACTTTATTTTCAACATTTTGAGAGGCAATTGTGTGACTTTTGTAAAACTTGACTTACTATATCTAATAGCAACCCATAAATGCTCGTTAGCTAGGGATATGACAGAGAACAAACATGCAGCAGAGACCGCAACAGTAAACTGAATCGATAATACAAGAAAACATTCACTGTTTACATGAGGCTGATGTCGGCAGTAGGTGTCAATTCCTGACCGGAACATTTTTGTGTGAGAGGGGAGGTCTGTTGGACTTGGAGTGCTGTCCATGTCAGATATCTGCGCAGTGTGCACAGCAAGTCCTGAAGTGGTGCAGCTGGGGTAAAACCCGGAGCCAGACTCCCTTGAACATGCAGCTGTAGTTAGGGAGACAAAGCTACTCTGGAACTGCATACTGTGGAGACAGAGGAAGCACCAAGGTCAGCAGAGTCTTAGCTATACCGAAGAGGGGTGGAATAACCACCTTCCTGTGGCCTTCCCCTTATGGAATATTGACCACTACTGTACAGCTCAGCTGTCAGTACAGTGCTACTTTTGCATCAAGTGTAAATATGCTTGTTGACACTTATGGGTCTAACTAAAAATGAATATGCCCCCAGTGTGTGTAGTGTGTGTGTATATATATATATGTATCCTGTATGTGGTCTGCAGTTTTGTGGTTGCTTAAAGTATTTTCCAGCCCCCAAGTTGACCATTACCTCTCATTATTTTTCATTGTACATTTACACTTTCCTTTTTAAAATATATACGTTGATTGGAGTAGCCGTGTTAGTCCAGAGATTTAGATATCAAAATAACAAGAGTATTGCATTGAGCAATGATACTTTTTTCTCCTGTTAAGTGTGGTCAGTCCACGGGTCATCATTACTTCTGGGATATTAACTCCTCCCCAACAGGAAGTGCAAGAGGATTCACCCAGCAGAGCTGCTATATAGCTCCTCCCCTCTACGTCACACCCAGTCATTCTCTTGCACCCAACTAATAGATAGGATGTGTGAGAGGACTGTGGTGATTATACTTAGTTTTATACCTTCAATCAAAAGTTTGTTATTTTATAACAGCACCGGAGTGTGTTGTTCCTTCTCTGGTAGAGTTTGAAGAAGAATCTACCTGAGTTTTTTTGTATGATTTTAGCCGGCGTAGTTAAGATCATATTGCTGTTCTCGGCCATCTGAGGAGAGGTAAACTTCAGATCAGGGGACAGCGGGCAGGTTAATCTGCAAAGAGGTATGTAGCAGCATATTATTTTCTGACAATGGAATTTGACTGAGAAAATTCTGCCATACCGATTTAATGTAATCTAACAGCCTTAAATGCAGTAGTATCAACTGGTATCAGGCTGTCATGTATGTATATTTTACACTTCAGTATTCTGGGGAATGGCACTTCACTGGGATAATACTGTATGCATAAGACTTTAGCCTAATTTGCAGTGACTAGCAACAGGCTTTCTAATGTAATTTCATTTATTTGATGTTAAACGTTTTTGCTGGCATGTTAAATCGTTTAATTTTCTGAGGTACTGGGTGAAAAAATGTTTTGGGCACTGTTTTTTTTTTTTCCACTTTGCAGTCGTTTTATTTTATTTAAGACAGTTTACTGATCTCCCTCACTGTTGTGTGTGAGGGGGAGGGGCTTATTTTGGCGCTTTTGATACGCATCAAAAAATTCAGTCAGAAGTCTCTTGTCTTCCCTGCATGATCCGGTTCGTCTCTACAGAGCTCAGGGGTCTTCAAAACTTATTTTGAGGGAGGTAATCACTCACAGCAGAGCTGTGAGGTTGTAGCTGACTGTGATAAAAAACGTTTATTTCTGTACTTTTTTTCTGCTATCAGGGTTAGTTATCCATTGCTAATGGGGGCAATCCTTTGCTAAAATTGTGTATTTACCGTAAAAGATTGATGTTATAGTTTGTTCTCAACTGTCATAACCTTTTTCTGTGCTTCTTAAAGGCACAGTACGTTTTCATATTATTGTAAATTACTTTGAAAAGTATTTCCAAGTTGCTAGTTTAATTGCTAGTGTGTTAAACATGTCTGACTCAGAGGAATATCTCTGTGCTATATGTGCTAAAGCCAAAGTGGAGCCCAATAGAAATTTATGTACTAATTGCATTGATGCTACTTTAAATAAAAGTCAATCTGTACAAATTGAACATATTTCACCAAACAACGAGGGGAGAGTTATACCGACTAACTCGCCTCACGTGTCAGTACCTGCATCTCCCGCTCGGGAGGTGCGTGATATTGTAGCGCTGAATACATCAGGGCGGCCATTACAAATCACATTACAGGATATGGCTAATGTTATGACTGAAGTTTTGGCTAAATTACCAGAACTAAGAGGTAAGCGTGATCACTCTGGGGTGAGAACAGAGTGCGCTGTTGATAATAGGGCCATGTCTGATACTGCGTCACAGTATGCTGAACATGAGGACGGAGAGCTTCAATCAGCAGGTGACGGTTCTGATCCCAATAGAATGGATTCAGACATTTCTAATTTCTCCAACATAGGTGTGTCCGGTCCACGGCGTCATCCTTACTTGTGGGATATTCTCTTCCCCAACAGGAAATGGCAAAGAGCCCAGCAAAGCTGGTCACATGATCCCTCCTAGGCTCCGCCTACCCCAGTCATTCTCTTTGCCGTTGTACAGGCAACATCTCCACGGAGATGGCTTAGAGTTTTTTAGTGTTTAACTGTAGTTTTTATTATTCAATCAAGAGTTTGTTATTTTAAAATAGTGCTGGTATGTACTATTTACTCAGAAACAGAAAAGAGATGAAGATTTCTGTTTGTATGAGGAAAATGATTTTAGCAACCGTTACTAAAATCCATGGCTGTTCCACACAGGACTGTTGAGAGCAATTAACTTCAGTTGGGGGAACAGTGAGCAGTCTCTTGCTGCTTGAGGTATGACACATTCTAACAAGACGATGTAATGCTGGAAGCTGTCATTTTCCCTATGGGATCCGGTAAGCCATGTTTATTAAGATAGTAAATAAGGGCTTCACAAGGGCTTATTAAGACTGTAGACTTTTTCTGGGCTAAATCGATTCATTATTAACACATATTTAGCCTTGAGGAATCATTTAATCTGGGTATTTTGATAAGATTATATCGGCAGGCACTGTTTTAGACACCTTATTCTTTAGGGGCTTTCCCAAATCATAGGCAGAGCCTCATTTTCGCGCCGGTGTTGCGCACTTGTTTTTGAGAGGCATGACATGCAGTCGCATGTGTGAGGAGCTCTGATACTTAGAAAAGACTTTCTGAAGGCGTCATTTGGTATCGTATTCCCCTTTGGGCTTGGTTGGGTCTCAGCAAAGCAGATACCAGGGACTGTAAAGGGGTTAAAGTTAAAAACGGCTCCGGTTCCGTTATTTTAAGGGTTAAAGCTTCCAAATTTGGTGTGCAATACTTTTAAGGCTTTAAGACACTGTGGTGAAATTTTGGTGAATTTTGAACAATTCCTTCATATTTTTTCGCAATTGCAGTAATAAAGTGTGTTCAGTTTAAAATTTAAAGTGACAGTAACGGTTTTATTTTAAAACGTTTTTTGTACTTTGTTATCAAGTTTATGCCTGTTTAACATGTCTGAACTACCAGATAGACTGTGTTCTGAATGTGGGGAAGCCAGAATTCCTTCTCATTTAAATAAATGTGATTTATGTGACAATGACAATGATGCCCAAGATGATTCCTCAAGTGAGGGGAGTAAGCATGGTACTGCATCATTCCCTCCTTCGTCTACACGAGTCTTGCCCACTCAGGAGGCCCCTAGTACATCTAGCGCGCCAATACTCCTTACTATGCAACAATTAACGGCTGTAATGGATAATTCTGTCAAAAACATTTTAGCCAAAATGAACACTTATCAGCGTAAGCGCGACTGCTCTGTTTTAGATACTGAAGAGCATGACGACGCTGATAATAATGGTTCTGAAGGGCCCCTAAACCAGTCTGATGGGGCCAGGGAGGTTTTGTCTGAGGGAGAAATTACTGATTCAGGGAACATTTCTCAACAAGCTGAACCTGATGTGATTACGTTTAAATTTAAGTTGGAACATCTCCGCATTCTGCTTAAGGAGGTATTATCCACTCTGGATGATTGTGACAAGTTGGTCATCCCAGAGAAACTATGTAAAATGGACAAGTTCCTAGAGGTCCCGGGGCTCCCAGAAGCTTTTCCTATACCCAAGCGGGTGGCGGACATTGTAAATAAAGAATGGGAAAGGCCCGGTATTCCTTTCGTCCCTCCCCCCATATTTAAAAAATTGTTTCCTATGGTCGACCCCAGAAAGGACTTATGGCAGACAGTCCCCAAGGTCGAGGGAGCGGTTTCCACCTTAAACAAACGCACCACTATACCCATAGAAGATAGTTGTGCTTTCAAAGATGGATAAAAAATTAGAAGGTTTACTTAAAAAGATGTTTGTTCAGCAGGGTTACCTTCTACAACCAATTTCATGCATTGTCCCTGTCGCTACAGCCGCGTGTTTCTGGTTCGATGAGCTGGTAAAGGCGGTCGATAGTGATTCTCCTCCTTATGAGGAGATTATGGACAGAATCAATGCTCTCAAATTGGCTAATTCTTTCACCTTAGACGCCACTTTGCAATTGGCTAGGTTAGCGGCTAAGAACTCTGGGTTTGCTATTGTGGCGCGCAGAGCGCTTTGGTTGAAATCTTGGTCAGCTGATGCGTCTTCCAAGAACAAGCTACTTAACATTCCTTTCAAGGGGAAAACGCTGTTTGGCCCTGACTTGAAAGATATTATCTCTGATATCACTGGGGGTAAGGGCCACGCCCTTCCTCAGGATCGGCCTTTCAAGGCAAAAAATAAACCTAATTTTCGTCCCTTTCGTAGAAACGGACCAGCCCAAAGTGCTACGTCCTCTAAGCAAGAGGGTAATTCTTCTCAAGCCAAGCCAGCTTGGAGACCAATGCAAGGCTGGAACAAGGGAAAGCAGGCCAAGAAACCTGCCACTGCTACCAAGACAGCATGAAATGTTGGCCCCCGATCCGGGACCGGATCTGGTGGGGGGCAGACTCTCTCTCTTCGCTCAGGCTTGGGCAAGAGATGTTCTGGATCCTTGGGCGCTAGAAATAGTCTCCCAAGGTTATTTTCTGGAGTTCAAGGGGCTTCCCCCAAGGGGGAGGTTCCACAGGTCTCAGTTGTCTTCAGACCACATAAAAAGACAGGCATTCTTAAATTGTGTAGAAGACCTGTTAAAAATGGGAGTGATTCATCCTGTTCCATTAGGAGAACAAGGGATGGGGTTCTACTCCAATCTGTTCATAGTTCCCAAAAAAGAGGGAACGTTCAGACCAATCTTAGATCTCAAGATCTTAAACAAGTTTCTCAAGGTTCCATCGTTCAAGATGGAAACCATTCGAACAATTCTTCCTTCCATCCAGGAAGGTCAATTCATGACCACGGTGGATTTAAAGGATGCGTATCTACATATTCCTATCCACAAGGAACATCATCGGTTCCTAAGGTTCGCATTCCTGGACAAGCATTACCAGTTCGTGGCGCTTCCTTTCGGATTAGCCACTGCTCCAAGGATTTTCACAAAGGTACTAGGGTCCCTTCTAGCTGTGCTAAGACCAAGGGGCATTGCCGTAGTACCTTACTTGGACGACATTCTGATTCAAGCGTCGTCCCTTCCTCAAGCAAAGGCTCACACGGACATTGTCCTGGCCTTTCTCAGATCTCACGGATGGAAAGTGAACGTGGAAAAGAGTTCTCTATCTCCGTCAACAAGGGTTCCCTTCTTGGGTACAATAATAGACTCCTTAGAAATGAGGATTTTTCTGACAGAAGCCAGAAAAACAAAGCTTCTAGACTCTTGTCGGATACTTCATTCCGTTCCTCTTCCTTCCATAGCGCAGTGCATGGAAGTGATAGGTTTGATGGTAGCGGCAATGGACATAGTTCCTTTTGCGCGCATTCATCTAAGACCATTACAACTGTGCATGCTCAGTCAGTGGAATGGGGACTATACAGACTTGTCTCCGAAGATACAAGTAAATCAGAGGACCAGAGACTCACTCCGTTGGTGGCTGTCACAAGGGATGACCTTCCGCAGACCAGAGTGGGTCATTGTCACGACCGACGCCAGTCTGATGGGCTGGGGCGCGGTCTGGGGATCCCTGAAAGCTCAGGGTCTTTGGTCTCGGGAAGAATCTCTTCTACCGATAAATATTCTGGAACTGAGAGCGATATTCAATGCTCTCAAAGCTTGGCCTCAGCTAGCGAGGGCCAAGTTCATACGGTTTCAATCAGACAACATGACAACTGTTGCGTACATCAACCATCAGGGGGGAACAAGGAGTTCCCTGGCGATGGAAGAAGTGACCAAAATCATTCTATGGGCGGAGTCTCACTCCTGCCACCTGTCTGCTATCCACATCCCAGGAGTGGAAAATTGGGAAGCGGATTTTCTGAGTCGTCAGACATTGCATCCGGGGGAGTGGGAACTCCATCCGGAAATCTTTGCCCAAGTCACTCAACTGTGGGGCATTCCAGACATGGATCTGATGGCCTCTCGTCAGAACTTCAAAGTTCCTTGCTACGGGTCCAGATCCAGGGATCCCAAGGCGGCTCTAGTGGATGCACTAGTAGCACCTTGGACCTTCAAACTAGCTTATGTGTTCCCGCCGTTTCCTCTCATCCCCAGGCTGGTAGCCAGGATCAATCAGGAGAGGGCGTTGGTGATCTTGATAGCTCCTGCGTGGCCACGCAGGACTTGGTATGCAGATCTGGTGAATATGTCATCGGCTCCACCATGGAAGCTACCTTTGAGACGAGACCTTCTTGTTCAGGGTCCGTTCGAACATCCGAATCTGGTCTCACTCCAGCTGACTGCTTGGAGATTGAACGCTTGATCTTATCGAAGCGAGGGTTCTCAGATTCTGTTATCGATACTCTTGTTCAGGCCAGAAAGCCTGTAACTAGAAAGATTTACCACAAAATTTGGAAAAAATATATCTGTTGGTGTGAATCTAAAGGATTCCCTTGGGACAAGGTTAAAATTCCTAAGATTCTATCCTTCCTTCAAGAAGGATTGGAAAAAGGATTATCTGCAAGTTCCCTGAAGGGACAGATTTCTGCCTTGTCTGTGTTACTTCACAAAAAGCTGGCAGCTGTGCCAGATGTTCAAGCCTTTGTTCAGGCTCTGGTCAGAATCAAGCCTGTTTACAAACCTTTGACTCCTCCTTGGAGTCTCAACTTAGTTCTTTCAGTTCTTCAGGGGGTTCCGTTTGAACCCTTACATTCCGTTGATATTAAGTTATTATCTTGGAAAGTTTTGTTTTTGGTTGCAATTTCTTCTGCTCGAAGAGTTTCAGAATTATCTGCTCTGCAGTGTTCTCCTCCTTATCTGGTGTTCCATGCAGATAAGGTGGTTTTACGTACTAAACCTGGTTTTCTTCCAAAAGTTGTTTCTAACAAAAACATTAACCAGGAGATTATCGTACCTTCTCTGTGTCCGAAACCAGTTTCGAAGAAGGAACGTTTGTTGCACAATTTGGATGTTGTTCGCGCTCTAAAATTCTATTTAGATGCTACAAAGGATTTTAGACAAACATCTTCCTTGTTTGTTGTTTATTCCGGTAAAAGGAGAGGTCAAAAAGCAACTTCTACCTCTCTCTCTTTTTGGATTAAAAGCATCATCAGATTGGCTTACGAGACTGCCGGACGGCAGCCTCCCGAAAGAATCACAGCTCATTCCACTAGGGCTGTGGCTTCCACATGGGCCTTCAAGAACGAGGCTTCTGTTGATCAGATATGTAGGGCAGCGACTTGGTCTTCACTGCACACTTTTACCAAATTTTACAAGTTTGATACTTTTGCTTCTTCTGAGGCTATTTTTGGGAGAAAGGTTTTGCAAGCCGTGGTGCCTTCCATTTAGGTGACCTGATTTGCTCCCTCCCTTCATCCGTGTCCTAAAGCTTTGGTATTGGTTCCCACAAGTAAGGATGACGCCGTGGACCGGACACACCTATGTTGGAGAAAACAGAATTTATGTTTACCTGATAAATTACTTTCTCCAACGGTGTGTCCGGTCCACGGCCCGCCCTGGTTTTTTAATCAGGTCTGATATTTTATTTTCTTTAACTACAGTCACCACGGTATCATATGGTTTCTCCTATGCAAATATTCCTCCTTAACGTCGGTCGAATGACTGGGGTAGGCGGAGCCTAGGAGGGATCATGTGACCAGCTTTGCTGGGCTCTTTGCCATTTCCTGTTGGGGAAGAGAATATCCCACAAGTAAGGATGACGCCGTGGACCGGACACACCGTTGGAGAAAGTAATTTATCAGGTAAACATAAATTCTGTTTTTAAGTTTAAACTCGAAAACCTCCGTGTACTGTTAGGGGAGGTATTAGCAGCTCTAAATGATTGTAACACCGTTGCAATCCCAGAGAAATTATGTAGGCTGGATAGATACTATGCGGTACCGGCGAGTACTGACGTATTTCCTATACCTAAGAGGCTTACAGAAATAATTGCTAAGGAGTGGGATAGGCCCGGTGTACCCTTTTCCCCCCCTCCTGTGTTTAGAAAAATGTTTCCAATAGACGCCACCACACGGGACTTATGGCAGACGATCCCTAAGGTGGAGGGAGCGGTTTCTACTCTGGCTAAGCGTACCACTATCCCGGTGGAGGATAGTTGTGCCTTTTCAGATCCAATGGATAAAAAATTAGGGGGTTACCTTAAGAAAATGTTTGTTCAACAAGGTTTTATATTGCAACCCCTTGCATGTATTGCGTCTGTCATGGCCGCGGCCGCTTTTTGGTCCGAGTCCCTGGAAGAGACTCTTGACTCAATAACTATAGATGAGATTTCAAACAAGCTTAAGACACTTAAGCTAGCTAATTCATTTATTTCGGATGCCGTAGTACATTTAACTAAACTTACGGCCAAGAATTCCGGATTCGCCATTCAGGCACGCAGAGCACTGTGGCTAAAATCCTGGTCAGCTGACGTTACTTCTAAATCTAAATTACTTAACATACCTTTCAAAGGGCAGACCTTATTCGGGCCCGGATTGAAAGAAATTATCGCTGACATTACAGGAGGTAAGGGCCATGCCCTGCCTCAAGACAAAGCCAAACCTAAGGCTAGACAGTCTAATTTTCGTTCCTTTCGGAATTTCAAAGCAGGAGCAGCATCAACTTCCTCTGCACCAAAACAGGAAGGAGCTATTGCTCGCTACAGACAAGGCTGGAGACCTAACCAGTCCTGGAACAAGGGCAAGCAGGCCAGGAAACCTGCTGCTGCCCCTAAGACGGCATGAATTGAGGGCCCCCGATCCGGGAACGGATCTAGTGGGGGGCAGACTTTCTCTCTTCGCCCAGGCTTGGGCAAGAGATGTCCAGGATCCCTGGGCGTTAGAGATCATATCTCAGGGATACCTTCTGGACTTCAAATCCTCTCCCCCAAAAGGGAGATTTCATCTGTCAAGGTTGTCAACAAACCAAATAAAGAAAGAGGCGTTTCTACGCTGTGTACAAGATCTCTTACTAATGGGAGTGATCCATCCGGTTCCGCGGTCGGAACAAGGACAAGGGTTTTACTCAAATCTGTTTGTGGTTCCCAAAAAAGAGGGAACTTTCAGGCCAATCCTGGATTTAAAAATCCTAAACAAATTCCTAAGAGTTCCATCGTTCAAAATGGAAACTATTCGGACAATCTTACCCATGATCCAAAAGGGTCAGTACATGACCACAGTGGATTTAAAGGATGCCTACCTTCATATACCGATTCACAAAGATCATTACCGGTATCTAAGGTTTGCCTTCCTAGACAGGCATTACCAGTTTGTAGCTCTTCCATTTGGATTGGCCACGGCTCCAAGAATCTTCACGAAGGTTCTGGGTACTCTTCTGGCGGTACTAAGACCGCGAGGAATTTCGGTAGCTCCGTACCTAGACGACATTCTGATACAAGCTTCAAGCTTTCAAACTGCCAAGTCTCATACAGAGTTAGTACTGGCATTTCTAAGGTCGCATGGATGGAAGGTGAACGAAAAGAAGAGTTCTCTCTTTCCACTCACAAGAGTTCCCTTCTTGGGGACTCTTATAGATTCTGTAGAAATGAAGATTTACCTGACAGAAGACAGGTTAACAAAGCTTCAAAATGCATGCCGTGTCCTTCATTCCATTCAACACCCGTCAGTAGCTCAATGCATGGAGGTGATCGGCTTAATGGTAGCGGCAATGGACATAGTACCCTTTGCACGCCTACATCTCAGACCGCTGCAATTGTGCATGCTAAGTCAGTGGAATGGGGATTACTCAGACTTGTCCCCTACTCTGAATCTGGATCAAAAGACCAGAAATTCTCTTCTATGGTGGCTTTCTCGGCCACATCTGTCCAGGGGGATGCCATTCAGCAGGCCGGACTGGACAATTGTAACAACAGACGCCAGCCTACTAGGTTGGGGCGCTGTCTGGAATTCTCTGAAGGCTCAGGGACAATGGAATCAGGAGGAGAGTCTCCTACCAATAAACATTCTGGAATTGAGAGCAGTTCTCAATGCCCTTCTGGCTTGGCCCCAGTTAACAACTCGGGGGTTCATCAGGTTTCAGTCGGACAACATCACGACTGTAGCTTACATCAACCATCAGGGAGGGACAAGAAGCTCCCTAGCAATGATGGAAGTATCAAAGATAATTCGCTGGGCAGAGTCTCACTCTTGCCACCTGTCAGCAATCCACATCCCGGGAGTGGAGAACTGGGAGGCGGATTTTCTAAGTCGTCAGACTTTTCATCCGGGGGAGTGGGAACTTCATCCAGAGGTCTTTGCCCAAATACTTCGACGTTGGGGCAAACCAGAGATAGATCTCATGGCGTCTCGACAGAACGCCAAGCTTCCTCGTTACGGGTCCAGATCCAGGGATCCGGGAGCGGTTCTGATAGATGCTTTGACAGCACCTTGGACCTTCGGGATGGCTTATGTGTTTCCACCCTTCCCGGTGCTTCCTCGATTGATTGCCAGAATCAAACAGGAGAGAGCATCAGTGATTCTAATAGCGCCTGCATGGCCACGCAGGACTTGATATGCAGATCTAGTGGACATGTCATCCTGTCCACCTTGGTCTCTACCTCTGAAACAGGACCTTCTGATCCAGGGTCCCTTCAAACATCAAAATCTAATTTCTCTGAAGCTGACTGCTTGGAAATTGAACGCTTGATTTTATCAAAACGTGGTTTTTCTGAGTCAGTTATTGATACCTTAATACAGGCTAGGAAGCCTGTTACCAGAAAGATTTACCATAAGATATGGTGCAAATACTTATATTGGTGCGAATCCAAGAGTTACTCATGGAGTAAGGTTAGGATTCCGAGGATATTGTCTTTTCTACAAGAAGGTTTAGAAAAGGGTTTATCCGCTAGTTCCTTAAAGGGACAGATTTCAGCTCTGTCCATTCTTTTACACAAACGTCTGTCAGAAGTTCCGGACGTTCAAGCTTTTTGTCAGGGTTTAGCTAGGATCAAGCCTGTGTTTAAAACTGTTGCTCCACCATGGAGTTTGAACTTAGTTCTTAATGTTTTACAGGGTGTTCCGTTTGAACCCCTTCATTCCATTGATATCAAGCTGTTATCTTGGAAAGTTCTGTTTTTAATGGCGATTTCCTCGGCTCGACGAGTCTCTGAGTTATCTGCCTTACATTGTGATTCTCCTTATCTGATTTTTCATTCAGACAAGGTAGTTCTGCGTACTAAACCTGGGTTCCTACCTAAGGTGGTCACTAACAGGAATATCAATCAAGAGATTGTGGTTCCATCTTTGTGTCCTAATCCTTCTTCGAAGAAGGAACGTCTGCTACACAATCTAGATGTAGTCCGTGCCCTGAAATTTTATCTACAGGCAACTAAGGATTTTCGACAAACGTCTTCCCTGTTTGTCGTTTATTCTGGTCAGAGGAGAGGTCAAAAAGCTTCGGCTACCTCTCTCTCTTTTTGGCTTCGTAGCATAATACGGTTAGTCTATGAGACTGCTGGACAGCAGCCTCCTGAAAGAATTACAGCACATTCTACTAGAGCTGTGGCTTCCACTTGGGCCTTTAAGAATGAGGCTTCTGTTGAACAGATTTGCAAGGCTGCAACTTGGTCTTCTCTTCATACTTTTTCCAAATTTTACAAATTTGACACTTTTGCTTCTTCAGAGGCTGTTTTTGGGAGAAAGGTTCTTCAGGCAGTGGTTCCTTCCGTATAAAGAGCCTGCCTGTCCCTCCCGTCATCCGTGTACTTTAGCTTTGGTATTGGTATCCCAGAAGTAATGATGACCCGTGGACTGACCACACTTAACAGGAGAAAACAAAATTTATGCTTACCTGATAAATTCCTTTCTCCTGTAGTGTGGTCAGTCCACGGCCCGCCCTGTTTTTTATGGCAGGTCTATAAAAAAATTTAAATTTTACTCCAGTCACCACTGCACCCTTTGGCTTCTCCTTTCTCGTTGGTTCTTGGTCGAATGACTGGGTGTGACGTAGAGGGGAGGAGCTATATAGCAGCTCTGCTGGGTGAATCCTCTTGCACTTCCTGTTGGGGAGGAGTTAATATCCCAGAAGTAATGATGACCCGTGGACTGACCACACTACAGGAGAAAGGAATTTATCAGGCAAGCATAAATTTTGTTTTTTTATTGGACTAACTATACATTTATAAGTTGACAAGCTTTCGGAAGAGTTCCTTCCTTTATCAAGTCTGGAGCAATACTGCAATACTCTTGTTATTTTGAGATATATATATATATATACTTACATACATACATTACAGGATACAAGCAAGAGAAATGCAAATGTGTTAGATCAGTGTTTTTCAACCAGTGTGCCGTGGCACACTAGTGTGCCGTGAGAGATCCTCAGGTGTGCCACGGCAGACTGACAACAGTGTGACATATTTTTTAAACTTTGCTTGTTTTTTACTCCCAGTGCAGGGGTAGTTTGTAGGAGGCATGGCATAACAGCACAATACATACAGTATGTGTGTGTTTGTGTTTATGTGTATATATATATGCTGTATTAGGCTACAATGTGTGATTTTTTTTAAATTTTGGGATGGTGGTGTGCCACAGGATTTTTTTTAATGTAAAAAAGTGTGCCACGGCAAAAAAAAAGGTTAAAAATCACTGTGTTAGATGTTAACAACACTATAGAACAAAAAACTAAGAACTGATACTCTCCTTTTAAGATAGACCGCAGCCTTTTTACAGTCTCTCCTCTAGGACTGTATAGAGAATTGGATAGTAGCGAA